>NC_137689.1:46313301-46328301 GCF_963989245.1 Nansenia antarctica | reverse complement strand
AGGTTCACTCTCTCTCTCCCAGGTTCACTCTCCTCTCCTCTCTCCCAGGTTCACTCTCTCTCTCCCAGGTCTCTCCTCTCCCCCAGGTTCACTCTCTCTCTCCCAGGTTCACTCTCTCTCTCCCAGGTTCACTCTCCTCTCCTCTCTCCCAGGCAGGGTTTCCGTTAGAAAAATTTGCCGTCGGACATCGTGTCCGGGACGAATTCGATTTACCGGACAAACGTGATATATTCCGGTCATCATATTAAAATATAATAAAAAATTTTTTTTTCAAAATCATATTTCTTTTTTTCAAATCTAATATAGCTGTTTGTCGCGGTGATTACTGTTGTGTAGCGGCCTATATATGCCATTTAATGTCTATTTCTCATCCGATACGATTAGATGCGAGCTATATAATATATAATAATATAACATGATTTGACGCATGCGCGCTATGCCATGCGTCAAATCCAGCGCTGAACGGGCGCCTCACTGGGAACTGAACAGACAGCATCGATCAATGAACGGACTCCACATTACGTTAACTGAAGTTTGTTAAATTGTTTGGGATTAATGTGAGTTTTCTATTTTCTCTTTCCAGTTTTCCCCTTTTTTTTAAATCAATAAAACAACGTCATTTCTATAACCAGGTCTCGCTGGTTGGGAAGGCATTTCGTTTAGCTCGGGAGTATGACAATGGGGAGAACATAACTGTTTATTGAGAAACAATTGATAGGCAGTCTGGGATACGTATATAAAGAAATACCACAATGTCTAGATGTATAACATTTTATTGAACAGTAACAGTGCAAGCATGTAGGCTTCTGGCGTGACACGGCTAGCCTAATTTCCGTTCATATGCCTTTTATCAGATAAAATAAAATAGAATAAAACTCTTTGAAAATAAATAGGCTTTAAATTAACTTGCAATGCGTATAGGCTAATTTCCGTTCGATGTTACAGCCTAGGGCTAGGCTATGCCTTTTCTCAGATAGATAGGGGATAGCCCTGTAAGCTCATACGGGTCTGTATGTCGTCCTGAAGACCGGCTGTTAGATCATATCGCTGAAGTTTGTCTCCATCTTAGTGTAAATGTTGTCCGTTTTGTTTGTTATCCTTGTTATTGTGCGATAAAGTTAAAGCGCTCCGCTTCGGGACACCATTTTCAGCTGAGCACCAAACACACACACACTCGTGTAACACTGCCCGAGAGAGAAGGACCCGCCCCCTTTAGTTAGCCTATAGCCTATAGGCTAACTAAAGGGGGCGGGTCCTTCTCTCTCGGGCAGTGTTCTGTGTGTGTGTTTGGTGCTCAGCTGAAAATGGTTAGAGGGAATTATTTTCACCGGACATTTATGTCCGACGAGTTTTCAACTTGTCGGACTTCCACTAATTTTACCGGACAAAGACCGGGAATTACCGGTTAACGGAAACCCTGCTCCCAGGTTCACTCTCCTCTCCTCTCTCCCAGGTTCACTCTCCTCTCCTCTCTCTCAGGTCTCTCCTCTCCCCCAGGTTCACTCTCTCTCTCTCCCAGGTCTCTCCTCTCCCCCAGGTTCACTCTCTCTCTCTCTCTCTCTCTCTCTCTCTCTCTCTCTCTCTCTCTCTCTCTCTCTCTCTCTCTCTCTCTCTCTCTCAGGTCTCTCCTCTCCCCCAGGTTCACTCTCTCTCTCTCCCAGGCCTCTCCTCTCTCCCAGGTTCACTCTCCTCTCCTCTCCCAGGTTCACTCTCCTCTCCTCTCCCATGCTCACTCTCCTCTCACGGCTGTACGGCAGGACGCACACCGAGCACAGAGAATTCCTTTTTTGTGTCTGGGAGAGAAAACATGTGTCTTTAAGGAGAGAAACATTCCAGCTCCTCCGTTTCACAAGATGTTCTACCAGCTTCGGCTTGTCGCTCCGTCAGTCAAGGCTGCCGGAGGCTCGCTAGCTTTGAGGCTCGACTACATATGATATCGATTTTTCCTTTATTTTTATATACAGTATGCATTCCTCTGCATCACTCCGGTGCCTGGGAGAGTTTCGCTTTCAGGTCTTTGACCTGTTGAAAGGAACTGTGAGCGCTCTGGCAAGCCCCCCAGCAGTCACATGCTGTTCCTGTTCTGATGGGGTGTGTGTGTCTGTGTGTGTGTGTGTGTGTGTGTGTGTGTGTATGTGCGTGTGGGAGGATCGGTTTCTCCCCCCTGGTGTGTTGACCATACGGCAATGTCCGTCTGGACATGGGCCAAGTGAATTGGAAAGGAGAGATAGCTATAGGCTGACACAGAGAAACACAGAGGAACAATACAGACCATACTGTCTTCACCCCCCCCCCCCCCCCCCCCCCCCCCCCCCCCTCTGGCTAGCCTATAGCGTATATATACATATATATATATACTGTACCTGCATCTTTACTGCATATGAAACACGGATGCCAGAGACTCTGTATGTGTCAGTATGAACGGCCTCATACGGGGTGCACGTGTTGGGCTATATGCATCTGTGGTGCAGAGATACTCTAACCCCCCTCCTTGGCGGAGATGTGTGTGTGCTCCGTCCTCCCACAGCCTGTTTAGGGAGGGGTGTCTGCGGTGTGGTGTGTTTATCTCTGATGACGATGACGGAGTACGTGTTGATCTAAAACAACATCGCGACTTGGCCGTCTCTCCTGGTGAAACGTTCATCGGGTGATGTTGATGTCACTGAGAGAGAGAAAAAAAAGATTTGCTCGGCGATAACAACAACGTCGCTGGTTGCTGGCAGGTCATCACCGCACCGCCACGGCAACATCGCTTTGACTGTTTGAGGAAAAGACAGTGGTGAAAACGTGTCACCTTTCTGCTAAATTAGCTGTTTTTATCTCGAAATATGTCATCCATGTGTATTGTGTAGATCTGCAAAAAATGATTTTGCGTGGGGAGGGGGGGGGGGCGTCTACGTCTCATACAAGTCACATGATGCGCAAGCTAACTAATCTCCCTGTCTGCTAAACTATGCTGCTGTTGAAATAACTTTTAGCTTCAGGTGGCTAGGTTAAATTCCAGACAGCACAGAGAACACAGTCACGGTAAACTGTTTTCAAAGTAATTCTGCAGGTGTTAAGGTCAGGGCTGCCGCTACTTACACATGCATCACTGTTAGACCACCGTTAGTGCTAGCGATATCTATTTAACACCATTAGTGCTAGCGCTATCCCCCCCCCTAAGGTTAGCCGCAAAAACTAAATGTGTCACCTTTTTGGGCCATCACCAGTTTGCACCCCTGAAAGAATAACGGATCACTGGACGAAACCCAATAGCTCCTTCAAGCAGGAGCGTCTCTCGTTTGATCCCACGTTCTGACGTGAGCTCGACGGCTCCACGTGACCGCACCGCACCGACGCGCTTCTCCTTCGTCTGGCTCCGGCCCGGGGTGACCCGTTCCCTTTAAGAAGCCAAGGACTTCCTCTGAAAACGGCTGAGGACTTCCTCCTTCGACTCAGCTTCCCCCTCCTGCGAAGCGCAGGAAGGGAGAAGTAAGATTCACTATGGTTTTACAACCAGGTCCGCTTTCAGAGCCACTCACCGATATTGGGAGTGTCGTGTACGTAAATAATGAATGGGAAGAAAATAGGCCGTGTCGTTTTGCGCTCGTCTGGGTTTGGCTTTGTTTTGTTTGTGGGGTTGTTTGGTGAGCGTGTGTGAGTGTAACGCACGTAGGGTGAATAGAAGAATTACTGGCACTCAGGGCCATTAGATTAGGACCATTGACATGCCAGTGAAACGCAAAGCGCTGCATGGCTTTTCATTCTCTATAACGGCCTGGGGGCTTTATTGAGCTGCAGGGGGGAGGACATCGATATGCAACACAGCTATTGAGTCCCTGTGCAGGCTAACTCCCCGCGCAGGCTATATCCCTCCATACACTTGAAAGCAAACTGCTTCATTGTTCTTTTCTCTTCTTTTGATCATGTTATACATTATGTTTTAAAAGGAATTAAAAAGTGTTTTCAGGTCACTATTGTCTTATTGTGTTTGTTGTCTGACGTTTCAATATGTTATAAGCAATCCCACTAAAAGGACTGTGATGGTGGCAGTGAGCTCAGGCTTTTTAGCCCAGCCAAGTGTACTCTGCTTCCCTGGAGGGGCCAGGCCAAGATTCAAGATTCAAGATTCAAGAATGCTTTATTGTCTGTCACAGAGTGACAGAAATTCTCCTTTGACAGGCAGAAGTGCAGCTCAAGAATACAGTTTCCACATTAAAACACACATAGGTCACATACATTAATACATACAATAAAACAGACAGATATAACAGTGTTTATGTAGTGCCTATTTAAAAAGTCTGGTCATTTAAAAAGAATAGTAATAAAAACAGTATTATGATTTAAAATGCTAAAATGCAGTGTGCTTCCTATTTTAAAATGTTCAGGGTGGTGGTTGCAGTGGGAATGAATGATTTTTTATATGTGTTTTTCCGGGCCAGTGGAGTTCTATAACGGCGGCCTGATGGAAGTGGCTGAAATGATTGGTGGAGGGGGTGAGAGGGGTCCTGTGTGATTTGTGTGGCTTTTCTGATTAGTGACCGGTTGTAGATTTCAGACAGGGGGGTTTGAGGTGAGCCGATGATTTTACTTGCCTGATTGACTATATGGGAGAGTATAGTGTACTCTGTGTACTCTGCTTCCCTGGAGGGGCCAGGCCAAGTGTACTCTGCTTCCCTGGAGGGGCCAGGCCAAGTGTACTCTGCTTCCCTGTGGAGGGGGCAGGCCAAGTGTACTCTGCTTCCCTGTGGAGGGGCCAGGCCAAGTGTACTCTGCTTCCCTGTGGAGGGGGCAGGCCAAGTGTACTCTGCTTCCCTGTGGAGGGGCCAGGCCAAGTGTACTCTGCTTCCCTGTGGAGGGGGCAGGCCAAGTGTACTCTGCTTCCCTGTGGAGGGGGCAGGCCAAGTGTACTCTGCTTCCCTGGAGGGGCCAGGCCAAATGTACTCTGCTTCCCTGGAGGGGGCAGGCCAAGTGTACTCTGCTTCCCTGGAGGGGCCAGGCCAAGTGTACTCTGCTTCCCTGGAGGGGGCAGGCCAAGTGGGGCCTTTTAGAGAAGCACCCAGCATGTTTACTGAGCCTGCCCAGTCCGACAGCTGCCATCTCGCCCAGCGCAATATGCCACGCTTGGCTTCTTAGCTTCTTTACTCCATAACTGTCTTCATACTGTGTATCTCTACCCTCTCCTGACTTCACTCTAAATCCTATATCGCTTTATTTATATATTTCCATTTACCCTTCCATCTCTCTCTCTCTCTCTTTTTTGTACACACACACACGCGCGCACACACACCGTCATGCCTCAGTAGTACCTAATTGTTTTCCTGCCCCCCTGGTCAGCCCTGTGTCACCCAGACGGGTGTTCTGTCCAGCTGCAGGTTAATCTTCAGCAGCTTGGCCCTCGCCACCGTCTCATATTTCACTGGGCAGGTCACGTGACTCTGTGGTGTTACACAGTAACCAATCGGCTTCTGTTCTGCCCTTGGACATGCAGTGCTCAAGTCGCGAAGGTTCATCATGACCATATGATGTTTTTTTAAAATATGTTTCTAATAAGGTCCTGTGTGTGTCTGTGGTGATGGTGTTGATAGCTTGTGTCTATATGAGACAGCTCTGTTCATGGTGAGCACATGAGTCTGTCAGGAGCCTGATCGACTGAGAGTGAACCTTTTAAGCTGTCGTAAATATGTAGGCCTATAAGCAAACAACATGATGACCTTATTCTCTCTCTCTCTTTTTCTCTCGCTCTCTCTCTCAGCATTTCCATGATGGACGTAAGGCCCAGCAGCATATCGAGAGCTCGTGGAAGCAGCTTGAGGCGGTGAGTGTTCAGAACTTCTACAATACTGTCATGAAACCTGGTAGTGAACATGGCACCAGGGCTGGAGATATGGGGATATGGAGGTATAGAGATATGGAGATATGGAGGTATGGAGGTATGGAGATATGGGGATATGGAGATATGGAGATATGGAGGTATGGAGGTATGGAGATATGGAGATATGGAGATATGGGGATATGGAGATATGGAGGTATGGAGATATGGAGATATGGAGGTATGGAGATATGGAGGTATGGAGGTATGGAGATATGGAGATATGGAGGTATGGAGATATGGAGATATGGAGGTATGGAGATATGGAGATATGGAGATATGGGGATATGGAGGTATGGAGATATGGAGGTATGGAGATATGGGGATATGGAGATATGGAGATATGGAGGTATGGAGATATGGAGGTATGGAGGTATGGAGATATGGAGGTATGGGGATATGAAGATATGGGGGTATGGAGATATGGGGATATGGAGGTATGGAGATATGGAGGTATGGAGATATGGGGATATGGAGATATGGGGATATGGAGATATGGGGATATGGAGGTATGGAGATATGGGGATATGGGGATATGGAGATATGGGGATATGGAGGTATGGAGATATGGAGGTATGGAGATATGGGGGTATGGAGATATGGGGATATGGGGATATGGAGATATGGAGATATGGAGATATGGGGATATGGAGGTATGGAGATATGGGGATATGGAGGTATGGAGATATGGGGATATGGAGGTATGGAGATATGGGGATATGGAGATATGGGGATATGGGGATATGGAGATATGGAGATATGGAGATATGGAGGTATGGGGATATGGAGATATGGGGATATGGAGATATGGGGATATGGAGATATGGAGATATGGGGGTATGGGGATATGGAGGTATGGAGATAATAATAATAATAATAATAATAATAATAATAATGCATTTTATTTGTATTGCACTTTTCATTCAAAAATAATCTCAGATTGCTACAGAGAGAAAAAAACAACAACCTAAAAACATAAAATAAGATATCAAATAAGATATGGGGATTAGTATGGAGCTGTTGAATAAAAATCATCAAGCAGGGATTTATACTCATACAGTCTTCCTGCCAAAGCCCTTCACACTCTTACAGCCTTCCTCTCAAAGCCATTTCATCCTTACAAAACGTTTTTTTTACGAGTGCGTTATTTCCTTCTTTTCTTTCAAAGAAAGGGCAGCAGAGTTCAAAGGTCGTGAATGACTGAACAGGATTTCCGGTCCGAAGGAGACAATTCGATTAATCAATGATGTTGAGTTGAGGTTTTGGGACAAATGATCAACCACTCAATTCATTGTTGATGTTTTTAGTTTTTTTATGTGATCATTAGCTTTGCTCAATGGCAGCTATAGATTTTTTTTTTTTTTTAACAATGCATCTAATCAGATTAAGACGTGATCTAATGAACAGGGCCGAAGAGGCCTGCGTTAAGAGAATAAGCAGGTTGTTTGGAAGTCTCTTGGAAGGTTGTTTAGAAGTCTCTCAGAACTCTGGATGACAACCACTTATTCATGAAGCATTCTAAGTACTCTGAATTCACCACCGGGAGTGGAGACGGGCGGAGAATTCAGCAAAGGAGTGGAAGGAGTGTCCGTTTATTTATTTTCTCTGTACGGGAGAGGCCATCCCTGTGAAGGTTTGAGTCTGTGCAGGACCACTCCTTATCTCCGCTCGACCCCTGTAATGGAGGGAGAGAGTGGGAGAGAGAGAGAGAGAGAGAGAGAGAGAGAGAGAGACACGGTCCTCGTTGGTCAGTGTGCATTCAATGATCTCCTTGTGTGCGAGGCCGGGTTCAGAGTGCACACTCACAGAACAAGCCCTGACTGTTCGCAGAGAGAGATCGAAGGGAGGGACGGATGAATGGGCGGATGGTTTTCGCGCAACAACGGCCTCCGCGAACATTTATTTAATCTTCCGTCTCGACTTTGAGAGAGTGAGAGACCCTTTTTTGCTGTGTCAGTGGGGGGGGAGTGGGTCAGAAGCCTCCGTGAGTGGGGTTGAGCGGACAGGGACCTGTTTGATGTAGCTGACTAACGTCGAAGACGAACAGCGCCGGTCTTGTACAGTAGATGGCGTCCACGTTGTCAACGTGACGTCTTTCCCTCTCCGTCTTCCAAGTCCAATAATAACATCATACGTGACACGGTCTGGTCAGTCGGTCCGCAAGTCGGCATCCCCGTTTGAGGTTCGGACTTTTCTTTTTCGAAAATTGCATCTCAGCGTTTCGAAAATGAGCGACACACTCGCTAGTCAACTGACACAGCTTGTTTTGTGAGCCCGCTAACAATGTAACGTAGTGTTATAGTTAACTAGGTAGCAGCGGGGGATTACTCACCCAATCCTTTGCGTTGTTGCAGTATTATTTTGGCTTGACTAGCAGAGTTTGTGTTGGGATTCTCAACGACATCGAAACGTAGTTCCGTGTTTCAAAATAAAAGTCTGAACGTTTTGAACGGTTGCCGACTTGCGGCCCACATGACCAGACCGTGCCACATATTAGCATGTGTCATATAGCCTAGGCTATTCTGTAGTATATCAGTGAGGTGTGTGTGGTTTGACTTCTCTCGCCCCCCCCCCCCCCCCCCCAGAGTAAAAGGCGGTTCGAGAGGGACTGTAAGGAGGCAGACCGGGCACAGCAGTACTTTGAGAAGATGGACGCCGACATTAACGTGACGAAGGCCGACGTGGAGAAGGTAACGTGTCACCACCACCACCCTCTCTCTGTCTCTCTCTGTCTCTCTCTGTCTCTGTCTCTCTCTCTGTCTCTGTCTCTGTCTCTCTCTCTCTGTCTCTCTGTCTCTCTGTCTCTCTCTCTCTCTCTCTCTGTGTCTCTCGGTCTCTCTTTCTCTCTCTGTCTCTGTCTCTCTCTCTCTCTCTCTCTCTCTCTCTCGGTCTCTCTTTCTCTCTCTGTCTCTGTCTCTCTCTCTCTCTCTGTCTCACTCTCTCTCTCTCTCTCTCTCCCTCTCTCCCCCCCCCACCTCTCCCTCTCTCCTCTGACTGACTCATGTGAGGCATCAGTAACAGAGCGTTTCACGTTGCCAGGTCTCTGTGTAAAGGCAGCCATTGTTGCCCAGTACAGTGATCTGTCTGCTGCCCACCACCCACGACTTACAGCAGCAGCCCTGATTACACAGTCCTCATTATCACTCTGGAGCAGACCCAGGGACAGACCCAGGGACAGACAGACAGACCCATGGGCAGACAGACAGACCCAGGGACAGACAGACAGACAGACAGACACAGGGACAGACAGACAGACAGACACAGGGACAGACAGACAGACAGACCCAGGGACAGACAGACAGACAGACCCAGGGACAGACAGACAGACAGACAGACCCAGGGACAGACAGACAGACAGACCCAGGGACAGACAGACAGACAGACCCAGGGACAGGGGAGCCAGTGGCCTGTGTGCTGTACTCTGTCTGGGGGGCTTGGCAGCACAGGGGACTGTGTGTATGTGTGTGTGTGTGTGTGTGTGTGTGTGTGTGTGTTTGTGCGCAGTACTGTATGTTTGCACAGTGTGTGTTTTTCTTTGTCTATGTGTCTGTTTTTCTGTGTCTGTTCTTGTCAGGATATCCTCCACCAGATTTTTTTTTTTTTTTTAACCCTTCGGGGCCTTTAGCTGCCTTCACCACCCCCCCTGTGGCCCTCATCTGTTGGGATAGCCTCTGACGTCTGAGCCTTTTTAACCTCCCCCCCCCCTCCCGCACCATCACCCACGCCCGCAAGCATGATGGGTCACCACCACCACCACCACTACCGCTGCATCACACACCACCTCCACCACCGTGGGCCGGGCCACACAGAGCTGACACGGTTCAGAGATTATGATGCAAATATGGGCCTGAACAAAGACCCTCTGTGTCCCCCGGGGGACTCACAGCCAAACAGCCACAATGGGCTCAGACCCCGCACTGTACTGAACTGACAGGACCTGACATATCAGCCTCTCTCTCTCTCTCTCTCTCTCTCTCTCTCTCTCTCTCTCTCTCTCTCTCTCTCTGTCTCTCTCTCTCTCTCTTTCTGTCCTTCCTCCCACCCACCACACAGAGAACAGGCCTGTAGAGAACAGGAGTGGCTCTGTGTTGAGTCGTCTGTGTTTGTGTGTTTGGAGAAATGATCGTTTTGCTCTCTTGTTTTTTTGACGAGGCGACGTTTGAATGCGAATGTTTGTGCGTTGTTCTGTGTAGTGTTAGAGAGTCAGGGCTACAGCCTGTCTACTGTAGACTCTGCTCTGTGGTCTTGTTGATATGTGGAATGTGTGGACAGACAAACATTGTCCGTATGATAAACAGGGCTCATCATATCATAGATAAACAAGTGTCCTGTAGGTATTCACTGTGTGTGTGTGTGTGTGTGTGTGTGTGTGTGTGTGTGTGTGTCTGTGTCTGTGTCTGTAGTTGTGTTTCCATACAAGTTAAGCGAATTTCGAAACGCGAATCATGAAATGTGGAGCGTTTCCATTAACTTGGTTGGAGCGAATAGGCTAGGCTACGTAAAACGTCATTTCGTCAGAGTATTCTGTCAGTATTTACATGTATATAGTTTGATGTAAAGAACTCTCCCAAATGCAATGCAAAAAACACATACGAAATCTTTTTAAAAGTACAATAAAGCTTTATTTATTTTAACAAAGTGTGGTGTGCATCTCCAGCAGTGCGATATCTGTAAACATACCATCTGTAGACTCTCCGCTCAGGGTTGCCAGATGGGTTTGACAATTTCCAGCCTAACCACAATCTAAAAACCGCTAAATCCAGAAACAGCTGAGTCACGTGAGTTGAAATTCGCTACGTCAGAGTTTATTTGAATTACCTGTTTTCATAAAACTTTATGCGCATTAACTCTGATTCGCATAAGGCAAAAAACACCTCAAGCGAGCGTATCGACTTTGTGTGAATTAGAGGTGATTATTTGAGTTTATGCGAATCAACCCATTTCCATAACATTTCTCATGCGAATCATCTCAAAATGGACTTTATTTGTCATTGCTACAGTACAGGTACCAAACAACCTAAATTTCGTTGTTTGGTACCTGTACTGTAGCAATGACAAATAAAGTCCATTCCATTCCATTCAAACTGATGCGAATCAGAATGTTTTATGGAAACGCACCCTGTGCCTGTGTCTGTGTCTGTGTCTGTGTCTGTCTGTCTGTGTCTGTGTCTGTGTCTGTCTAGAGCAGGCCTATTCAATTAGCGGCCCGGGGGCCGCATGCGGCCCAGAGGCGACCCCCGATTGGCCCAGCCATAAAAGCAGAGAAAAACGTATTTCGCGAGTGTTCAGAAATTCATGCAGAAATGTCTACAATAGTAGCCTACAGAACGTGAATATAACACTCTAAACAAACTAAGCGGGGAGCTTAAAATTATCCAACAATGGATAATGGCTACAATTAATTTTATTCGCTCCACTTCGAGCCTCCAACATCGCTTATTCCGCAAGCTGCTGTCAGAAATGTCTGCTGAGCACCACGAGCTGCTTTTGCATAACGACGTCAGGTGGCTGTCCAAAGGCAAGGCACTGGAGCGTTTCTGTGATCTCAGAGAGGAGATTACAACTTTCCTCCGCAGCAGCAAGCAAACGAAGGCAGAAACACACTTGAATCGCATACTGGACGACAACTTCATGGCTGATGTCTGCTTTCTGAGCGACATATTCATGAATGACCTAAATGTGGGGCTACAAGGCAGAGACAAAACTGTGATTGATCTTGTGGAACAGGCGCGTTCCAAGTCAAACTGGACCTTTTCGCGGCCGACTTCTGCACCGGCAGAATGCTGCATTTTCCGACGCTCCGCAAATGCGTCTCATCCCTGGCACAAATCACAGATGTGATGACTGTTTTCATTGCGAGGTTGAAAGAGAACTTTGCTGGTCGACTGGATGGACTTGCTCTGCCCGCAGAGGTGATGGGCTTTGCCAGAGACCCGTTCACTGCTGCAATAGAAGGGGACTTATCCACCAGAGGAAAGGGAGTGGTGTCTTCCATACTCGAACTTGTTGACATGCAGTCATCCGTAACCATGGCACAGGAGCTTCGCACTAATGGACCTGCGAAGTTTTGTAGTGCACCAGTTCCCTAACGTTAAGAAAGTAGCAATCCATGTGCTCAGTATGTTTGGATCAACATACACCTGTGAAGCAAGCTTTTCACACATGAACACAAGGTTGTTTGTATTTGTATTTTCCTTTAATGTGCTCTCTGTTGTTGCTCAATTCGACTACTTTCTGATGTCTTCTGATAATTATATTATGTATGTATCTGACTGTTGCATCTATATATTGCGGTTGGGTTGTAGTGGTGGGTTGTGGAGTGATGACGGGCTGTGTGTGTGAGTGTGTGTGTAGGTGCTTTGTATTGTTATTTGTTATGCGTTACTATTATGTTTGTATTGTTATATGTGAGGACCCCCTCGAAAATGAGAAGATTCTTCTCAAGGGGCTTACCTTAATAAACAATCTCAAATCAAATAAAAAGCAGCTCTCGTTGTTCCCTGACTGACAGTACTCTTCACCAATGCCTTCGGATTGCATTGACATCTTATGAGCCAAATGTCACTGCTCTTGTTCAGAATAAAACATGTCACTTCTCACACTAAGAAAGTCAGCAGGGTAAGTCTGGTCCAGCTAAATTTCTTGGTTTTCAAATCTGGCCCAACCGAATTTGTAATTGAATACCCCTGGTCTAGAGAAACAAAACTACTAGACTATTCCACATTCTAGCAGATTGTGTAGTGTGTGTGTGTGAGAGTGTTGATGTGTGTGTGTGTGTGTGTGTGTTGTGTTCTGAGGGAACACTGCAGTGGTTTGTCTTCCTGCGTCTGTGTTGAGGGTGTGTGTGACCCTGTTCTCCTTTCACAGATTCAGAGTCGCTTTCTGCTTGAAATGGAAGTCAGAGAAATAGAAATTGCTTCATTTCCTCATTTTCGATACTCTGGTGAACGTGGACATTCATTGGGATTTTTCAACACTCTTTGTTTTATAATGGTTTTTATCATTTCCGGCATCTGCTTTTGTCCCTTTACGCCTGTTATTCAACGTGGTGTCATTTAACTGTAAACTGCCAGATATCAGTCCAACATACTGCTAACTGGAAAATGTGAGTGATGCGAGATTGTGTGTGTGTGTGTGTGTGTGTGTGTGTGTGTGTGTTTGGGTGTGGGTGTGAGTGTGAGTGCGTGTGTGTGTGTGTGTGTGTGTGTGTGTGTGTGTGTGTGTGAGAGAGTGAGAGTGTGAGTGTGAGTGTGTGAGTGAGTGTGTGTGTGTGTCAGTGTGAGTGTGTGTGAGTGTGTGTGTGTGAGTGTGAGTGTGTGTGTGTCAGTGTGAGTGTGTGAGTGAATGTGTGAGTGTGTGTGCGTGAGTGAGTGTGTGAGTGTGTGAGTGTGTATGTGTCGGTGTGAGTGTGTGTGTGCGAGTGTGTGTGTGTGAGAGTGAGTGTGTGTGTGTGTGAGAGTGTGAGTGTGAGTGTGTGATTATGTGAGTGTGTGAGTGAGTGTGTGAGTGTGTGTGAGTGTGTGAGTGTGTATGTGTCAGTGTGAGTGAGTGAGTGTGTGTGTGCGAGTGTGTGAGTGTGAGTGAGTGTGTGTGTGTGTGTGTGTGTGAGTGTGTGTGAGAGTGTGAGTGTGTGTGAGAGTGTGAGTGTGAGTGTGAGTGTGAGTGTGAGTGTGTGTCTTTGTCATCGTCTTTGCTCCAGAGAGAGAACTCGACAGCTGAGGTGAATGATGATGATGATGATGATGATGATGATGCCCTACTACAGTGTTTTAACACGTCCACACTGACTCGTGTTCTCATAACTCTCTCTCCCTTGTCACACAAATGTCACTGCATCATGCAGAGTATCCTACCATTACAGCTGATGATGGTGTGTATGCGTGGCCTCTCAGCCCACATAATGAGCCAGGTCTCTGGTCCTGGCAAACAGTTTGGCCGCATGTGAAACCAGACGCCGGCATGTGTTTCTCCTTTGCAGTGGAATACTTACTTGTCATTTAAGAGCCCATTGTGTATTAGGTCATTGGAAGATATGACTTGTCACCACCTACCCAAGATCCGATTTTCGGATGTTTTAATCCTAGCCTGGCTGTGGTTATGTGTGGGATGTCATCGGCAGCAGGGGTGGCGTCATCCGGTAATGTTTCAAACGGAAACTGTTTATCTTGGAATAGCCCTAACAATATAACAAGTTAACCATAATATCATATTCCATGTGGATATTTTTTAGTAGTGGGTCCCAGAAGCCAGTCCACAGATGTACTACACTGTCCGTCCTGAGACATCTACTACCCTCCTGTACTGTCCCTCCTGAGACATCTACTACCCCCCTGTACTGTCCCTCCTCAGACATCTACTACCCCCTGTACTGTCCCTCCTGAGACATCTACTACCCCCTGTACTGTCCCTCCTGAGACATCTACTACCCCCTGTACTGTCCCTCCTGAGACATCTACTACCCCCTGTACTGTCCCTCCTGAGACATCTACTACCCCCTGTACTGTCCCTCCTGAGACATCTACTACCCCCTGTACTGTCCCTCCTGAGACACCTACTACCCCCTGTACTGTCCCTCCTGAGACACCTACTACCCCCCTGTACTGTTTCCCCAGTGTAAAAAAATAAAAGCACAAGGACTGCCAATGGCTCCAGGCCTGAGCATAGATTACTTTTTCCTGCTATGACTGGAGGATAGATGATTTGCTTACATGAATGTATTTGTCATAAGTCTCTTTGGATAAAGGCGTCTGCTAAATGCCGATGGTGTGTGTAGACAGATTGAGTGTGATGGAGCTGAGGTCTTGAGGCTAGCTGAGGTCTTGAGGCTAGCTGAGGTCTTGAGGCTAGCTGAGGTCTTGAGGCTAGCTGAGCTCTTGACGTACACACTACTCTTCTCTGTGGTCCAGAACATATATACTACTACCCTTCTCTGTAGTCTAGAACATATATACTACTACTCTTCTCTGTGGTCTAGAACATATATAGGCTACTACTACTCTTCTCTGTGGTCTAGAACGTACACTACTATTCTTCTCTGTGGTCTAGAACATACACACAATTCTTCTCTGTGGTCTAGAACATACACACTACTCTTCTCTGTGGTCTAGAACATACACTACTCTTCTCTGTGGTCTAGAATGTACACA
>NC_137689.1:46263301-46300801 GCF_963989245.1 Nansenia antarctica | reverse complement strand
GACCTACCGCCGCCCTTATTATGCGCTTCATACGCGCTACTGCTATTATGCAGGTGTCGATAGGCGCCCACACATAAGACGTAAAACTCCCGTGCATATATTGCTCATTGTGGGAGTGTTCATATGTTAATGAAGTGCACTAGGCGCCCCTGCTATTATGCGATCTGACTTTGCTCCTATCGCTAAGAAGTGGTTTGAAAAGTTCTTAAGTTTAGACTTCATGCACGTTTTGAAACACGAGCGCGCCTCCGCGGTTTGCGCATGCATGTGGGCACACATGAACACGCACGTGGCTCCACGGCAAGACGTCAATTACGGTCACAGTATAAATGCTTTATTTCAGAAGGGAGAGGCAGAGAAGCGCGCTGACCTCCTTCTCAGGACTTCCATAATAGCATAGCGCTAATGACTCAACGCAGCCGGTTCTTAAAGGGAATGGCACCTGGCACGCTGATTGGGTTGATTGAGAAGACGCCCAAAACACACCCATGACTAATTTCTTTGCTTAGCGCCGGCTTTTAGGCGCCCACTGCAGCACGCATAATAGCAAAGTGGCCTTGACCACGCCTCCACGTCTTAAGTTTAGATCTACCGCCTCGTCTTATTGATGAAGTGCATAATAGGGCCCAGTGTCTCATTGGCGGTCTCTCCCCCATGACGGTGTCCTCTGAGGTTCAGACGACCCTTAGTTGAAGCACCACTGACGAAATCACTTTCAAACGTCAGGAAAGACAATATAAGCCAACACGGGTCGCGTTTACGTAAGACCAGGAAGTAGAATCGTCAACCACAGGAATGGTCTGGAAACGGAAACAACACAGGGGTCATGTGACTAGATGAATCACGGTCTATTCAGGGTTCCACGTTAAGGTTTTTTCCTACTTGCCCTGCAGGGGAAGTACTTCTCAAATCTACTTGCCCCATCTAACTTTCTACTTGCCCTGCCTAGGGAGTACCGTTGCCGGCTGTGCGGCACATAGATTTCTCTCACAACATACTTCTAACTAAATCCATTGCCGTTGATTGTATGTAAAACACTACAGAACATTCTTCTGTAGTTTCAGAGTTTCAGAGTTTCTTAAAAAAAACTGTATTCATTAGCTATATTACATCAATCATTATATTTAATTGTAGATGATAATTGGTTCCAACTATTAACTTATTTGTAGCATGGACGGGTAAAAGCAATATGGCAGAAACCTATCAATCAGTAGTCATTTAAGATCACGTGCTCTTTCAGAATATTCAATTACACCCTCCGTGCCCTCGCTGAACAGGTGAGCCACCTGTTTAACGTCCGGTCACAGTTCACATTAGGGGTGGGAATCACATGGTAACTAACGATACGATAACCTTACGATATTTTGCCTCCGATACCGATTCTGCGATAATCAATACATAGTAAGACATCGACGATACATCACAATATCTGTATTAACTGAAGAAAAAATACCATTATAAAGGCAAAAAGCAGGAATTAGGTTTTTTTATTCATTCAGTTTGTTGTCGCTGGTTGTGAACAATGAAACAAACAATAAATTAGCCCTAGCCTACATCTTTATTACTCTTAGCTCAGTGTCTCTAACATACACTGATGCAACTTGTCCATGTGTGCCTGCCATCATTCATACAAAATAAAGTGGCAAAAGGCCGAACTACCCAGAAAGCTGGAGTTAAAGTTTTTAAAGGAAGGACTATATTGTAGATAGTATCTATGTGAAGACTGATGTCTGTCCTATTTAGAAAAGAGTGCACAGTGCTACAGTGCAGCCAGCAGTATCATTATGCTATACCTACTGATAATATTAAACTATGCATTTTACTTATTAAAATATATTTTAATGTCTCATTAATTGGAAGAGTAACTTTATCATATAATGACCAAATTACCATATAATAAACCAATGGAACATTTACCTACAACTTCAGGTGAGATAGTATAGAACTTACTGCAAGATATGAATGAACATATGCACGATTCCATGACCCCACTTGAGACTAACGTTAACACATTGGTAGCACTATCTGGCACGGAGCGCAAAGTATCAATGGGCGCGTTATTATTCAGTAGCAGCGACATGCAGGTCCTCTACCATTTAGAATCCACGACGTTGCATTTCGGTTGACTTTGTTTGTCACATTTTAAATAAATAACATGCTACTTTATCATGTCAATAGTATTGAATATGATGTGTGTTCTGTGTGTGTGGGGCTTGGCGCCCTTAGGCTCGTGACATCAGTGTGTGTAGAGAACAGGTTCTTTTAGAAGCCGTCCCGCTGGAGGTCTAACACACCTCTTTATCTGCGCAGCACCGATACCACCCCCCTCCCCTCCCCTCCCCTCCCCTCCTCCCCACCCCTGACTCACTTCAGCTATCTCATGTCACGCAAGAGTTTTCCTAAATCTGTCGTGCTGCGAGGGGAAACGCAAGGTCTGGCCGGTGCCACACACACCCTCTACACCCCCCACACACACCCTCTACCCCCCCACACCCTCTACACCCCCCACACACCCTCTACACCCCCCACACACCCTCTACACCCCCACACCCTCTACCCCCCCACACACCCTCTACACCCCCACACCCTCTACCCCCCCACACACCCTCTACACCCCCCACACACACTCTCTACCCCCCCACACCCTCTACACCCCCCACACACCCTCTACACCCCCCACACACCCTCTACCCCCCCACACACCCTCTACACCCCCCACACACCCTCTACACCCCCACACCCTCTACCCCCCCACACACACCCTCTACCCACACACACCCTCTACACCCCCCACACACACCCTCTACGTTTGTTTGATGTTTATACCATACTGAATACTGATTATATATATACCGTATTCTCAGAGCGCGACATTGGCCTCCAGAGCCTTCGCATTTTCATAGGTCGGCAATAACGTTGGACGTCTGATAAGCCTCAAACAATACAGGAACACGGCGGTTTGGTGTGACCGTATCAAGGACGACATAATTGAAGGTCAGCAGAAGGAGGAAATAGATGGGGGGGGGTGGTTTACCAGGACAAATCTGTCAGGAAGTGCCTGTTTCTGAAAGACGAAGCGCCGAACGAAGCGCTCTCCACAAAACGCGTCCAGCTAAAATCTGACAACACTGTGTTGCTGTCCGACTCGCCCATTGTGAGGATTTCTGTGACATTCCGTGGAAGGAAAAGGGGGAGGAAAAGGGGAAAGGGACGTTTTTGAGTCACGAGGAGGTGATGTTGAACCCGAAAAAAATCTTGATATTGCTAGTTGGGGGATTCATGTCATTTTACCTCACCTTGTCAATAACCTCTCACTGTAACACACGCCCCCCCACTAAAATACCTCTTCACTCCTCTCCATAAAACATGCCAGTGAAGTCTTTATGTTCTTTTTTAATGTATATTACTGTTTCTAAAGAATACGTTTTTACCCTTTGACTTTGTTTTCTTTTAGGAGCAACGTGAATTCTAGACATACAGTGCAGTTACAACGATAATAAATGCTGGAGCTGTTGTTCAGATTTCATGCTATGGAGGGAGTTCAAAACCATATTAAATATTAACCTCCCTAAACAGCTGCAGCTGCTGCAGTTGGAAAACACCCCACAGTAATCCACCAGGCAGAAAAACAGCCATCTATCTGGCTATGCCAACCTGCTCATTACTAGGATACTGTGCTATTGTCTAACCATAAGTTTATATTGGTTATAACGATAAAAAAACACTGATGGTGTCACGATCATAACATCAGATAGCAGAATATGACTCATGACCATGGTGATACGATGTCTTGAGAGGGTTGCTATCAGTCTTTGATATGACATTATGTTAAGATGTTTTCCAAGATATTTGATAACGTTTTTTCCATTGCTCTTGTTTTGTTCTGGAATATTCCTCTCCTTCTTCTTCTTCTTAATGTTTTAATGCTAGCAGTAATGTGATGCTAGTTGTGTCTGCGTAGGCGGGGCCCAGCCCTGAGCTGAGAGCTGCACAGTAGAGGGATGTTTTACCCAGCATGCCCAGTGGGAGGGCCTGTTATTCCTCACACCCCTTCTGGGGCCCGGCCCTCTGATCCACCGCCAGACTCAGAGTGTGTGTGAGACAGAGGGAGAGGGGGATGGAGGGAGGGAGGGAGGAAGAGAAAAAGAGAGTTATGGAGAGAGAGAGAGAGAGAGAGAGAGAGAGAGAGAGAGAGAGTGTGTGAATGATGAGAGCCTCTGAGAGGGAGAGAGAGAGTGATAGGGAGTGTGTGTGTGTGTGTGTGTGTGTGTGTGTCTGTGTCTCTGTGTGTGTGTGTGTGTGTGTCTGTGTGTGTCTGTCAGTCTGTCTGTCTCTGTGTGTCTGTCTGTGTGTGTGTGTGTGTGTGTGTGTGTGTGTGTGTGTGTCTGTGTGTGTCTGTCTGCCGGTTGTCTGTGTGTGTGTGTGTGTGTGTGTGTCTGTCTGTCTGTCTGTCTGTGTCTGTCTATCTGTCTGTCTGTGTGTGTGTGTGTGTGTGTGTGTGTGTGTGTGTGTGTGTGTGTGTGTGAGAGTGAGAGAGAGAGCCAGCCAGCCAGCCAGCCAGTCATTAGACGCCCTGTGCTGATGGTGAAGCTGTGTTCTCTGTTGTCATGACTCCTGCAGCAGCAGGGCTCCCAGCGCTCCCTCTGTTATCACACACACCTCATGAAGACCACTCTGGGCAGGCCCACGTACGCTTTCGAGGCCAGGCAATATGTAAGTGTGTATGGTGTGTGTGTTGTGTGTGTGTGTGTGTGTGTGTGTGTGTGTTGTGTGTGTGTATGGTGTGTATGGTGTGTGTGTGTGGGGGGGGGGGGGTGTGCGTGCGCTTGTGTGTGGTGTGTGTGTGCGTGTGTGTGGTGTGTGTGTGTGTGTGTGAAAGAAGATATGTGTGTGTGATCTGGGCCATGTGCAACACAGCTAGTAGAGTCATTTCATGAAGAGAGGAGAGATAACACACACACATCCAGAGCTGTCCCGGGGTGTATTCCATCCAAGTCGCTAAAGGAAAAATCCAGGCTTCTTTTCTATAGCTCTCGCAAGACTCATCCGAATAAGCCTGGATTTTCCTTTAGCGACGTCGATGGAATTACCCCCCCCCTGTTGTTTTATCTAACGACGTCTATACCACGCTCACATAGTGTACATACAATGCACACATTCACAAAAGACTGTGCATTTACACAGATTAAGAATCATTTATTTTCGAGACACTCGAGTCATTCTCTCTGGTGATTCTTTTTTCTAAATGAGTCTAGTGTCTGTGACTGGCTGGTTGTGGATCACATGGCCCCAATAACACATGACCGCACCAATCAGATGATCGCAACCCAGATGACCTCATCGCTTGTTGTCCCACATCTCAGCTTGGGGGGGCTCTTTGTCTCGTCACCCCCCCACACCCCCCCCCACACACACACACACCCCGGGAACTGTCCCCAACCTCTCCTGCCGCCTCTACATTCTTAAGGTGTGAATTCTCAAAGTGTCACAAGCACTACACGAACCCCCCCCCCCTCAAACCCAACCTCTGACCTCTGACCTGTAACCTCAGGCCTCGTGTGGTGCAGGTCACACTTTAGATCTGGGAGTGGAGTAACGGACCTCCCCCGAATTCACCCTCCACAGGGCTTGTCTGTGTTGCTGTTACCATGGCGTCCACCTGTCTGTCTGTCTGTCTGGATGGACCATGTATATATATCTGTCTGTCTGGAGTGTTGTAGAGGCTAACTCAGATTCGATTTGATTTGATTTGATTCATTAGCTGATGCCAAGCGGGGTTAGGGTTAGGATTTATGTGAGCGTCACACAAACACATAACAGGGAAGAACCCTCCACACACCACTGGGGAATCACTACACACCAGAGGAACACTACACACCAGAGAATCACTACACACCAGAGAAGCACTACACACCAGAGAATCACTACACACCAGAGAAGCACTACACACCAGAGAAGCACTACACACCAGAGGATCACTACACACCAGAGAATCACTACACACCAGAGGAACACTACACACCAGAGAATCACTACACACCAGAGGAACACTACACACCAGAGAAGCACTACACACCAGAGAATCACTACACACCAGAGAATCACTACACACCAGAGGAACACTACACACCAGAGAAGCACTACACACCAGAGAATCACTACACACCAGAGAATCACTACACACCAGAGAATCACTACACACCAGAGGAACACTACACACCAGAGGAACACTACACACCAGAGGAACACTACACACCAGAGAATCACTACACACCAGAGGATCACTACACACCAGAGAATAACTACACACCATAGGAACACTACACACCAGAGAATCACTACACACCATAGGAACACTACACACCAGAGAAGCACTACACACCAGAGGAACACTACACACCAGAGGAACACTACACACCAGAGAAGCACTACACACCAGAGAATAACTACACACCAGAGGAACACTACACACCAGAGGAACACTACACACCAGAGGAACACTACACACCAGAGGAACACTACACACCACTGAGGAACACTACACACCAGAGAATCACTACACACCAGAGGAACACTACACACCAGAGGAACACTACACACCAGAGGAACACTACACACCAGAGAATCACTACACACCAGAGAATCACTACACACCAGAGGAACACTACACACCAGAGAATCACTACACACCAGAGAATCACTACACACCAGAGGAACACTACACACCAGAGGAACACTACACACCAGAGAATCACTACACACCACTGAGGAACACTACACACAACTAAAGATGGAGTGGTCATGGTACTCAAGGACGCTGCAGAAACACTACCTCCTGAGGGGAAGTCAACCAGAGAGTGTGTCTGATTAGGTGCAGAGTTAGGACACGGAGCTGTGCATAGGAGACGCCTAACCAGGCCCAGCCCAGGTGGATGACTCGATTATAGGGCCGACCGTCGTTGCCTGAGTGGAGCTCTGGAGCGCAGCCGCTGAGCTTTTAACAGGATTACCAAATCATTTTTCCCGTAGCTGCAGCAGCCAATATGTGCTAAAGTATGTCTCTGCTTTCTATCCAATAAAGTATGTCTCTGCTTTCATATCCAACCAGGGGAAATGTCCCCCTTAGGGGCAATTAGCAGATTAAGAAAAGGGAACCTTAATCGGAAGTAATTAACACAGGCCTTTTCTTGCCGCCTTACATTTTGATTTATTGAGTTTTTATATATATTATATAGATATATAGATATATATCATTTGCCATAATTGCTCTTCAATGAATCATGAATCATTGTTTTCTCTTCACGCCGTTTTTGTCCTTCTAAACCAAATGAGTTAGTATTTGGATAATCGGGTTGTGTTGGTGTGTTCATATGGTGTTGACTAGAGTCCTAACCCTAACCCCCTAACCCCACTCCAATGTCTGAATCACACCACTGCCATGTGAACATTACGCAGGGTAATTTTGCTTCATTGTGACCATGTGACACTGGCGCCCCCTGTTGCCCCTCGCTTGTCAGTGCGGCGGCCAGAGTGACGGATGAAGGGAGGAGGGACGAGTGATCGCCTCTCTCTTCCCCCTCCATCCGTCTTCAGAAACACCCCCCAGGTCATGCAGCGACGTGCCTCTCTCTTTCATCCTCTGTCTCACCTTCTCTCTCTCTCACTCTCGCTCTCTCTGTCTCTATCTCTTCACCTGTGTGTTGAGTTGTGTCCTATACTTTAGTGAGTTGGCCTCTGCTCCATTTCATATTTCTGCCATTCACCCCTTGAAAACCTTGACTGAGCTTCACCAAATGAGAAAGAAAGGGGCTGTGTTCTGGTCTACTGCTTCGATAATACCCACTTCTAGTTTTGTCGACCGGACGGTTGTCGGTCACGTCATGTGAAAGCGACCTCTTTATTTTCATGTGGTGAAGTTTGGGCGAAGGAAGCTTTCATCACCCATTACCCATGTCCGCCTCTCTCAACGTGTGCCGGGAAAAACAAGCCTCTTTATTCTGCTGATGTTCTGACTTCTGTCTGTTCTGTTTCTCTCCTGCGCCCCCGCCGTCTCTCTCTCTCTCTCCTCTCTCCTCCCCGCGAAGCTTTCGCTCAAACTGGTAAGCATGACCGTCACCGCGTGTGACGTGACCCCCCCCCCAGCATGCCCGTCGTCCCAGTAACACATTGGTGGATGATTTATGTGTGATGTTTGGTTGTTTGGGGGGGGGGTTGATTGTTGTTTATTTTTTGTCCTCCCGTCTGAAGTGTGATTGGTTGACTCTGCTGTGACGGGAGGACGGATCAAAGTATCGCTGTTGTTGTTGTTGTCTGATTTTTATTTTTGTTTTTGTTGTGTACGTGTGTGTGTCGTTTTTTCTTTTTGTCGTGTGTCTCCCGACTGTGCCTGTGTGTGCGCTCTCTGTGCAGATCACACTCAATTCCCACGTCCGGAATCTAATGGAGGTGATCAGAATTACTCGATGTTCTGTCTGTCCGTCCGTCCGTCTGTCTGTCTGTCTAGTAGTTCTGCTCCTTCTGATTCTTCCTATGTTTGTCGTTAATCCTCACAGTAGAATTGGTTACTAAAATAGATGCAGAATTTGAGAGATAGTGAAACAACTTAGAACACCCACAGTCAAGGGCTCTAAATATGACGTATGAGCTGCCGTGCTCGAAGGTGTTAAAACAGACTAAAACATTTCAACAATACTCAGCCTCCCAGGAACACAAGTCCTTCTCCTCGAGAACAAGGAACTGGGGGTATTATGGCAGCAGTGATGCAACTTTTACTGACAAGTTCATGAGTCCTATGCTGTGTATTTAGAGCCCTGTATAAAGTAGTGAACCGACTTACCGTAGGCGGTCTTAGACCTTCCCCATTAGAAGATGTCACCATGCTAATTATATTAGTTAGGTAGTGTGTGGGTAGTGAAACTTCAGTAAAACTGTTAAGTATTTATCTAGCTTTCAACACTGAAATTGATATAACATATGAATTGTGAGGAGAGTAGAAATATTCTAGTCCTTTTATCATTAAATTCATTAAAAAGTTGAAGTTGAGTTGAATGAGTGCGAACTTGATATTAAACAGGTAAGTTACCGGGTGAGAAAGTATCTGAATTTTGTTTCGTGAAGTGTTCCCTTTGTTTTATGACAATAATGTGTGTGTCGAATCATTTTGAACAAAAATCTCTACCAGAAACAACAGCATGTGCTTGTTTTATGTCGTCTACAGTTTGACAGTAGTATTAGCGTTTTATGAAATAGTATGTTGTATATGTTGGCATGTGATAGAGCATGTTGTTTTGTTGTGCTGCATGCCTGGTAAGTGTTAGCGAGGCAGAGGGAGAGGGAGAGGGTCACCATAGCAACCTGCTGCAGTAGGACATAAACCCAAGCACAGTGACCCTTGACCTCTGGGCCAGTAGGATGTTTGACCATGTTCCATAGGGTTTTAATCTGAGCCTTAACCTATCCAGTCCAAGCATAGGATGATGAGTAAATACCACACGGCAAATCCAAACTGATCTGAAATGTTGTTATGACAACGTAAGGGAAAGCCAAAGTTAATTAGAATGTACTGTAAATGAATCGATAATCACCACCCAATTATGATACTGAGAACAATGTGATACAAATGCCTGTAACCTATTTACAAACGTGTTTATGGAAAAATGAACTAACCCGGCATCACCCGTTCTCAGCATATAAGCATGTTTTTTTTGTTTTGTTTTTTTGTTAAGTGCTGCAAGCACAGAGAACGACTCGTCCGATCGATCGAATATTCTGTCCAGGTGAACTCCCTCATCCGGAGAAACCTAACCCTCTCTGTCCTCAGACGGCCCCCGGCAGGTTTCCATTTCACCAACACTCTACCTTTTAAAACCAGTCGGCTTTGTGTCTCTAAGTCATTTATTGACCCTGAAATAGGATTAGAATGAATAGGAGGTCATGTGATAAGGCGTATTGTATTTCCTCCTATGTTCACTGACTGCTTGTTTTTGGGTTTGGCACTGAATAGGTTAAAGGTCGCCGGCTTGCCTGTAACACAGAGAAACCTCGACGGCTCTGTGGTAGAACAGCTGCGCGCTCTCTCTTCAAATTGAAGTCTTTCGTGACCGGCCATCCACCCCATCCAGCTAGCTTTGTAAACGCTTTATCAGAGAGCAATTAACTAATGCGGGGGGTGGGGTTGGGGATACCGCACCTAACGTACAACCGTGCTAAATAGAATCATCCTAGAAACACAACACCTGCACTCGTTGGGTTTCATCTGAGAGAGATGGTAGAATGTGTGTGTTGTCTTCTGTGGGTTGGTTGGCAGAGAGGAGGAGGGAGCAGGTGTGATGGTGTGTCTCTCTCTCTCTCAGGGCTCCGGGCCGGAGGACTTCAGCCACCTGCCTCCAGAGCAGCGCAGGAAGAAGCTGCAGAACAAGATAGACGACTTCAACAAGGACATCCAGAAGGAGACGGACCAGAGGTATAAGGAGAGTTCACACCAGAACAGCCTGTAGTTAGGGTTAGGGTCAGAGCTAGGGTTCACACCAGAACAGCCTGCAGTTAGGGTTAGGGTCAGAGCTAGGGTTCACACCAGAACAGCCTGTAGTTAGGGTTAGGGTCAGAGCTAGGGTTCACACCAGAACAGCCTGCAGTTAGGGTTAGGGTCAGAGCTAGGGTTGACACTAGAACAGCCTTTTTTACCTCCTATAAGAGGCCTCAGGGGCTAAATGACCATAGTCTTTACAACGGGAAGCTGCTATTTACACACAACGGCCACTAGTTGGCCATCTTGTAAATTAGCCTGCCTCCTACACAGAAAAGCTGTAAAATAGCTTTATACTAGCTTATCCTGATGTGATTTTGCATATGTAAGGATACTGGGTGGTAGAACGCACATATCTAGGAAAAGTCATGAAAGGAGGGTCCTGAAATCTGATCAAGTGCAAAGATATAAAAATTTTAAAAAAACTCACAGGGTCAAATGACCCCACCCACGGCTGTTCTAGTGTTAACATACCTACAGTACCAGAGCAAACTGTACATCCAGTTAAAAATTGCAAAACCATTGGCTAATGATGCATGTATAAATCAGATTTCTATAGACCAGAGTGACCAGGGGTCCCCAAACTTTTTTCTGTGAGGGCCACATCATTTTTCCTTTCTGTGATAGGGGGCCTGGGTCGGTCTCTAACATAAAATAATATGGAACGGAGTGGAATGGAGGCGGTTGCGCAAAGCAATTGCGCGCAGGAGAGCACTGGTGGATGCAAACAAAGTCTAAACAGTTGAATTTGGATGGAATTTATACCTATAGTGATATGTCAATGAAATATAATCAGTTTTACAGTCTGATACATGAGGGAGGACCCTCATCATACACGGGGGGACCCATGGAGCAGGGCTGTCTGGGGGTCCTTAAACGAGCATCAAACACTTAATTTCTTGCATTCTGGTGAATTTAGATGCAATTTGTGCCCTTTCTGCATCAATTTATGGTGGAAATGTCATTATTTATGTAAAGGAAAACACAATATTCAGGCACCAGATGACCATTCAAAATGTAATGTAATATAATGCAATATAAGGCTCTCAGGCATTCTGTACTTTCAAATATGTATTCTCCTTGAGCAGTCAACATCAACTATCAGCTGTTTCACTAGCAAACACGAAAGCTAACTTATTTGCGAAACAGCGCCCCCGCCACCACGTCGGCGCAGTGCCGCAATTGCAGTCAGAAATGACAGAAATCCACCGAGTTTAATACGACCGTCAGAGTTTTGTCGAGAGCTGGAGGCGGCAAGAAATATGACGGAGGCGGCCGCCTCATAATTCTCTATGCAGGAAAAACCCTGCTTGACACAGATCATGAACATATCGGTAAAATTATTTCGTTTTCTCCTGCAGCTGTGCATCTACATTATCTATCCCCCATTGTTTCAATTTATCTGGTGCCTACTTGAGGACAGACTCACGGGACACACCTCCTCCGCGATCACATTCATACATTTATTGACAAACTTCTTTGCATTTAACAATAATAATCACTTGTGCACTGTTGGTTAAAAACCCTGCATTCTGAATCAATTTTTCCATTTTTCATCTCTCTGAATTTTCGTTCTAGCTCGCATGCACCTGCTACAGATCCGGGCTCGTTCACTATGGAACGTTACGTTGAATGTACCGCATTCTGTGGGCGGGTGAAACTAACTAATAATGTTATTAATGAAAATAGTTTATAACTAAGGGACATTTTAATTTGAAAGCCAACCTTTAATATCAAATACAGATATGATATGATTAAAACATATATTTAAAGTTGAATGTTCAAAATATGTTTCTGGCATTGTTGAGAGTGTGTGGGGGCGACGTTGTTCAAAGGGCCGGTCCAAGTGTGGGGGTGGGCCGTGTTCGGCCCGCGGGCCATAGTTTGGGGACCCCTGGACCAGACCAAGGACACACTCTAAAAGAAGAATAGTTGAGAATATTAAAAAATTCAAGGCAACCTTATGCACTAAGAATTTTGAGTTTGTTGTTCCAACTAATATTAGAATGTTGGTCCAACTCATATTAGATCGTTGGTCCAACTCATATTAGATTGTTGGTCCAACTCATATTAGGTCGTTGGTCCAACTCATATTAGATTGTTGGTCCAACTGATATTAGATTGTTGGTCCAACTAATATTAGAATGTTGTTCCAACTAATATTAGTTTGTCCTGCCAATGGTCATCACGTTTAATTCTTCATTCTGCCAATGCAGATTTGTTTGGAAATGGTGTTGTTCACAGAACTACAAAAAGCTAATCAAGAATATAATCATTTTTCTTTCCACCCCATTCACTTTTTTTCATTAGTCAAGATAATTATATAACCTAAATTCTGAAATGAATCAGTAGTACTGTAACGTGGAAATGGATTGGACTCTGCACACTAAGTGTAATCACACGAGCTTTTATTGACCGTTGCACGGCATCGAACACTGACACAGTCACAATTCAAGGCACAGTTTTAGCTTGGGTTATCCCTTTGAACTCGAACTACCCCATACTTCCCCCTGTACGACACAGCTACGGTTTGACCCATACAACTTACATAGAATGTGCCCATAATCCTTTGGGGCCGCTAATATGCAAATCAGTTGTGGCCAAGCGGCCAATCAATGAATAACAACAACGCAGTGAACAACAGTAGTGAACATAACAGTAACAAGGCGATAACATTCACCACAATAATGAATTTCATCAACATTAATCAACATTAATCATTTTTCTTTCCACCCCATTCACTTTTTTTCATTAGTCAAGATAATTATATAACCTAAATTCTGAAATGAATCAGTAGTACTGTAACGTGGAAATGGATTGGACTCCGCACACTAAGTGTAATCACACGAGCTTTTATTGACCGTTGCACGGCATCGAACACTGACACAGTCACAATTCAAGGCACAGTTTTAGCTTGGGTTATCCCTTTGAACTCGAACTACCCCATACTTCCCCCGGTACGACACAGCTACGGTTTGACCCATACAACTCACATAAATTGGGCCCAGAATCCTTTGGGGCCGCTAATATGCAAATCAGTTGTGGCCAAGCGGCCAATCAATGAACAACAACAACACAACGAACAACAGTCGTGAACCTAACAGTAGCCGTGACTAGCTAGCTAGCTGAAACGCGTAACCAGGCGATTGGGGGGAAAAAGTGGGGTGAAATATTCTTTACACCCTAAAATAAAAAGTCATGCCATAGAGGGTTAATATCGACTGTGAGAACTAAAATACATGACTACTTCCTACTGACCTGATCGCCCCTCCTCTACAAGGCCTAGCTAGCATTGTGCTTTATTATACGGCAGGGAAATAGACTCCTGGGGGACAACAACAAACAAAATAATTGTTGTTCTTTACCACAACGGTTCTCCTGAATGTATGTAAAAAATACTTCGCAAAGTGTGAACAAAAATGTTGCCGACGTGACAACCGTACAAAAAGAAAGCATGTCACCGTGGACATAATGCCTTATGCCAAATCAAGATAACAAAACAAAAGAAAAGAATCAAGAAAGTAACCAAGTTATTGTCCACACAAGCATTAAATCAAGAGTTTGTTCTTTAGAGATCGCACGCGCTGTGTGCAATCAGAGCCAATGTCCATGAACACATTTTGGGTTATGGTTAGCACAAATCCACAATGTTGTCCCAACAACGAATTGCAATTTCAGTTTATTCACAATTGTCTGTTTAGAACTTATTGGGGTCCATTCCATTCCTCTGATGTACATTTTTACGTTCACTCATAGTAATTTAAATGTTCCTGTCTGAACAATTCAGAATACTGACTCTACTGAATAAAGCGTAGTTGTTTTTTTTACAGTGCAGAAATGAAAGCTAGAATGAGTGAGCTAGAAAGAGTGAAACAAAGGAAGCTTGTGTGGTGGATTTAATCTGGTTTCTTCTCTATTGACATTGAATATTGAACACAAGAAGATTGATCAAATTAGCTTGAAGCCTTTCATTAATAAAGTTACATGACAGCAGTCGAGAGTTTGCAAAAATCCAGAGCCCCAGAGCCCTCCTCCTTCTCTGAGCACACCCCTTATATACAAAGTCGACACCCTTTATGAGATCACTAATCTTGGCAAACAAATGTGGTGACAGGAAGCGCTACACTTTAGTAAGTGCGCAACAAGTCATTGGCACTGTCCCCAGGCAGACTGAACTGTTAGCTACGATTTCCCAGAATGTAGAGATACATACTTAAATTCTCAGTATATTTGATATGGAAATACAACACTTGGTTCAAGCAAGAAAAGGACAATCGTGGCTTAATCTACGGGAGTGGCAATGTGCATCTTTGATTTGGAGGCTGTCATTCTGTTGTTCACCTGTAAAGTGCCTGTTACCCCCCCCCCCCCCACTCAATGTTTAGGCACCACTTTGAGTTTCTTGTATCCTCTATTCTGTATGGGGGTGTGTGTGTGTGTATATGTCTGTGTGTTTATATATGTCTCTCTCTCTCTCTCTCTCTCTCTCTCTCTCTCTCTCTCTCTCTCTCTCTCTCTCTCTCTCAGGGATGCCCTCACTAAGATGAAAGATGTGTATGTGAAGAACCCCCAGATGGGAGACCCCACAAGTGTAGACCCCAGACTAGCGGAGATCGCGCAGAACATGGATAGACTTCAGTCTGAGCTGCAGAAGTTTGAGGTGAGTCTGAGGGATTTTGTCAGTCAATTGTTGGGATGTGGTATGTTTCGCTCTAGACACAGGGTCAGCCAAAGTCGCCCCTGGAGCAATTAGACGTTAAGTGCCTTGCTCAAGTGCCCACGCAGCTCTCTCCTGAGGCCGGGATCGAACCAGCACACCTTCCGATCACTAGCCTCACTAACCTCTAGGCTGCCGCCGCTCATAGTGTGAGTGTGTGTGTAAAGAGGACACTGACGTGTGTGTGTGTGTGTGTGTGCGCGCGCCCCAGGGCTGGCTGGCGGAGGTGGAGGGGCGGTTGCCGTCTAAGAGCGACCCCCCCCGGCGACAGAGCGCGCTGTACGAGACCCACAACAACACACCGCCGCTGAGCAACAACACACCCCCACTCAGCAACAACTGTGCCCAGGACAGAGAGAGGTACAGTACACACACACACACACACACACACACACGGACACACACGGACACACAGACACGGACACACACACACACACACGGACACACACACACAGACACACACACAGACACACACACACACGGACACACACACACACGGACACACACACACACACACATACACGGACACGCACACACGGACACACAGTTTAATGCTTTATTTGGATCGACAAGTAGGATACATATCATGCAAGATCCAAAATTATGACTTAAAAGAGGTCTTAACAGCAACAGAGGGTGAGCCCACCATATGCCCATCAAGGGTAAAGGTAGCGTCTGCGTTTCCAGATGTAGAGACGACCAGTTATAGCTGAACACTGAACAGTATTTTGTTAGTTCGGCCTTTTTTTTAAAAACATTTTAAGTCCACAAACTTGCAGGCCACGCACACACATTTGATGTACATGTCCCAAGCTACCAAAGGTTAGAGCAGTGGTTCCCAAACTTTTTCAATCAGGCCCCCCTTGGGTAATTGGAAATATTTTCGAGCCCCCCCTAACCCGGTTCCCACCTAGATTGATATAATTAATTGTATAAAGTTGTAAAAACATTACATTTTCTCTTCTAATAATAACAAGACACATACAGTATATCCAACTATAGTTTTATATTTTATTATGGTTTGAAAAGGAACATAAGTGCTTGGCAAATGATCCTGTGCCACTGAAATATTCAACATATCAACATTAACTAATTTCTACTGCATCACTATTCTTACTCCTCACATTTCTATCACAATTACGATCAATGACTTGTGTGTGCTTGCTTTGCCTTGCAAATCTTCTCAAAGCGGGGTTGTTGTTTTGAGACTGCCACTCTCAGTTCATTCTCAATGTTCAACTTCGACCTGTATTTGCTTTTGATAGCAGCAACAGCAGAAAAGCCTATCTCACACAGGTACGATGTTGCAAAAGGCAGCAGTATTCCCACAGCTTTCTGTCCAATGAGAGGGTAGTCCTTCTCCACTCCAATCCAAAACCCAGCCAAAGTCGTGGATGTGAACTGCAGCCTCATGGTTGACTCTGAAGTCATGTCGATGTACTGTTCCTCTTCCGCAGTGCTGAACATGGCAGGTGGTGGTGCAACAAATGGATCTCTAATCCAGTCGTATTTGGCACTGTCATCCACAGAGAAGTATTTCTGGAAGCTTTGTTTCAGGGCTGAGATGTGCTCTCTCATACATGGAACCACTGTGCTCTGCAGCTCATTGGTCTCGATGAATGCCTTCAGATTCCCAAATGAGTCGATGTCCCCCTGTTCAAGTCTCCTGCCCCACATGTCCAGTTTCCGTGTGAAAGATTGTATCCTGTCTGCCAGATGTGGAAGGTGTGTGTTGTTGCCCTGCAACTGTAGATTCAATTCATTGAGCTTCTCAAACATGTCGCTTAGGTAGGCCAATTTCATGAGGAAGTCTTCATCATTAAACTTGCTGGCAAGTTCGTTCCCTTCCTCCTCCAAGTAGATTCGGATCTCATCTTTCAGCGATAGCACCCTGGACAGCACCTTTCCGCGAGAGAGCCAACGCGACTCGCTGTGAAATAGCACGGCTGTGTGCTCGGAGCCCATCTCCTCGCACAAAGCGGAAAAAATGCGAGCTTTCAGTGGTCTTGTTTTTATGTAATTGACGGTGGTGATAACATGAGACAAAACGTCATTCAACTCTGGACTCAGCTGCTTTGACGCGAGTGCCTCCCTGTGTATTATGCAGTGAGTCCACACTGCTTTCGGTGCAACGCGCTTGATGAGCGTCTGGAGCCCTCCCCGTTTTCCTGCCATGGCCTGGGCACCGTCGGTGCATATCCCCACACAGTCCTCCCATTTCAGATCGGCTTCACTCAGGTATTTGTCTATGATTTTGAACAGTTCATCAGCTGTTGCTCTGTTTGGGACATAGTTGCAAAATATCAAATCCTCGCTCAAACCCTCCGCATCAATGTATCTGACATACGCTATTAACAGACAGTCCTTGTTACTATCTGTGGCCTCGTCTACCTGGAGCGCAAAGCGTTGGTCTTTTATTTTCTCAACAAGCTGCTCTTTCATGTCTTCTGAGATGTCATTGATGCGTCTCGCAATAGTGTTGTTTGACAGGGGGATAGCTTTGAGTTTTTGGGCTGTTGCCTCGTCTATCATATGTGAAACCATATCTATTGCAGCAGGGAGTATTAACTCCTCAGCGATGGTGTGTGGTTTTTTAGACTGGGCGATACGATATGCCACTTTGTAGGAGGCAAGTTGAGCATTAGACGTAACAGATGCTGTTTTAACGAAACGGCTCTGCTGACCACGGTATTCTTGGAGTTTTCTCTTGAAGAAATCGAGGGGCTTCTTCACATCAGTCGGGTGTGTGGTCTCCAAGTGACGTTTCAACTTGCTAGGCTTCATGCTTTCTGCCGCTAAAGTTTTGAGACAGAGGACACACAGTGGTCGTTCCTCCGCACCGACCACATTAGACGTGAAGCCCAGGGAGAGGTATGTATCGTCATACTTTCTTGACTTTGGCTTTGGGACGTTTGTCATGGGCTCCTTCGCTTTTCGTTTAGCTTCTGGCTCTTTCATAAACTTATCCATTGTTGTTGTTGCTGCTAGATAGCTGGAGGAGGGAGTGCGCGCGTCAATGACGTGAATGGAGCGCGCGTCAATGACGTGAATGGAGCCCCCTCGCTGCCTCTTTGTTACAGTTTATGGCCTGCGCTCCATTCAGGTTCTCATTTTTATCATCCAACGCCCACAACACCCCTGATGGTAACCTTAAGCAAGCAGTGTTTGTTTACAGCTCTTGTGTGTGCATTTTTTCCCCCTCCCATTATTTCTGCGCCCCCCCTGCAGTACCCCCGCGCCCCACTAGGGGGTCGCGACCCACAGTTTGGGAACCGCTGGGTTAGAGCAACGATTCTACATTTCGTGAGCTTAGAATTATAAGGTTCTATCTCCGTTTAGGGTAGTTCAGAGATATTGAGCGTCAAAGTTTTTACATTCCATGATGTTTTGTGAGATGGGACCTTTGTATTTTATGAATTACTAACTAAAAAATGTAAACATTTTAAAAATAACACCACACAGGCATTAATAAACACCTAATGGATCAGATTATGTAAAAAATGAAATTTTGACAAACATTTAGATAGAACCTTATAATTGTAACGTCACGATTTGTAGCCACAGTTGTTTAAAGCGTCACACAGCGTTTGGTATTTCAACAGTTTGGATACATAACAAATGTCCTTATACGCATCAAAAGAGAAGCCCCCCCCACCCCCCCCCCCCAAAAAAAAAACAACGCACACACGGACACACACACACACACAGACACACACGCACACACACACACACACACACACACACACACATACAGTACATCGCACATTATCTTCCCTCAGTATGTGGTGCTGTTGCTATAGTTACGGTGTGTTTGTTGGTGCTTGAGCAGCCCTGATGGCAGTTACACAGAGGAGCAGAGTTCAGAGGTGACGCCCCCGGCGGCGGCGGTGGTGGTGAAGGGCGCCAACCCCAACCCCCCCGAGTTCGACGACGAGTTTGACGACGACGAGACGCTGCCCACCATCGGCACCTGCAAGGCCATCTACTCCTTCGAAGGTGACACACCTCCAGCCTCACTCACTCTCTGTCACGTGAACCCTGACAGGAGCGCAGCACACACCAACCTCTCTGTTTGGAAACCACCATTTCACTTTCTGACAAGACTATGCCCCCCTCTCTCTCTCTATCTCTCTCTCCCTCTCTCCCTCTCTCTCTCTCTCTATCTCTCTCTCCCTCTCTCCCTCTCTCTCTCTCTCTCTCTATCTCTCTCCCTCTCTCCCTCTCTCTCTCTCTCTCTCTCTCTCTATCTCTCCCTCCCTCTCTCCCTATCTCTCTCTCTCTTTCTATCTCTCTCCCTCTCTCCCTATCTCTCTCTCTCTATCTCTCCCTCCCTCTCTCCCTCTCTCTCTCTCTCTCTACCTCTTTCCCTATCTCTCTGTCTCTCCCTCCCTCCCTCTCTCTCTCTCTCTCCCTCTCTCCCTATCTCTCTCTGTCTCTCCCTACCTCTCTCCCTCTCTCCCTATCTCTCTCTGTCTCTCCCTACCTCTCTCTCTCTGTCTCTCTCTCCCTTTCTCCCTATCTCTCTCTCCCTCCCTCTCCTTCTCTCTCTCCCCCCCCCCCCCCCAGGTCATAATGAGGGGACCATCTCAGTGACGGAGGGGGAGCTGCTGTACGTGATCGAGGAGGACAAGGGCGACGGGTGGACGCGCGTCCGCAGGAACGAGGAGGAGGAGGGCTACGTGCCTTCGTCCTACGTAGAGGTCTTTTTGGAAACCAACGCCAAAGGTGCTATGACATACATTTAACTGACGGGGGGGGGGGGGGGGGGGGCAGGGGGGAGGCAGGGCGGCCAGACGTTCACTTCACTGGATCAGAGGCGTTTGGCGGGGGGTGGAGGGGGAGGTGGGGGTGGGTGGAGTGATCGGGGGGGTGGGTCACCGGTTGTTCAGACCAGAGAGAATACACTCCCACGCTCTGTCTCTCCCCTCTCTCTCTCTCTCTCTCTCTCTCTCTCTCTCTCCCTGAGCGATGGGTCAGTCAGATGTCTCCGTCTGCCACATGTCGTAGTGCGCGTGTCCCACCTGTGCAAAGCATCCTGGGACATGTAGAGCGGCGTCTTATCCCCTTGCGCTTACTGTCACAAACCTTTCAATCCCCTTGAATGTGAAAGAAACACACACACACACACGTAGTCGAGACAGACCTCACGCACTGAGATTGGCGGTGCCGCGTGTGTGTGTTGGGGGGGCGGGGCTGGCATCAGGAGAGGAGAGAGGACAGCTGAGAAGAAGGTGTCTCACCCTATAGTTGCGACAGTGCGAAGTTCTTCCTCTTATTTACTGCAGTGACACCTAGTGGTCGTAAAGGATAACTATCAATACTTGTAATCTAGTCCAAACCAAGTGGGGATCGCCCTCAAACTATGTTTTTTCAATGATTGCTGTATATATGAGAGTTTTCTGACTGTTGTTTTCGGTTGTACTTTGTATGCAAGGTCTCCTATATCCTCACCACTTCACACAGCTTGAAGCTGGTGCCCATTTTGTCTTTTATATTCTGTCAACCGGTGGTATTGTATAGATATATATGATTGTATAGGCACTGTAGTCAACGGAAGATGGGAATTAAACTACTGAATTGAAGTGTGTTCACACACGGTAATGAGCAATCATAATGTTATACCACTGATGGTTATACCACTGCCCCCCCCCCCCTCCCAATCTGATGGTTGTACCACTGTCCCCCCCCCCAAGATGAAGTGATGATATCGGAATGAAAAGTCGATATCTATTTTTCCATGTGTGAGGCCTCACAAACACCGTTATGTTTGTGGAGAAAGACCGCAGTCGCTTGCTGTAGTCCAGTAGAGAAGCATGCTAGTACGTGCACTTTTTTATTATGCAAAATACATTGAATTACATTGTAATTTAATCTGCTGTATGAAAGAAAAGAAAAAAACGTATTTTGATACACAAAAATACAAAATATGCAAAAATATACTGGTGTTATGAAAACATAAAGTAGTCAGATGCAACGCTTCTTCTATCCATATGTAATTGCTGCATGCTGTATAGTAGCTCAGTGTTAGTGCTGGCCCAATAATGAAACGACGCGATTGTTTACAACAATGGTCCTGGATTCTTTTTTTTTAATATATATTCTACAGGAAAGATTCATCAATGACTTGACTAGAAGGCAAAGCAGGGCTGTCTTTGTGTCTTTTCTCTACTTGGAACCTGTGTGATATTTCTTGAACTATGCTGGGCCTTTCTTTCAGGATGGTTGTAAAGAAATAAAGGATTGAGTTAAGATGTCAGAAGCTCTGGTGAGGATGGTGACAAGGCTGTGGCAGCCCTGGTGCATGGCATCTCAGTGTCAACCAGTGTTTGAGAAGCATGGTCTGATACGGCCCCTCTCTTTGTAATGTGTCCATAGGCCCTGTTTTATACCATTAAATGGTCCGGGCATGTAGCTCTTACGTCCAGGTGAACAGGCCCAAATGCCTCTTGGAGAAGAGAACTATTTTACTTTGTATGTTTGTCTCTAAACTTGAGCAATCAGGTGTTTCTCTATGTTTTTAATGGGCTGTTACTTTCACGACAGTTCCTCATGGTTGTGTAGGTAATGCTGTTAGTGGTAATGCTATTAACAAACACACACACACACACACACACACACACACACACACACACACACGTCATCCACTTGTCTGACAGGGGGGGATTGAATGTTGGGCATGCTGGTAGTCATTCTTCAGTCTCTTCTTTTTGTTCTGCATATTGCATAACATGGGTTTGTGCATGTTTGACGTTTTTACAAGTTGGAGTGGCTCTTTTAGTTTGTGGAAATGATGCAGTCACACCTCTCCACTCATGTTTCCGTACATCAAACCCGTCTCAAGTTGTTTTATAGTTACGTCACGTTACACAAGTGTAAGAGAGTACAATTCTTAGGTTTTGGTTCCTGACATTGCAACACAAGACAATAAGACAATAACACAATAGGCTTAATTCAAGATAATAATAAAAAAGTGACAATTGTACAGGAACTTGAGGTTCCGCTGGATAATACTGCTACTGAAGTAGATAATACTGCTACTGGAGTAGATAATACTGCTACTGAAGTAGATAATACTGCTACTGGAGTAGCAGACACAACACTGGCCGTAGGTGGCGCGTACACATCACGTACAACACCGCAACAGTATTTACTTCAAAGACAGTTTACACACACACACAAAAAACTTGTCTTCCTCCTCTCCACATCTGAGGGTTGGGTTGCTGTGTTTCTCCATTTCCTTTCCCTGAGACTCCTCTAACGTGTTTTTTTGTTGTTGTTTTTTTGTCATTTTTCTTTCTTTTCTTTTCTTTTTTTTTCCTTTTCTTTCAAATTGCAGATTCCTAAAAGTGTGAGGCTGGCTCAGGAATGGCAGGGCAAGCAGCCTCGGAGAACGCCCACGTTCCTTTTACGGTCATAGAGTCAGAGAGAGAGAGAGAGAGAGAGAGAGAGAGAGAGAGAGAGAGTGATGACCGAGACAAAAAAAACAGGAGATCGATTTATGATGCATCTCAATTTCCAGCCCGATACAAATCCATTCTTAGTGTGCTCCTTCTGCAACGGTCTCTGACCAGAAGCAACCATACGAGAATATGAGAAACCAAACCCAAATTTAGCACCCATAATCTTATCATTCTTAACATTCACTCCTAGTTTTGCTTTCATTGTTTTTTGCAAAGCTTCGCTTCTCGATGTACTAACTCCACGCTGCCGATGGCGTGGTCATGGAGGCTTGTTGGCTCTCTCGCTCTGATGGCCTCCGCTCCCCCCTCCCCCCCCCCTCCCCGCCCCCTCCTATAGCACAGCAGGGTGTGGTCAGTGACAGGAACCTGGAAGCCCAGTTGAGACACTCTGGGCCTCCCAGCCTCTAGACCAGACCAGACCCCAGCAGGACACCATTCTCCTCCTCACCCCCTCATCCCACCCAGGGCAGGGTAGGTGGGTCCGCCACCTGTCACTCACTCACTTACTCATTGGTCCAGCCAGCGCCACCACAAGAGGAAAAAAACTTCCAAAATCCAGAGGTCCCACCAACCACAAGAGAGGGGTTGCCATGGAAACAACGCCTGCATTCCATACTGTGAAGTCAGCTCCATTATTTGCAGGTTTCAAAACAAACCGAAAGAGATGTCGGTGTGACCGTCTTATGGCTGAACGGCGGGTATGGGTGATGTATGAGAATGTGTGTGTGTGTGTGTGTGTGTGTGTGTGTGTGTGTGTGTGTGTGTGTGTGTATGTGTGTGTGTGTGTGCGTGTGTGTCTCTTGGTGTACTCTGTGACGTCCATCAGAATCATCTCCCATATGTCATTGGGAGCAGGACTGAGCTGGGAGATCCGGGGAGGGGGGGGGGCTTAACAGATTCATGTCACTCACCTGCACTCTCATCCTACCTTGACGTGTTCATACTGGTGTCTGCTCCTCTCTCTGACCACACCCCTCCCCTCCACAATCCCCCCCCCCTCAGACTGGAGCCGCTGGCCATTGGCTGCTGCGTTGAGCGTCACAGCTCTGGGCGGGCCCTCTCTCAGCCGGTGTGGTGTGTGCATGCTTGCCCTGTCTCCTCCTCGCTCCCCTCCCACCCTGATCCTGGGCAGGGGGGGGGGTGTGGGGGGGTTGGTATATGCCCCTGTCGCCTGGCCTTTTTGTTTTTCAGTTAACCCCCATCGCCTGTACACTTCTTAACCTGTATGCCACCTTCTGGGTTTTGTGCCTGTGTTTTTTTGTTTTTTTTTGCCTCTTCCTGTTTATTTGTTGCCGTTTGACTGTGGTGTCTCTGCAAGCATGTTCACTTGTGTTTTGTTTAGTTTTTTTATCAGTGAGTGTGTGATGTCCCAATAATCTCCTACTCAAAAATCACATCACCGGAAGCAAAGAAGTTTGGGATCCCACTACTGTTGTTTCTGACTGGGATTATGCATACACGGTTATGAATGTCATTTCCATTTGTTACGCTGTTACGTGTGTAATGACGTTGGCAGACATTGTTTGTTTTGTTTGAGAAGTGTGTCTTAACGGCTACATGGTTGTGGGCTTCTTCATTCAGTGGATGTCGTGGTGTTTCAGATGTCTCTCCACTGTACGTTCTGCCAGCAGACGGGTCCCCGGGAGAGATTGTGTGAGTGAGGTTTGAGTGAGGACTGAGTTTTTTCTATGCTATATGCATGGTCCATGTCCTGCTGTCTACTGTGATCCACTCACATCCACTTTTCTGTGAGGTTGCGATTGAATAATGAAACAAGACAAACCTATGTTGGGCCTTTACCTGGGTTTATCCTATCACTGAGTTTGAAAACACACAGAAAGAGATGGTTTTATTATCTGTGGTATATTGACTAGGTCAACACATCTCTTGTTATTGGATAAAAGTAAGGAGGATACTTGTTTGATTTGTGTTTTGGCGGCAGAGGTAGACTGTTCATTAAAGCACTGTCTGACTACAGAGATGATGATGATGACACTGTTTCCTTCTCTCAAAGGCACATACACAATTTTAACTTTGTTTCTTTCTTTTTTTATGTTGGGTCGAAGAGATTTTAGCTTTTTGTTTTGTGATGTTTTTTTTGTGCTGGAAAACGATGTTGCACCTGAACTACAAACCACTTCACTCGGAGTGGAATCCTTACTGGAGATCTGTGTGCATAACCCGAACATTTTTGCATAAATCTTCCATTGATGTCAATGGGAAATTTGTCAAATGAATTGAATTACGTGTGCCAATCTTCAGTTAGGATTCCCTCCATTATAACAACAGTTCTGTCTCCCTGAACGCTGGGATTTAAAGTATAACTGTACGCTGCAGATCAAGTAATGAATCATGAATGAATAATGCACATTGTTTTATTTTGTGTAATGAAGCGATTTGTGACATCATCAGAGTCTCAATGTATTTGTTTTTTAATATAAAATATTACTCAAGCAAAGAGCAGCAACTGAAATGGTATCAACACAACAATGTATATTACTAGAACACAAATGAACAATGATCCAGAACCATTTGGACACCACGTTACTGGGCATAAAGAAGAAGGCAGCGTCTGTATGTTCTGTGACAGAGAATCAGGTAGAAGTCTCACTCTGGTATTCCCGTCCATCTCTTATGTTGACTAGTTGAAATGTTGAGACGGCCATTTTTGTTTGTTTGCTTGTGAAAAGTCAAAAAAGACAAGATTCTCCCACAGACCATCAGAGGTGCATCTCTATGTTTAACAGTATCTCTATGGTAACAGCAGGAAGTCGACATGCGTGGCACACTTACCCAGTCAGAGGAGGGTGGGTTCCAGAGCATCATCTGCCTGTCCTAACGCTCAATTCTGAGACCATCCTAGCAACCTTTGGACGTGCCCCAGTGCACCTGTACAGAAGAAATGGCTCGTTGGAATTAGAGAGAATATATATAAATATATAAATAAAGATTAAACTAAGAAGAAAAAAAAGGAAAGAAAAAGTCTATTTTTAAGGTTTTAACTATTAAAGGTCTTCCTGTTCCTTTTTCTCTGCTTTGCTAAGACTTTTTTGTTTTGTTTTGTAAAGTCCGCCAAATGGTGTGTTTTGCACTTTTTTTGTTTGTGTTCCATTTGGTATGCTTGTGTTTCGGAGCACTGAATACTGTATTGTGTTAACTGTGCCAATTAAATATATCCGAAAAAGAACCAGTGATGTCTTCTGTCCCTTCATTGTGTGTTAAGGCAAGGCACACAAAGGCAATTCAAAGTGCTTTACATATAGCGTTAAAAAAGGACAATAGAATACAGATTAAAAATAATAATAATAATTAAATGATAAGATTATATAGGCTATAGAGAGATAAACATTTAATAAGATAATGGAAATGAATAAAAAAGACATGGATGAAAGTGTTTGTGTTGTGCCTCCTAATCCGACACGCCCCCGTGAGCCTCGTTCTGGCGCCCCCTCCCGGCCGGATTGAGTGGGCCGGATCTCTGGCTCTGTTTGCAGCAGGTGTGGGCTATTACGTTTCAGCCCAGCTGTCCCAATCACCACCTGGACAGCCGCCTACTTAACCCTGCTACAGACGGAGATCCAACGCTTGGACATAACTTTCTGTATGGACCCCCTCTGACTACTCTCATCTGGATTTTCCCTCCCTGGCTCGACCCCTGGACTCCCCTCTGGACTACTCTCTCATGGATCACTCTCCCTGGCCCGAAAAGGATCTCGGACTTTGCTCACTAGGGTAGTATCGCAGCACATAATACAACACCCTTGACCTCATACACGCACACACACATAGTATAATTACACACCCCATAACTATCGCCTGCATCACACATTATGTTTATTTTTCCACTAGTTAGTGTAGGGCCTATTTCTTTGTTTATATAATCCATAATAAATCATTATATATTCTCCTGGCCTCTGTCTCTGTTTCTCTGGGGTTCCACCACATTTGGCTTTTCCAGTTTCAAGGTGTGCATAACAGTATGTCCAAGCCATTATGAGCCAAGGTGGAACTCCAGAGAACAAGGTTGGTTCCCCGGGTATTGGGGTTCTCCCATTAGTCGTAGATTTACGCAGAGAGGTAAATAGCCATGCTACGCAACTTACCAGTCTGCAGGCCGAGCTCCAGAAGGCCTTCCCCACGGTCCAAGGCCAGATAGCCGTACTGGAGAATACCACCCGTGCCACCGTCGGGGCTGTAAATAGTCTCGAGACGAAGATGGACGCCCTGTCCGGGTCTCTCGCCTCCATCCAGCGTTCTCTGGACCTTATCGCCGCTGGCAGCAGACCACCCCCTGACACGAGTTCCATATCTGGGCAGATGACTAATCCCCCGGTCGATCCTGTGAACCCCGTTTCGCTCTATCCTCCTGTCGCTCACTGGGAACCCAGGTTAGTCAGCCCCGCTCCATTCCATGGTGACTTTGATTGTTGTCGGGGTTTTCTGACCCAGTGCGAATTAGTATTTACGCACCAGCCTTCCAAGTACTCCTCCGACGGGGCCAAGGTAGCGTTTATCATGTCTCTACTCGCTGACAAAGCGCTCAAATGGGCCATAGCCGCTGTCGGGAGCAGTTCAAGATACTCCACGGATTACCCCCTGTTTAAAGCGGAGTTCCGGTTCGTGTTCGACCACCCCCAGGACGGGCAGGATGTAACCGGCCGCTTGTTAGCCATCTCCCAGGGTTCCCGCTCTGTAGCCGAGTACATGGTCGAGTTCCGTACTCTAGCCACGGAGACAGGCTGGAATGACGGAGCCCTCCTCAGCCTTTTCCACAAGGGGTTACATGATTCCATCAAGGACCTGTTGGTGCGCGACGATCCCGGCACCCTTAATGAGCTGATTACCCTGGCCCTTAGGATGGATGCACGCCTCCAGGTACGACGCACCGACCGCGTCCAGCGAGCTGTCACGCGCCCCACTACCGATCTCGCCGGAACGACCCCGCCCCCTTCTCTGCCCATGCTGCCTCCTCTCGTGGCTACTTCCGGGGCTGGGGAGCCCATGGAGATCGGCCGCTCTCGGCTCTCGCGAGAGGAGCGAGAACGGAGGCTTCTCAACAAGCAGTGCCTGTACTGCGGCAAGGAGGGGCACATCATCCGGGCGTGTCCTGTCCGGCCAAAAGACCCAGCTCACCAGTAGGGGGCATACTGGTGAGCAACACCTCTCTCTCTCAGCCCCAGGTCACCCCCAGTCGCCTATTCCCTGCCACTCTCACCTGGGGGAAGGACACCCTGTCTGTCAGCGCCCTCATCGACTCCGGGGCTGATGGTTGTCTAATCGATGAAAACTTAGTCCACCAGGCGGGCATCCCCCTAGTCCTTCTAGACCGCCCCATCATGCCTAGGGCCATTGATGGCCGTTCCCTAGGAACTATCACCCACACCACTGGGCTTATATCTCTTACGATCTCTGGGAATCATACCGAGGAGATCCGGTTCTTTGTCCTTCAGATCCCCACGTCTCCCCTGGTGCTGGGTAGACCCTGGCTCGAGAGACATGAACCTCACATCTCCTGGGCTTCGGGCCAGATCCTAGGCTGGAGAGGTACGTGTTACGCCTCCTGCCTTCGCTCCGCCCTGTCTCCCTCTAGCGACCCCAAGTCTAAGATCACTCCGCCTGACCTCACCGGGGTTCCTCACATCTACCACGACCTAGCCCAGGTGTTCAGCAAGGACGAGGCACTCTCCCTTCCACCCCATCGCCCGTATGACTGTCCTATAGACCTCCTGCCTGGTGCCACCCTTCCTAAAGGTAGACTTTACAGCCTCTCACTCCCTGAAAAGGAGGCGATGCGTAACTACATTACGGAGTCCATCAACTCTGGTATCATCCAGCCCTCCTCCTCTCCCCTCGCGGCTGGATTCTTCTTCGTATCCAAGAAGGACGGTGGGCTCAGACCTTGCATTGATTTTCGGGCTCTGAATGACATTTCTGTAAAGAACCGTTATCCCCTTCCCCTCATTAGCTCCACCTTCGAACCCCTCACCCATGCCAAGGTATTCACCAAGCTGGACCTACGTAACGCCTACCATCTAGTCCGCATCAGGGAGGGGGACGAGTGGAAGACCGGGTTTAACACCCACCTCGGCCATTTTGAATACCGCGTCATGCCTTTTGGTCTATCTAATGCCCCTGCTATTTTCCAGGCCCTGGTCAACGATGTCCTTCGGGACATGTTAAACATTTTTGTTGTTGTGTACCTTGACGACATTCTTATTTTTTCTCGGCCCGTGGAGGAGCACCACCAGCACGTCCGGCTAGTCCTGCAGAGGCTCCTGGAGAACCGCTTATTCGTGAAGGGGGAGAAGTGCGTTTTCCACACCAGCTCGGTCACCTACCTGGGTAATGTGGTGGAGGACGGACAGATGCGGGCGGACCCTGCCAAGGTCAAGGCCGTTGTGGAGTGGCCTCAGCCCACGGACCGGACCCAACTTAGACGCTTCCTGGGGTTCGCGGGATTTGTGAGGCGGTTCATTAAAGGGTTCAGCCAGGTCGCAGCGCCGCTCACTGCGCTTACCTCCACCTCACGGCCCTTCTGCTGGACCGCCGCTGCTGAGACCGCTTTCGGCACACTAAAACACCTGTTCTCCTCCGCGCCAGTGCTGATCCACCCCGACCCCGAGAGACAGTTCATCGTAGAGGTAGATGCTTCGGACACGGGGATCGGGGGGGTCCTCTCTCAACGGTCGGGGGAGGACCAGAAGATACACCCTTGCGCCTACTTCTCTCGGCGCTACGAACCCGCGGCCCAAAATTACGACGTGGGCAACAAGGAGCTGCTGGCGGTTCACGAGGCCCTGAGGGAGTGGAGACACTGGCTGGAGGGAGCCAAACTACCGTTCCTGGTGTGGTCTGACCATAGGAACCTCACTTACCTTGGGTCCGCCAAGAGGCTCAACTCTCGACAAGCCCGCTGGGCTCTTTTTTTTAGTCGTTTCGACTTCACCCTTACCTACCGTCCCGGCTCCAAGAACGTCAAAGCTGATGCTCTCTCCCGCCAGTTCCCCAAGGCGGATTCGGGTGTCGCTGAGGGGCGAGATACCATCCTGTCCCCGTCCCGGGTGGTGGGGTTCGTAACCTGGCCCGTCGAGGCTTTGGTGAGACAGGCTCAGCGGGCCGAACCAGACCCTAGGACCGGACCCCCTAACCGTTTGTTTGTGCCTACAGCTGTCCGAGCCAGGGTGTTGGAGTGGGGCCACTCCAGCTGCTTCGCTTGCCACCCCGGCGAGCGGCGGACGGCGGCATTCATCGGGAGGAGGTTCTGGTGGCCCAATCTCAGGGGGGACACCAGGGAGTTTGTGGCCGCCTGTACGGTGTGCGCCCGTAGTAAGGCCTCCCATCGGCCTCCTGCGGGTCTCCTGCAGCCTCTCCCGGTGCCCAGCCGACCGTGGTCGCACATCGCCGTGGACTTTGTTACTGGGCTCCCTGTCTCCCAGGGGTGCGACACCATTCTCACCATCGTGGACCGGTTCTCCAAGGCGGTCCACTTCGTTCCCCTCCCGAAACTGCCCACAGCGGCCGAGACGGCGGACCTCCTAACTCTCCACGTCGTACGCCTCCACGGGATCCCCTCGGATGTGGTTTCTGACCGGGGCCCCCAGTTCGTCTCCAAGGTCTGGCGGGCCTTCTGCAGAGGCATTGGGGCCACCACCAGTCTCACCTCCGGGTACCACCCTCAGTCCAATGGGCAGGCCGAGCGGGCCAACCAGGCTCTGGAAGCCGCTCTCCGATGTGTCTCCGCCCACAATCCCTCCTCCTGGGCGAAATACCTGCCGTGGGTGGAGTACTCCCTCAACACTATGGAGAGCGCCGCCACTGGTATGTCCCCATTCGAATGTTCCCTGGGTTACCAACCCCCTCTGTTTCCCCAACAGGAGCTGGAGGTGGCGGTCCCAACCACCAGGGCCCATCTCCGCCGGTGTCGCAACGTGTGGAGGACCGCCAGGGCGGCGTTGCTCCGCGCCACCGAGCGCGCCCGGCGGAGCGCGAACCGGCGGAGGGTGCCGGCCCCTGACTACCAGCCAGGTCAGAGGGTTTGGCTGTTGGCCCGGGACCTGCCCCTCCAGACCTCCCAAACCTCCACCCGGAAACTCAACCCCCGGTACGTTGGTCCCTATCCCGTGGACCGTATCGTCAACCCCACGGCGGTACGTTTGACCCTTCCTCCCTCCCTCAAAATTCACCCGGTGTTCCATGTCTCCCAGCTTAAACCTGTGGCCGCCAGCCCTTTGTCTTCCCCCAGCCCGGCTCCGCCGCCGCCCCGTGTCCTGGATGATGGGGACCCGGTATGGACGGTAAACAAACTACTGGAGGTCCGCCGCCGGGGTCGCGGGTTTCAATACCTAGTGGACTGGGTTGGCTACGGGCCCGAGGACCGGACTTGGGTGCCTGCGTCCTATCTCGCCGACCCGTCCTTATTGGAGGATTTCTACCGAGCCAACCCCGGGGCCCTGGGTCCGTCGTCCGGTGCCTCCCCTGAGGAAGGGGGTACTGTTGTGCCTCCTAATCCGACACGCCCCCGTGAGCCTCGTTCTGGCGCCCCCTCCCGGCCGGATTGAGTGGGCCGGATCTCTGGCTCTGTTTGCAGCAGGTGTGGGCTATTACGTTTCAGCCCAGCTGTCCCAATCACCACCTGGACAGCCGCCTACTTAACCCTGCTACAGACGGAGATCCAACGCTTGGACATAACTTTCTGTATGGACCCCCTCTGACTACTCTCATCTGGATTTTCCCTCCCTGGCTCGACCCCTGGACTCCCCTCTGGACTACTCTCTCATGGATCACTCTCCCTGGCCCGAAAAGGATCTCGGACTTTGCTCACTAGGGTAGTATCGCAGCACATAATACAACACCCTTGACCTCATACACGCACACACACATAGTATAATTACACACCCCATAACTATCGCCTGCATCACACATTGTTTATTTTTCCACTAGTTAGTGTAGGGCCTATTTCTTTGTTTATATAATCCATAATAAATCATTATATATTCTCCTGGCCTCTGTCTCTGTTTCTCTGGGGTTCCACCACATTTGGCTTTTCCAGTTTCAAGGTGTGCATAACAGTTTGTATTTAATTAATCATAACTGTTGCTGTTACTGTTAGCCTATCACATCTCCATAATGTATCTAATGCAGGATCTTTATGACAGGGCTGTGAGATATTCTCTTCAACAGAGCAGCATAATTATTCAGTATAAGTGATCTGGTAACATACTGTATGTAGTATGATGGTATGTAGGTATTGCAAAACATGTAATAGGAGCCTACATTGCATTGCATTACATCACTTCAAAGGTACTCGTTATTGTCTATTCAGTGTATCTGTCATATTCAGTGTAATTTGCAATGCAGGAATTCAGTGTAGTTGCATCAGTTGCTGCTGTTAACAAAGTGAAAAAGAGGTATGTATATTCGGAGGGACTTATTGCCTAAACATGGCTTCCCAATGAAGGAGGATAACACATATCTACTTGAATTGATAATTGTCTTGATAATACATGTAGGACCTACATTGTAGGTCTATATTTGGCGTAAACCCCAGTCTAAGCGCAAAAGGACAGACTTTTTCAGCCACGCTGTACCGCTCCTAGTAGCGTTATCAGCCATTCTAGTTTCACCAGTTGTTGCCGACCCAAATTGCCAACACGCAGGACTTCTGTGTGTTTTGCGCTAGCTGAAAAATAGAACCCACAGGCTTAATCATAACCGCTTGGTTATGGCGCAGCTTTTTCACTTTAATAAGTTGCCGCTATACAGCTCAATGGGGGGAAATGCGACATGATTTATGTCAAAATGCAGCACTATCATGCACAGATCAGGCTTAAAACATGTAACGTTAGATATGTAACGTTAGACACGGAGCGCAGATTAATTTTTTATGGCGTTCCGAAATCCGATGTGACAGGAACGTTGTCTGTCCACGGCAATTCATAATGAAGTGAAACATTACAGACTGGAAACACCTATTGAGTCCATTCAACGTTGGTTAGCCTTCACCCTTTCCACTAATCAATGGGAATGTTTATTATAGCGTCTCTCTCCCGCTAAGCGTAGCACCACGTCTAGGTGTATTAAATTCATTGCATGAAAACGAAAGCGTTATTTCTCCAACTTTGCTTCTCGGTCTCGATAGGAACCGTATCGAGTCCATTCAAGGCTGGTTATCTTTCCCATGTTCATACGGTCACGGGGTGTGATTAAAATGTACCTTAGACACAAGTTGTGAATACACTTTATGTGTGAGAAACAGCCATACATGACATGTGCGACGCGTCATTGGACTGGATCAACCCCTCGAGAAAAGGTATTCCTGCATTGTAAAGTCTCTGGTACTGATTCAACATTCGAACACTGTACTTTGCCTAACACAACTGGATGGAATAGTACTGTTTTCCATGTAGACAAGGACTTGATAAGTCATTGTAAAGCATAGCTGGGGAAAACTACGATAACACATACAGTCGTGGATCATTGTCTATCCACGAGCGTTTCAAACACGTTGTTTACAATCCCGGTCCGGAATGTTTTCGTTGTATTCTTGGTTACGTCATCACACTTTGGCTCTATAGCTAGATGTGATTGGTTCATCTGAAGTATATGCAAATATAGTGCATGCAATGCATTATGGGTATCAAGTTATTTGATAAAAATGAGAGAAATGTAGTGCTTAATACTTTCTTAGAGCAGAGACACATCTTGTATATCATTAAAATGTACGCATTATGATAGTGTTACCGCAAAACTACTCAACTCATTTGGTGAACCGTGAATGAGAAACATATGCCGACCTCATCGTATATATACCCTACATCCGCTTTGGTATGATGTGTTGTATGAAAGGAGAGAAGGTTAGCACTCCCCTTGACAAGGATGGAAGAGGCCCTAGTGGCCTTCAACACACATACGGTTAAGGCATTGCCACCTACTTCGTGGCATCTCTAACCAAGTTTTTTTTTGTCCTAATTTCCCCATAACCTCAATTACACCTAAACCTATTTGGTTTATTCAGAAATACCCAGTGAAACTTACTATGTTTGTATGATTTTGCACAGTTAGACCATTCTTCCTATTCTCCATTGAATTTGTCAAACATCTAGATATATCTTATAGACTTTACTCATGTCACATAATTCCACCTTCAGAGAAACCATTTAATTCTTACACACCTATACTGTGCGTATTATGATAATGTAAAGTAATAACTTTCCTAATTTTCACTATGGCCAGGAGAGGGCGTTCATGCTCTATCAAAACAAGGTGGAGTGGAATTCATGGTTCTTCTATCCTGTCTATTTCATCCATCACCTTATGAAGGCCCTCTAGAAGTTAGAATGAGGTATCCAGAATAAAAAGAAAGAATGATTTTGTTTTTCTATGAAGTTACTTTTTTCTCTTTGTTTCTGTGTTTCCCTGAGAGAAATCAAGTAACTTCATTGTCTTTGACGTGGAACCAAAACCAAAGACACCTGGCGACTGGTAGGTAATAGCCTGGCTGAGCTGAAGGGTATTATACAGTATGAGCCTATAGCCTGCTGTTAATGTCCCTCTTACGTGTCTCTCCCTCCCTGGCCATGGCCTGTGAGCCGTGAGGCTGATAGAGAGACCACCAGAGATCACCCTGGCTGCCCAGACGTTAAAATGCCAAAATGGTCCCTGTGTCTGTCTGTGAAGCCCATCTGAGACCTTCTGGTCTCCCTAACCCCTAACCCTTATTACCCCAGGACTAGATACAGGCTGACGTCACCTTATTACCCCAGGACTAGATGGCTGATTGAGAGGTGGAATTAAACATATTAGAGTCTGTTTAAATGTTCTGGAATTGATGCAGTGTAATCTGGGGTTCTCTAACCCTTCCACCTGATACCACCCTCTGGTGAAACTAGAACCAGACTGTTATCAACGACTTTGATCAGCACCATGCTGTTACTGTAGAGGAGAACCAGCAGAACATGAGGCCCTGCTGGACCACTCCAGCCCCCCCTCTGAGTTAGTCCACTAATACTACTGAGATGTTCCAGCATGGATGGGAAGTGCAGAAGTGAACATGTTTCGAAAAAGGGCTGTTTCTTTTTCATTCGTGTCACGTTGCATTTCAATTCAGAGCAAGAGAGGGGTCACGGAGAACACTGCAGAGTGAGTCATCAGCTCATTTCACTCCTCAGCAAACTCCAAACATGAGGCCGTCGTCAAAGCCAAAACGTGTTGCATCATTTCCACTGATGTGAGTCACTGTACGAAGAAGTGAATGAAAGGTAAACACAGACAGCATCAATCAGAGGAGACAAAACGGGTTGGACCTCTGACAAAACCACAGTCGTCACGTACGGAAAGGGACAAACGTGGACGGCAACCGTTTCCGGAACTTGTTTGAAATAAAAGCCACATCAACCCAGAGTGGTTCTCCATTAGTGGAAGTAGTAGTAGTTTTGCCCACGAAGCAGAACAAATGAGTTTTTGTGAAATACAGAAAAAGCGAAAAATGTGAGACTGAAAAGTAGGTCACAGCAGCTGGATCTTCCATCTGGAATAGATATGTTGATGTTGTCACCACTGGCTGAGCTGAGCAGAGCAGAGCAGAGCAGAGTAGAGCAGAGCAGAGCAGAGCAGAGCAGAGCAGAGCAGAGCAGAGCACTGAGGTTCTCTTTGGACTGGGGCTCCAGTGGAGTTCCATGAATCATACAGCACAGGTCCCAACAGAAACCCCAATGCTGTCCAACCCCCAACAACAACATTATGACCATGCTCAGCTGCCAACTGCAATTAAGGCCTCTACATTGTCAGTGAAGGGCTGTTAATGAAAGCATTGGGGATTATTTGCCAAGTTTTTGCCAAGAAAGCAATATAGACTAGAATGTTCTGGATGTGTCTCTGAAATAATAATATCTGTGCCCACTTTTGCTCACATTGAACATGTGTGCCTTTACATGATGGTGTGCAGCCTTTTTGAACTTCCACAGAACCATGGTAGCCTGTGGTTTGTAACACCTCTTGATGAAGTTGTGTAAGCAACTACTTTTCACTTTTCTGCAGGCGGCAGCCATCGCTGCCCAGCCTATAATATAAACCATAAACCTCAGCCTTTCCCTCCCTCTCTCTCTCTCTCTCTCTCTCTCTCTCTCTCTCTCTCTCTCTCTCTCTCTCTCTCTCTCTCTCTCTCTCTCTCTCTCTCTCTCTCTCTCTCTCTCTCCCTCTCTCTCTCTCTCTCCCTCCCTCTCTCTCTCTCTCTCTCCCTCCCTCTCTCTCTCCATCCCTCTCTCTCTCTCCCTTCCTCTCTCTCCCTCCCTCTCTCTCCCTCCCTCTCTCTCTCTCTCTCTCTCTCTCTCTCTCTCTCACACACTCTCTCTTTTGCTCTTTCTTTCTCTCGCTCTCTCTTTCTCTCTCTCACTCTTGCTCTCTTTCTCTCGCTCTCTCATTCTCGCTCGCTCGCTTTCTTTCATCTCTTTGTCTCTCGCTTTGTCTCTCACTCTCTCTCTCTCACTCTCGCTCACTCGCTTTCTTTCGCTCTGTCTCTCTCACTCTCTCTCTTGCTCTCTCTCTCGCTCTGTCTCTCTCGCTCTCTCTCTCTCTATCTATCTATCTCTCTCTGTCTCTCTCGCTCTCTCTCTCTCTCTCTCTCTCTCTCTCTCTCTCTCTCTCTTTCTAGTGGCTGTCAGTAGTGGGATCCCATCAACTCTGCGGTCAATAGTGGCCGTAGAAGGAAAATACAGTATGTTAACATTTAGGTGAATTTGAGCTAGGAAAAGGTTGTAGCATATGCCTTATGTCAGCATGCAGTATTCAGTTGCAATGTTTTCACATGAAATTCAAACTATCAATTCAGATGGTATGTGTTGGCAACGTCGGGTGTAGGTGAGTCATAGGACACATGTTCTATTTATATATTCAGTGTTTCTGAAAGGCTCTCTTCTGAACGGTTTCCTCATCATTGTTTTTCTTAACACAACATTTCTTTCTGCGGAGTTCCTCTGAAAGCCCATGGTTGATCATTTGGTGACCGTCTGTCGGGTGCACACTGGGACAGAATTTGAGGGAAAGTAGAAATGAACTTATTTCCTGATGAAAAAAAAAAGAAACACCTGGAAGAAAAATAAGAAAAATATATTTCTGGTGTAAAAAGAAAAAAAAAGAAAAGGGCATGTACAAAGTATTCACTCTGACTTCATTCTGTACACAAATGAACCGTTGCTGGTAGTATCAGCTCTAGTCTTATATTCCTGTATGTGTGAATATACTTTTTTTAAAAAAGAAGAATTCTGATTCTAATGAAGGTGGAGAAAGAGAGAGAGAGTCAGCATGGACTAGGCCTGAAGGTGGACTAAGCCATGGACTAAGCCAGACCCAACCATGGAAACTGAGGCCGCTCTCCAATCCTCCCTTCGCCCTCCCTCTCTTTTTCGACACTGTCAAGTGCTTCCTTTGTATTAATTTCTTGTGTTCCTATTGGAACAAGTGGAATGGCCCCAAAATGGGGTTTGGCGAAGACATGTGAGTTTAGGTTTGCATTCAATGTCAACTCATGTAATGACTTTGTATTCATTTGGCATGCTATGATATTACAGGAGACTTCAAAGTTGTTGAACAAGACTTCAAATATGTTCGGATTAAAGTCAGCAATGGCCAAACCAGGAACCTCTCGACTGGCACAGCCAAGAGTGAATCTGCCTTTTAATGATTTTTGGGGGGTTTTGATAGGATACAGACTTTGGCGATAAAACGTTGCAGTAATGAATCAGTGTAATTACGGTATGTCTACATAAAGATGGGAAAGGCCGGGTTTGTCATATGACTCAGAC
>NC_137689.1:46258301-46260801 GCF_963989245.1 Nansenia antarctica | reverse complement strand
TGACATTTGGAAATGAATGCCATTGCGTTTGCGTCGAATCACAATGAATACCAGAGCGTATGAGTGAAAGGAATATGTTAACCACAGCACAAAGGAACGCCTGTTCGCCTGACCATACTTTGTGGTCTTTTACATTTTTGGAAAGTTTTTTTTTTTTTTGCTTCCTATAAACTGAGTGTCTACCGTGTGTGACTGCAGGCAAGGCTCCGGATCATCTGACCACCTCTGGCTCCTCAGCAGCCAGGCCAGACCACCAGACCCTCCGGGAGAACTCTGGTGTTCTAGATGGCTAAACCACATGAACCCATGATGACATCCTGGATATATCTTCCCCAAACCCTCATGACTGAGGCAAACCAAGCCCTTCCCTCCCTCACATACAGTCCACACATACACACACACACACACACACACACACGTGCCCCCCAGCACTTCCAGCAAATCTAGATCTATTGCTTCCTGTTCTCTGTCTCTGTGTGTGTGTCTTTCTCTCTCTCTCCCTCTCTCTCCCTCCCCCTACCCCCCCCCCCTCTCTCTCTTTCTCTTCCCTGTTTCATTGTTACCTTCGTTTCTACTCACTCTCCTATGACTCCTAGTAGAACTCTGACATGGTGTTGCTACGCCAATATGTCCTTGTGATGAGTCTTCTCCTTGTGATGAGTCTCCTCCTTGTGATGAGTCTCCTCCTTGTGATGAGTCTCCTCCTTGTGATGAGTCTCCTCCTTGTGATGAGTCTCCTCCTTGTGATGAGTCTTCTCCTTGTGATGAGTCTCCTCCTTGTGATGAGTCTCCTCCTTGTGATGAGTCTTCTCCTTGTGATGAGTCTTCTCCTTGTGATGAGTCTTCTACTTGTGATGAGTCTTCTACTTGTGATGAGTCTTCTCCTTGTGATGAGTCTCCTCCTTGTGATGAGTCTTCTCCTTGTGATGAGTCTTCTACTTGTGATGAGTCTTCTCCTTGTGATGAGTCTCCTCCTTGTGATGAGTCTTCTACTTGTGATGAGTCTTCTACTTGTGACGAGTCTCCTCCTTGTGATGAGTCTTCTCCTTGTGATGAGTCTCCTCCTTGTGATGAGTCTTCTACTTGTGATGAGTCTTCTACTTGTGATGAGTCTCCTCCTTGTGATGAGTCTTCTCCTTGTGATGAGTCTTCTACTTGTGATGAGTCTGCTCCTGAGTCTTCTCCTTGTGATGAGTCTTCTCCTTGTGATGAGTCTCCTCCTTGTGATGAGTCTCCTCCTGAGTCTTCTCCTTGTGATGAGTCTGCTCCTTGTGATGAGTCTTCTCCTTGTGATGAGTCTTCTCCTTGTGATGAGTCTCCTCCTTGTGATGAGTCTCCTCCTGAGTCTTCTCCTTGTGATGAGTCTGCTCCTTGTGATGAGTCTTCTCCTTGTGATGAGTCTTCTCCTTGTGATGAGTCTCCTCCTTGTGATGAGTCTCCTCCTTGTGATGAGTCTGCTCCTGAGTCTTCTTCTTGTGATGAGTCTCCTCCTTGTGATGAGTCTCCTCCTGAGTCTTCTCCTTGTGATGAGTCTGCTCCTTGTGATGAGTCTTCTCCTTGTGATGAGTCTTCTCCTTGTGATGAGTCTCCTCCTTGTGATGAGTCTCCTCCTTGTGATGAGTCTTCTCCTGAGTCTCCTCCTTGTGACGAGTCTTCTCCTGAGTCTCCTCCTTGTGATGAGTCTCCTCCTGAGTCTTCTCCTAATCGTCTATTTATCTTCTCCTTATCTTCTCCTTATCTTCTCCTTATCTTCTCCTTATTGTCTCCTTGTCTGCACAGTGACAGCTGAGCCAGGGGGACCAGTGATTTCCATTGGTCAGATCCCAAACGGAGGTTCGACAGTGGTTAGTATTTCGGGGACTGTGGTTTACTCACGCTGAGGATGAGACAGAAAGACAGATTATTGACAGTTCGTTTTGCACAACAACATTGTCTGTACAACATTCTCTCGGTTTGAAACAGATGTATTGGCAGATGCCGTTTTCACATGAAATATTGATAGTTGTTCAATCCCTTGCGTTCCTTTAGCACGGATACAGACACTTTTGTGGGGATCTTGTGGGAAATCATTGGAGAAAAATGCCTAATAGGTAGTTTCTGGAGGCTGCTAAGGGTGGTGTCTCTATTAGCCGTCATCCTGCATAGCAGATATGGTCATGCTCAGTGGTCATTCCCTCTGAGCCGCTGTTGGCATTGTAAACACTGGCCCCAGGACACACTCCCTGTTGTCAGGAGACAAATAGGGCCGGGCCATTGGATACCAAGCATTCTGGGAGATTGGCTTTGTAAAAAAACAATCCTTTTTAATTGAAGTATAGGGAGAGAGTACAACAGCAATGAAACAATACAAAATTACTTTAACTCCGGTACTGACTGCAATGCTCTCTCAGAGTAGAGGAGAACGGAAGGTCCCGCAAACGATCAAGTCTGACTGGGAGCTTTGGAAAAGTACATATTGATATTGGCCCAAGTCGGCTGACAGTCAGACCAAAATGATCGG
>NC_137689.1:46193301-46253301 GCF_963989245.1 Nansenia antarctica | reverse complement strand
CCGACTCATCGGCTCCCAGGAAAGCAACCCCAGAACACCATCAACCACATCCCCCCGATACCCCTCCCTCTGGTGCCTCCGATCTCTGCTCCAAATTCCTGGACTTCTTCTAGCCGAAAGTTAACTCCATCTACCAGCAGCTCCTGGCACCAGCCCCTCCCCCTCCAACCGCACCTCAGCCACATGGCGATGCCCCCTCAGCATCACGCCTCCCCCAATGCTGCCTCTCCTCCTTCTCCCCTGTGGGTGCTCCTCAAGTCTCCAAGTTGGTCACCTTGGCCAAGACCTCCACCTGCTCCCTGGACCCCATGCACACAGCCCTGGTCAAGGACTGCCTTCCCACCCTCTGCTCCTACATGGTGGACATCATCAATGTTTCTCTCAAATCTGGCATAGTTCCCACCAGCTTCAAAACTGCCTCGGTCACCCCCATCCTCAAAATGCCTGGTCTGGACCCTGATGACATTCACAACCACCGGCTGATCTCAAACCTTCCCTTCCTGAGCAAAACTCTGGAAAGAGCAGCCGCCGGCCAACTTTATCAGCACATGACCAACCATGAGCTCTATGAGCCTCTACAATCTGGCTTCAGATCACACCACAGCACGGAGACCTCATTAAGATCATCAACAATCTCCTCATCGCTCTGGCCGCATCAGCATCCTCATCCTCATCCTCCTGGACCTTTCTGCAGCCTTCAACACTGTCTCCCACACCATCCTCCGTAACCGCCTATCCGGTGTCACCAGCACAGCCCTCTCCTGGTTCCAATCTTACCTCTCAAACAGGGAACAGTTTGTCAACATCAATGGCTCGAGTTCCCCTCCAGCTCCAGTCAATCAAGGCGTGCCTCAAGGCTCTATGCTTGGACCCCTCCTCTTCACCATCTACAAGCCAGATCCTCCGCCATCACGACTTCAACTTCCACTGCTACGCTGATGATACCCAATCTATCTCAGCGCTACTACATCCTCTCAGCTCCCTACTCAGTCCCTTGTCAAATGCCTGCTTGAAATAAAAACCTGGATGACATTAAACCTTGTCAAATTTAACAGTAAGAAAACAGAGCTCATGGTTGTGGCACCCAAGGCACTGCTCCGGAAGGTTGGTGACTTCATCCTCGAGGTTGACGGCTGCTCCATCTCCACATCTCCCGAAGTCCCGAAGACTCCACTCTTTCCTTCCAATCCCACATCAAGTCTGTCACCAAATCCGCCTTCTTCCACCTAAGGAACATTGCCAGACTCTGACCATCACTCTCTGAGTCTGTTGCTGAAACCCTGGTCCATGCATTTGCCACCTCTCGCCTGGATTACTGCAACAGTGTCCTGTTCGGGATTCCCAACAAAACCCTGGACAGGCTCCAGTATGTCCAAAACTCTGCTGCCAGGGTTCTCACTCATACAAAGCCGTGGCAGCACATCACCCCCACCCTCATCCACCTCCACTGGCTTCCGGTCAAGTGCCGCATCTCCTATCAAATTCTTCTCCTCACATACAAGTCCCTCCATGCCCGTGCCCCCCAGTACTTATCCGACCTCCTCTGCCCACATGCCCCTGCCCGGAACCTGCGGTCTTCAGACTCAAGCCTGCTCAGCCCCCGCACCAACCTGCCAACCTTCGGGGGCAGACATTTTAGTGTGGCAGCCCCCACCCTCTGGAGCTCTCTCCCTGCGGCACTCCGCAACATCCCCAACCTGGATGCCTTTAAAACAGCCCTCAAATCCCACCTGTTTGCTAAGGCCTTCGGCCCCTAGTTCTGTTGTTGTTTTGTAGGCCAGTCTGTTTGTCTGACTGTTTTCGTTCTTTTCTGTTTCTCTGTAAGGCAACCTTGGGTCCCCTGAAAGGCGCTATATAAATGAAAGTTATTATTATTAGTCCTGTTTGGGTTTCACTGCATCCCTAGAGTGTGTGTGGCTCCTTTCCTTGACCCCCCTACCCCAGTCCACCTCAATGACTATGATCTGAGTCAGTCCTCTGGCTGGGGAGGTCTCCTGGGGAGAGCAGGGCGCCAGCACCTAATAGCCCCCCCCCCCCCCTCCCCCGCACACACACACACACACACACACACACACACACACACACACACACACACACACACACACACACACACACACCCCTCTCAATGTCAGACCAGGGCCAGAACTCCCAATGGGCTTTTCCTTGGAAAAGTATCAAAAGTCCTGGCTTAGAGGGTGATAAATTGTTCAAGGCATTTTCATGGGAAACAGTTCATATGTTACAGAAAGTTATATACATATACATTCAGCAGAACTAAGATTAGGGTTCCAACTTAAGACAGTGTTACAGAATAGAGTTAGCATTTAAGATCAGTGTTTTCAGTGTGTTTTCAGTGTATCATTTAGAGACCAACCCCTCTTTTTGAGTTATAACCATAAGCTGACAATAGGTGACTTTACCTGTATGACGTATTGGGGAAGTACTCACTCCGAGGGAAGGCTGGCAGGATGGCATGGCCATGTGAGGGAGAACAGTGTTCCAGGTTATGCTAGACTAGATCCCAACCCCAGTCTCTTCTCTTCTCTGCACCGTGATATCCTGCTGTTCCTGCTGCCATTTTGTGTGTCTCAGATTTTCCATGTTATTGTTTTTTTCTCACTGGTGAGTTCGAGTTTGTGCTGTGGAACTTGCTAGTACTGTGGTTTTTCAAACACTTCTGTCAGAACTTGGCTTCTGCCGACATGTTGTTGCGTCATGCTCGTTTTTGGGCTTACAAATGTTTTTTTTCTTCATGCTGGTTGGCTTGCACCCATATTCTTTTTTCATCACCAAGGAATAATACATGTTGTTCATGGTTACTTCAAGATGTCAATATCAATATATTTTTGTGCAGAACACAGCTTTAATCTTTTGCATATTTAGCATCTTCCTTGATGGGCCATAACACATTAATTCCATGTTACCAACGATTTCATCAGAGTTTTGAATGTTTGGTGTTACGGCAACTGGAGACAATGACTGATGAGTATATTAACCCACAGCTGTGAGTTTCCAAATCATCTTCTCTACATGCATTGTTAGCTAAGACCACTACCAGACTTATACACAGCTGCATCCTTAACTCAGCCTCTGTCCCGAATTCTCCCAACAACGTCATGCTAATAAAGTTCAACAGGCTGTGTTCAATCAAACAACACTACCTTCTCCTCCCCCCTTCCTTCCTTCCATCCCTCACTTCTCTTCTCCTCAAGTGGTTCCACTCCGATTGGAAGATGTGAGGTATGAAAACTATTTTCCCTGTGTTCAATAACACCTCACCTATCCAAGAGGAGATTGACCAGAGTCTGCATAGTTGTGCAACATGTGATTAGAACGGGACCAGGGGGGTATTCCATCAATGTCGCTCAAGGAAAATCCAGGCTTATTTTTGATAAGTCTTGCGATTTATCAAATAAGCCTGGATTTTCCTTTAGCGACGTTGATGGAATGGAGAGAGGTTCTGAGACTCAACTCATGATGTTGGCATTGGACAGGGGTGATCTGAGAGCCCCCTATCTGTGGTTGGGCAACATGACAGGGAGGTCCAGTGTAGTAAACAGACCATACTGGGAGTAAGGGGAGCACAAAAGAGACTAGAGGGCTTCCGTCAGAGTGGTAATGCTCACTCACTCTGGATGATGTTAGAGTGTGTGTGTTTGTTTTTATGGTATGTGTGCATTGCACATGTGTGAATATGTGTATTTCTTAATCGCTCACTCTCAGTACCCCCCGTCCTGCACGAACATGCAGATGGCAGTAATTAGCAATCAACAAACAAGGAGAGGGAGCAAAACTCAGGCAGCCAACATCATACTCAAAAATGACTCTCTTCTCTCTCTCCTCTGTTTCCTTCGCTTTTGTTTGTCTTTTCAAACCGAAGCCCCCACAGACTGGATCTCTCCGGTCAGAGACATCAGAGACCGATGTTTTTGGGCCGTTCAATGAGCTGTTTCACAGAGGCCTTTCTTTTGGATGTGATTACCTTTGAAAATAAACAAAGCGCCAGTACTCTTAAAAAGGCGCGCCACTCTTCAGGTTTTCTTCTCGTTTTCCCCCAAAGCTGCAGCTCCCTGTTCCCCGTGAAACTAACACCAAACAGAACACTTAGAACTCACATGTCAGTTAGAGTCAACCGATGAAGGAATGAATAAGTGCTGATGTGTGTGTGTCTGTGTGTGCGTGTGCGCGTGCGTGCGTGTCTTCATACTGGGGAGTAAAGGCGGGAGAGGGAGAAGAGAGGAACTCTCCTTCTCTATTACTTGGTAATCTTGGGGTAAAATGCCCCTCACTTACTGCATGCACCCCCCTCTCTCCAGCACCCCCTTTCTCCCACTTTGACAGTCTGGACCCCTGACCCATCACCATCCTGGGCCTCATGGAGGAGAAACAAATGAGCTCACCCTCTTCCCTCCCTCGCTGGTTGGGACGGTTAGAATTACCTAAACATCACAATATTTCGCCTCCCGGACCCCATTTTCCTACTGAAAACCAACCACTGTCTTGTTTTGTCCCACCAGTCGCTGGACCCCTCGTATATATCAAAACCACTGTCTCTAGGCCACTTGGACCACTGAAACACCACACACACACACACACACACACACACATCCCTTGGGACAATAAACTCCTCCTTCAGGTTGATATATCACTTCCTGTTGGGTCATGAGCCTAATAGGCCTCTTTCACCTCTTCATAGATCCGCTTGTTCTCCCCCAAATCTCAAGCTCAACTATCAGTGGGCCAAAAGGTACAAGAACCGAGATTGTAGTGATGTGATAATTGGTAGCTTCATCTTTTCCCCTCGTCGGCCTCCTGTCCGGCAGCTTGGCGGGTCTCTACAAGGGCTTACTCACTGTCTGTTCTCTCAGGGCTCCATGATGGTGATGTTGGGGGTGACGGAGTAACCCACACAGCCTGGGAAGTCTGCCTCAGTGGCTGGCTGGTGACTCACTCTGTTAACGTCTCTATCAGGTTTTATTTCTCTCTCTCTCTCTCTCCCCCCCCCCCCCCTCATCTCTCTCTCTTTCTAGACACACCCTAACACACAGGAGAGTAAACAACAGTAAACAAATGGACACACACAGCACACAGCACACGTCTAAAGTTGTTATGTGGTGAATCAGTGAACACTCTCCAGATCAGGCCGCTCTGTTTACAGACACTCTCTCGTTGGTGGCGCGGTCTTCCTTCTCACCCATCTCTCCATCTTGACCTCATCATTCTCTCTCTCTCTCTCTCTCTCTTCTTCTTCTTCTTCTCTCCCTCTTTCTTGTGTTTAAGCTCAGCAGACATAAATTAAGTGTTTAAAATGGAAACAGTCGTGTCGCTGGCGCACCGCATGTGTTTATATTTAAAACCCTTTCCCCCTTTTTTTTCTTCCCAGAAAGCACCTGGGGGTCGGGTCGGGTGGAGTGGAGTGTGTGTGTGTGTGGTGGGGGGGGGGGGGGGGGGGGGGGGGGGGGGGGGGGATGTTTGGGGGCGGCGATCACTGGAAAGTGTGATTCAAGTGAAAATGTCTGGTAGCTTCCCAGTCTCCCACCAGTCTCGCCTCTAGTCTCCCCCCCAGTCTCCCCCCAGTCTCCCCATCTATTGGTCCCACAGCCAGCGGAGGAGGGAGTCAGGTCCTGGGGTAGAGCAGGGGGAAGAGGAGGAATGACTCTGCCTGACCTGTGAGGCCAACAGAGGTGGAAAGAATGTGCTCTGCAGCCGGTGAACACGTTACCATTGGTGAAAAAACCCCCTCCTCTAACCAAACGGTGGGTTTCCCACCATTCCTCCATCTACCATTAGACAGTGAGAGAAAGAGGAAGAAAGAGAGGGAGGGGGAGACTGGGAAAAGGGGGAGGGACAGAGAGAAATGATCGAGAGAAACTGGGAGGGAAAGGGGAGAGAGTGAAAGGAGAAAAGGGGCGGATGCAGAAGAGACAAATTGAGAGAGAGAGAGAGAGAGAGAGAGAGAGAGAGAGAGAGAGAGAGAGAGAGAGAGAGAGAGAGAGAGAGAGAGAGAGAGAGGGAGAGAGAGCGCGAGAGAGAGAGAGAGAGAGGGAGAGAGTGAGAGTGGAACTCCCCTTCCCTATCACCTGGTAATCTTGGTAAATGCCCCTCATTTTACTGCCCCCCCCCCCCCCTCCCCCCAGCATCCTCCAGAGAGAGATACACAGTTTCTCTTTACTCACTTTTTCCACATTGCTGTGGTATGACCTCAGCCATGCGCACCAGGGGAGTCACCCCGGCCTCTGTGGGGGAGCTCTGCCTGCTGTGTGAGGGTGTGAGAGCTCCCCTGGGGCCCCCTGCCTGGCAGACAGACACAGGAGAACCCCCCCGCCACACACACACACACACATTTCTCTACGTGCTCCAGGGTCTTACCATAAACCTGTGGTTCACACCAGTTGTCCCCCAACAGCCTACACCTACCGTGGGTACTAAAAACTTGATGTGTTATTGGATTTATCACTGCCAACCCTTGAGCTAAATCAAGGAGGGTTGAATAGTTGATGTTGAACTATTGTATCGAGTCTTCCTGAGAGAGAGCTGGTTTGTTTATTCATGACGGCAAACTACGGGAGCTTTTCGGAGGAGATGGAGAATGTAGACATGTCTGCCGATAGAATTTCAGGGGTCTTTGTGGAGTCGGAAAAAATTCCTGAACCTCCCGCCTGCAAATACTATTAAGGCCATCAGCTTTGGGGTCTCAGAAGAGAATGAAAAAAGTGAAGGATGAAAAAAACGTAGAGAGAAGTTGAAATCGAAAACACAACAAAGAGATAAACAATCAGAATGCAGAAATGTTGACAGGCATGAGGTTTCCTGTTGATAAAGCAAACAGGCCCACCCAGCCGGTCTTGGTTAGGTGTGTGTCTGTGTGTGTGAGAGTGTGTGTGTGTGTGTGTGTGTGTGTGTGTGTGTGAGAGTGTGTGCGTGTGAGAGTGTGTGTGTGTGTGTGTGTGTGTGTGGGAGGTGTCAGGCCTGCTGTGGGGGTCTGCACCGGTGTGACAGGGAACAGACCCCCACCTGTTGGCCCGTCTGCTGTCCCGTACACACGTCAACAGGAAGACCTTCTCAAGTTCCGCATGGAGCCAACTTCCTGCGGAAGTTGGCTCCCCTGGTTGGGGACCACCCTATGCTGCCCTGGTTGGGGACCACCCTCCAGGAGGGGTCGCATCCAGCGTGTCAGCAAGACGACTGTCCCTCAGGACGCGTAGTGTAGAACAGAGGAACTACCAGGGTGGAGGGGGAGGGGGAGGGGGAGGGGGAGGAGGAGGAGGTGGGGGGGGGGGGGGAGGAGGGGGTGGACAGAGTCTGCCTGTCCTGTGTACGTCTCACTCTGGCTGGGATGACTCAACACCAAAGCATCCTAACCCAGAGAACCTCCACGTCAGCACTCCCCCACCAAACCCAAAAGGCCAAAGTCTGGACACGCTCATTCCAAATGAAGTCGATACATACACAGTACCAATGGGGGACGTGTAAGGTCCAAACCTTTGACTGGTACTGGTACTGGTACTGTCCATACGTATACAAGAAGGGTGATCCTCAGCTAAAACGATCGTTTTGATTGTCTGTGCTAGTATATCTGTTCAAGTGTATGTATGTGTGTGTGTAGTATGTCTATATGTACATATATTAGTGTGTGTTAGTGTGTGTCGCTGTGTGTGTTTCCAGCTCCATTCGGAGAGCATGTGTGTTTATTTGAAGCAGTGATGGATGAGAGAAGAGGGACACTAATGTCTTTAGCAGGAGGCCTACTCTGTAAACAAGCCTGCCAACCCCCCTGACCCAGTCAGCACAGCACCCCTCGCTCTGCTTCCTGCTCACTGGAAACTCCTCCTCTTCTTCTTCTTCTCTCTCTCGCTCTCTCTCTGTCTTCTCTCTCTCTTCTCTTTCTCTCTTTTTCTCTTCCTCCTCATCCATACACCTATCCCTTTTCTCTCCGTCTCACTCTCTCTCTCTCACACACACACACACACACACACAGACTCTCACAATCCCATCATAATGTACTTTATTGACTTGGCTCCTCCTCCTTCTCTAGGTGCCCTACAGGGCCCAGTTGTTAAAAAAAAACTTTAATCTGGATCAGAATGATCCCGTTTCATTTTTGCTACCCAGGATCAGATCTATCTGTCTGATTTGGAGTCGTATCGGGGAAATCAGCCAGCTCCATCTGATCCTGGATAGCAAAAAAAGAATGGGGATCATCCTGATCCAGATGAAAGGTTCTGAACAACCAGGCCCTGGTGATGACAGACCCAGACGTCCAGGCTGCCCGCCGTTACCACATAGATTACTGGATTTGATTTATTTTTCTGGAATGTATCAGCATCCACGAGTTCCTTATGAACTTGGTTCATTTTGTGTGTGTGTGTGTGTGTTATAAGGTACTCCATTGTTTGGCTTTACGGCTGGTTGTAAAATGGCAGCTGAGTTGATGGCTCATTAGTCGAGGCTAAAAGACCGTGGCGATGGGAGACTTTCAGAAAGGAAAGCAAGGCATACACACACCTACGTACACGACACACTGTAAAATCATAAGGCTCGGGACATTTAACGACAACAGAGATGCCTATCACCGTTTGTTTGACTTACAGTCAATTAGGTTTTTCCGCAAAACTGGACTGCGACATGTAAATATGTCTGACAACCTTGGGGCTAGGATGTAGCTAATTTGGTGTACTGTATCATATATCAATCTATCTTACAGTGTCCATACTTGATGTGATCCATTTGGTATCAAAGGTTCTGGTTGGTTGTGGCTCCCATAACCAATGGAAAAGAGAGAAACGTCCTTAGTGAAGAATGGAAACATATCAGAGAGTACTTTCCAGAAGAAGGAAAAAAAACAGCTCCAGGCTGGTTTTCTGAGTAAATCTCAATTTTAAAAAGTGTTGGGACTAGTGCGGAGTGCAGATGTGCTTCAGTCAGTATTCCATTTATTTCAGGGAAGAAGGCGGAAAGAGACAGACAGACAGACAGATAGAAATGCAAAAACCTCAAAGCTGACTGAGAGCAACTGATACAGTAGTTTATGATGTTGAGTTTTTTTTTTTTTGTCCTTGCGTGCTGAAATTGGTTATGTGGAGTTGGATGTGGTCCATGGTTCCTTTGGCCTGACTGGCTCCTGGACCCGAGGGTTTGGCAGGGGGACGAGAGGGAGAGAGAGAGAGAGAGAGGGGGGGGGGGGGGCTAATGTGAAAACCTGCCCCCACAGACACACCATGCTCCAACTTTGAGCTCAGGGCCCGCCAGGACTGGAAGATGTGTTCATCTGAGACCAATGACAAGAGAGAGGAATCCAAACATCCACCGTGGCCAAAGACAGACACAGCAGGAGTGGGAGCACAGCTCAGCTGAATTTACTGTCAGATCAACTTTTAATACGGGAAAACCTTGAAGGTACAATGGCTCTGGGATAGGACCCCGGGGCAGTGAAAACACTCAATATATATCGTAGTGAACAAGAGCAAATGAGATTCTCCTCTGACATAACGGTGCCCCCCATAAGTATTGGAAAGAGAAAACCTTTTGTAGTCAAACAATTACTATGAGATTCTCAACTTGAATTCAGTGTTTTCACTGATCGTGGTTTCACCATTTAGAAATGACAGCCCTTTTCATACATAGTCCCCCCATTTCAAGGCACCAACATTTTGGGGGAAAATGGTCTTGACAGGTGTTTCTTTCCCACAGATCAAGAACACTCTCCAGGGGCGTAGCGGGTTAAGCGTTGACCACGTAACCGCAGGGTCCCCGGTTCGATTCCGGCCGGGGACATATCCTGCATGTCATCCCTCCTCTCTCTCTCACCCATCCTTCCTGTCTAAATCTCTACTGTATCTGTCAATAAAATATGAGTGGGACTGAACCCTCTCCAGGAGGCAGGCCTGAATGTGTCAGAGACACGTCACCAGTCAGACTCCAGACACAAATCACTAGTTATCCTCAAAATAGGACGTTCAGGTTACAGTTTACTAAAAAGTACCTAAAAAGCCTGCAGAGGTCTTGGAAACGGTCTTGTGGACAGATAAGATGAACATTGTCATGTACCAGAATGATTGCAAGAGGACAGTTGGGCTCTGGCCCACGATTTATAGCATACCACTGTACTATGGTTTGGGCATGTATAGGCTGCCACATGAACTGGATAACTTGTCTTAATTGAGGATGTTACTGCTGACAGCTGAATGTATTCTGAATATCTGTATTCAGAAACGTCTTATCTGCTTGAGTACTGCTATAACAACTAGGGACTGTTTCAGGGCTAATATGTGGAAAGTTATTGGAAGTCAGTCTTTCAGATTTAAATCCAATTGAACATGCGTTTAATTTCCTGATGAGACATCTTGGGAAGATTTTAGGCAAAAGAAAACAACAACTGTAGATAGCAGCAGTACAGGCCAGAGAAGACCTCCAGGGTCTGGTGGGGTCAGAGGTCACCGGAGAAGACCCCCAGTGTCTGGTGGGGTCAGAGGTCACCGGAGAAGACCCCCAGTGTCTGGTGGGGTCAATGGGTTGCAGACTTCAGGCAGTTATTTCATGCAACGGATTGTCAAACACTAAACACTTTATTTGGACATTATATGATTTTCCAATACTTTTGAAGCAGTATGTTATAATAGTAACTGTTTGATATCAAATCCAAACTGTTGGAGTATAGAGCTATAACAAGACAACATGTTACTGTAAGATGGCAGAGCGAATGTGCTGATCACATTCAACTCTTCAGTGTCATTTCTCCTCCCTTCCCTGAAATGTCGTTGGATTGGATTTGGATTTTTCACTCTGTGGCAACGCGCTCCATTCTCCAGTCTGTTGCATCTCTGTTTTTGAAAGTCTCTGGCAGAGACTCTGCTCGTTTTCCTGATACATCATCTCCCAGACTCTACCTTTAAGATTCAATGTTCACCCTGTGATTTAGAGACGAGTGGTGGATGAGCTTTTGTAAGGTTGTCTTTTTTAAGCTATGGTCAAACATGAATGGTGAAAAATGTACTCAACTGTCACATTCTGTCTCCATAAATCTAACTTAATGTCATCTCACCAGACACCTAAATTGAATGTCACCTACCAGAAGCTGTGGCCCAAAACAAAGCTCAAGATGCATTCACTCCCAACCACAGTTTAAATACAGTGTCAACGGCTGACCAAAGCACCTCCCAACCCATTTAAGACATGATTTAAAGCCTTGTTGTTTGATTCTAGACCCAAAAAGTAGCAGTTGAAAAGAACTCCAGACCTCCATGCTATCCACTACAGAACCAAACGGAGAGTCTCAATCACTGAGAGATGATTGGATGTTAGGACGCAGACATGACACCCTAAAACGATGACATTTTTCCATCCACAGCTTCGGATTCAGTCGCACGCTTCAATGTTGGGAACCAGAATTCAGCTACCTACAGTATCCAAATCCAATACGATAAATGAGTCATTGCTGTTAGTTTTTTGGGATGGGAGTGGAATTGAGATAATAGAATTACAGTAAGCCATGATTTTGGATAGTGATCAGGGTCACTAGAGTCACCGAATTGGAGCGAGGGACAAAAAAATGCTGGACCCACGGATGGCAACAGAGCTTGATAGATACCACACACCCTCTTCACCGCAACAGAGCTTGACAAATGTGCCCAAATATCCATGGCATTGTACCCACATTAATACCCATGTCATTGTACCCACATTAAGCCACATTAAGAGGAAGCCCGTGAACATAACACAGATTATTCCAGGAGAATCGTGTTGTTTACATTCTCTCTTTAAGGGTGGGGGGGGAGGGGGACCACTGCCATCCTCCCAGTCAGTCTGGTTCTTATCCCAGAGTCCAGCGCCATCCTCCCCCTCCTCCCAAAACTAGACTCACCAGACGGACCCAAAAAAACTCAAAAACCTTTTTCAATCTGTTTTGGATATGGTCTTGACAAGAATTCCACATTCTGTAATGGCATGGTTATTGCATTAAATTGCTTTGAAATCTCTCTCTCTCCCTCTCTCTCTCTGTCTCCCTCTTCCTCTCTCTCTCTCTCTGTCTCCCCCTCTCTCTCTCTCTCCCTCTCTCCTTCTCCACCCGCCCCCACCCCCCCCCCCCCTCTCTCTCTTTCTTTTTCTGGGATGATACCCAGCGGGAGGTTGGCTGTGCCCAAACCAAAGAACTAGAGAAAGCAGGAGAAAGTTCCAGAAGGAATGGGAAGAGGCGAGAGAGAGGGGATAAAGAAGAGAGAGAGAGGGGATAAAGAAGAGCAAGAGAGAGAGAGAGAGAAAGAAAGAGAGAGAGGGGATAAAGAAGAGTGAGAGAGAGAGAGAGAGTGAGTGAGTGAGTAGAAAAAAGGAAAGAGGTGGGAGGAAAAATTTGTTGAGAAAGGAGGAGAAAAGTGAGCGAGAAAGAGTGAAGGGGAGCGGAGGGAGAGAGAGAGACAGACAGAGTAGTGAGTGATGCAGAAGGGTGGGATGGAATTCTTTCAAAAGTAGACGCCAAGACAAATGTGCAGCTGTCAGGGAGTTCTGTTCCCCTTCACAACATCCCTCAGTCATCCTCACAGGGACTTGTTTTAACACTCCTACCGACACAGCGGACAAACTGCAGCAAGAGGGAGAAAAGCGAGGGTGAGAAAGGAGGAAGAGAGAAAGACTGAACTTTACAAAATGGCAAGAATGAGAGCAGAACCGAGGGAAGAGGAGGACAGAGAGAAACAGAGAGAAACACAGAGAAACAGGAGGAAAATAGACCGTTAAAAGTGAAAAAGAGTGAAAAGACAAGGCGTTATGGAGAGAGAGAGAGAGTTCTCCACCAATTCAACAGTACAACAAAAAGAAGAGAGGGTACTGGAAGCACTAGAGTGCAATGGGAGAAAGGGAAGAAAAGAAAGAGAAGAATTAATAGTATTTTTACAGTTCACCATGAATCCCCCACCCTCCCTGTGGACCGTGGGCCTGCACACATTATGTCAGCACTGCAGTGCACATATGTTTCTGCTATTACATGATAGGCTCTGGAGGCAGTATAGGAAAACCTTATCTGTGCGTGCACGGGGAGGGGGTGGGGGGGGTAGAGAGAGAGAGGGGTGGAGTCATGGACTGAAAAGGAGGTCTTATCCAACAATGAACTCCACCTTCTGCTCACGTATCTGCCAGGGGGAGGCTGGTGGAGGCAGAAATCGGAGGACGGCTTCATTGTAAATGCATGGAATGGTATGAGGAACGTTTTTTTGGAACGGTGTATTGAATAAATGTGTGTTTGATACGATCCCCCCTTTCACTGAGCCTCCCCGTTGGGGGTCTGCCTATCTGTCCTGTTTCTGGGATGTGAAGATGTGTGAGCAAACCTACTGAAGTACACCCCCCTCTCAGGTTGCATAAAAACTGGACTAGGTTACCATGGTGACCGATGAATTGCCTGTCCTGTCCGCTGGGGTTGTGTTAGAACAAGCCCACATGTACAGGGAAGGGAATGTGAGGCCTCTGGGCCGTTTATGACCTAATCCATGATAGAATGGGGCTTTATGACCTAATCCATGATAGAGTGGGGCTTTCACGGCTAACCGCAATGATTCATCTCATCATGGAACTATCTGCGGTCGCCGGTGGAGGTGGAAATCGGAGGACGGGCTCGTTGTAACGCAATGAAACGGAATAACTTCTCTGATCCCATTCCTCATTCCATAAACACAGGGTTTGATCCCATTCCTCATTCCATTCCATTCCAACAAGATTTCAGATTTCTACCTCCACCAGCCTCCCTTGATGGTACAGTAAAAACCCACACCAACGAGTGGGAACAGCTAGCGTTGTCCAGAACTTGGTCTAAAACTCGTCCAAACTAGGATTAGGAGACGGGGCCACAGCGCTGGCCCGGGCCTTGACATGACATCTGGCCTCTCTACGTATCCCTGTTATAGGAAGAAATCACTCTGGAGACAAAGACCCAGCTGGCTTAATGGCTGCGGTGTCACAGTCATCTCCAACACATACAGTAGTGACGGCATGTGCTGTCGCAAATGGTGCCGTTGGCAGCCGTGCCGTGTCATTTCATGTGCCGTTGGTATCCTCTCTGACCCTAGCTGGTGTCATCGTTTACACATCGTTAAAACTGTGTTTTCGGGGCGAGGACAGGGAGATGTGAGGTCATTGGTCCGGCCCGCTGTGTGTGTGTGTGACACGCGGCCTGGCGGCTGTCGCCCGCAGTCGCCCGTGGTCGCTGTGTGTTCTCGCCATGATGTCACTGACGTGTCACAGAGCCCTGCTGGTGCAGGTGTGTTTGGAGGGGCCGTGTTATGGTTACGGAGAGAGGGACTCACGGAGCTGCCGCCTATGAGGTCACCCAATGAGGTCATCACCATTACCAGGTTTATGGTTTACCTCAGGATATGATTGACACAAGAGTGGCCCAATGGGAAGGCTTAGAATTGTTTTGGAAGGCTGTGACCCAGTCTCCCAGGAGGGTGTCGACACATGAAATCATTAGCATCTGCTTCAGCTGCTCTGAGATGATAAGCACTTGTCTGTCTCTCTGTCTGTCTCTTCACTGGCCGGAGGTTGGGGGTGGGGGAGGGCATAGATGGTCACCTCAGAGGGAGAGGATAGGAAACAGTTAGCTACATCCAAACACAGCTGACACACATGTCAAACATACTTGTGTGGGTTTTTGTTTATATTAAGGTTAGAGAGAGAGAGAGAGAGAAATAGAGAGATGTCAATGAGTTCAAACATGTGTGTGTGTGTGTGTGTGTGTGTGTGTGTGTGTGTGTGTGTGTGTGTGTGTGTGTGTGTGTGTGCGTTGCACAAGGGAGAGAGAGACAGGGTGTGTGTCCCATGTCAACATAACTCAAATATAGCCCGTCTTTTGTTTATGCAGACAGCAGCATAGTGACTGGGGTTACAGGGGAGAAGGTCCTCCCTAAATATATGCGTGCCCACCCCCCTCTCCTCGCCCACCCCCCTCTCCTCTTGCCCCAGTCTAAGAGATCTGTCCAGTACAAACAATCACGTCTTTCTCTGACCAGAGAACTACTTGGCATGGATGGCATCATAGAAGCCATTTAGAATAGCAAAGCTGGCTACTGTGCTGCTCTCAGCTTGTGCAACAACACAACTCCCTGCTTAGGCTTACAGGGCTCCAGTAAACAAGCTTTAGCCTGTACACAAGTGACCAATAGAGACACCGCTAGAGATGTCAACTCAACACAGAGCTTTGGCTACCCCACAGAGACACCGCTAGAGATGTCAACTCAACACAGAGCTTTGGCTACCCCACAGAGACACCGCTAGAGATGTCAACTCAACACAGAGCTTTGGCTACCCCACAGAGACACCGCTAGAGATGTCAACTCAACACAGAGCTTTGGCTACCCCACAGAGACACCGCTAGAGATGTCAACTCAACACAGAGCTTTGGCTACCCCACAGAGACACCGCTAGAGATGTCAACTCAACACAGAGCTTTGGCTACCCCACAGAGACACCGCTAGAGATGTCAACTCAACACAGAGCTTTGGCTACACCATAGTCGAGGCCCCGTCCTCCTCTGTGAAGATGGTGGAGCCTTGATGTTCTCAGGCACTGAGATGGATACCTTTGTAAAGATGACAGCTGTACACACAGTCCTGATTGGAGTACCTTGGATGCAGTACCTTTTCTCCTCCAATCCAAAGGAATGACTTTGCTTCATCCTCTTGCCGTCCACCATGGTTCTCTAGTCTACTTCACTCAAGAGGGCTTTTGTCACGCCCTCTACCTCTAGGTAGTGGGCAGTGCCTCCCTCTCTCTCTCTCTCTCTCCCTCTAATTGGCAGGAGTGGCTTCAGGTGTGCGTTTGTCCGGCTGTTCACAATTACCTCATCGTTAGCCCTGCATAAAGACCCGTTCCAGCCTTCACTTCACTGCCGGATCATAGCTTCAGTTCCACTTCTGTTCAGCCTGACTCCTGTTACCTGCCCTCCTGCCCTCCTGCCCTCCTGCCTGCCTGCCTGCCCTCCTGCCTGCCTGCCCTCCTGCCTACCTGCCCTCCTGCCTGCCTGCCCTCCTGCCCTCCTGCCTGCCTGCCTGCCCTCCTGCCTACCTGCCCTCCTGCCTGCCTGCCCTCCTGCCCTCCTGCCTGCCTGCCCTCCTGCCTGCCTGCCCTCCTGCCTACCTGCCCTCCTCCTACCCACCTGCCTGCCCTACATGCCCGCCTGCCTGCCTGCCCCACCAGTCCTCCTACCTACTCGCCTGCCCTCCTGCCCTACCTGCCCTCCTGCCCTACCAGTCTCGCTACCTGTCCCCCTGCCTAGACCCCTGCCTGCCTGCCAACTACTCCCCCTGCCTAGACCCCTGCCTGTCTGCCAACTACTCTCCCTGCCTAGACCCCTGCCTGCCTGCCGACTACTCCCCCTGCCTAGACCCCTGCCTGCCTGCCGACTTCTCCCCCTGCCTAGACCCCTGCCTGCCTGCCGACTACTGCTCCTGCCTGACCCCCCCCGCTTGCCTTACGACCATTCTCTGCCTCAGTCCTTCAATAAATATACCTTATTTACTTCAATCAGTCTCTGGTCTGTGTCTGCACTTGGGTTCCCTATCTGATCGTAACAGTATGATCCGGCCATGGAACTGAACCCAGCAGACACAGCGTCAGTTGTTACTAGCCATCACGGAGCAAGGCAAACTGCTGGGGCGACACTCGGACGCCTTGATTTCTCTCGGAGGACAATTCACTGTGCGCGAGAAACGCATGCAGAGACTAGAGGAGAGATTCGCGGAGATGAGCCAAAACTTTCAGATGCTCGCTTCCACCGTCATCGGACCCGACACGTCTCTCAGCCCAGCACCTTCCCCGGGTCCTCCTATGCCTGTTCACGCACTGTCCTGTCAGTTTGCGGCGGACGAGGCCGGCTCTGGCCCTGAACCCATTCTGCCTCCCCACTGGTCTCCCTCCCGACGAACTGTCCCGTCAGTTTGCGGTGGACGAGGCCGGCTCTGACCCTGGACCCATTCTGCCTCCCACTGGTCTCCTTCCCGACGAACTGTCCCGTCAGTTTGCGGTGGACGAGGCCGGCTCTGACCCTGAACCCATTCTGCCTCCCACTGGTCTCCCTCTCGACGAACTGTCCCGTCAGTTTGCGGTGGATGAGGCCGGCTCTGACCCTGGACCCATTCTGCCTCCCACTGGTCTCCTTCCCGACGAACTGTCCCGTCAGTTTGCGGTGGACGAGGCCGGCTCTGACCCTGAACCCAGTCTGCCTCCCACTGGTCCCCTTCAGCCCCTACCGGGTCCCACGTCTCCAAGATAAGACCGGTTACCACCAGCCCGCTGCCTACCTGCCCTCCTGCCTACCTGCCCTCCTCCTACCCACCTGCCTGCCCTACATGCCCGCCTGCCTGCCTGCCCCACCAGTCCTCCTACCTACTCGCCTGCCCTCCTGCCCTACCTGCCCTACCAGTCTCGCTACCTGTCTCCCTGCCTAGACCCCTGCCTGCCTGCCAACTACTCCCCCTGCCTAGACCCCTGCCTGTCTGCCAACTACTCCCCCTGCCTAGACCCCTGCTTGCCTGCCGACTACTCCCCCTGCCTAGACCCCTGCCTGCCTGCCGACTTCTCCCCCTGCCTAGACCCCTGCCTGCCTGCCGACTACTGCTCCTGCCTGACCCCCCCCGCTTGCCTTACGACCATTCTCTGCCTCAGTCCTTCAATAAATATACCTTATTTACTTCAATCAGTCTCTGGTCTGTGTCTGCACTTGGGTTCCCTATCTGATCGTAACAGCTTTAGCCTCTTGCCAGGAGATCCCCACTTCACTAAGTTGAGTGGAACATCTCCAATGGTCTTTTTTGGTCTGTTCTGCTTTCTGTTTCCTTGTGGGTTGTAGGTTGAGTGCTTGTCATGTTCATTGTTGTTGTTTTTTCCTGAGTTCAATCCATCTCTAATTTCTTCTCCTGATCAAACTGCTTCATGGCCTCCTGTTTTAGCGGTTGTGCGGCTTTCCAGGTTTCGCAGCCATTTTTGCAGCCATTTTTTTTACTGTATTTTTTTAGGCTATATGTAAAGCACTTTGAATTGTCCCTGTTGTATGAAATGTGCTATAGAAATAAACTTGCCTTGCCTAAAGAAGGACAGATTTTATGTTTGTGTTGACGATGCAGATCTTGGCGTTCGTGGAGAGCTGTTATGAGAGCCATATCGAGCGCGTGGGGGGTCCAGAAGGCATGTCGAGTGTTGCTGACGCATAGCCCTATACTTCTATCCTTGGTCTTCCCCACATTTATTTTTTACAGCCAAGTTGTCTGCTGTTTTCTTTGTTCTTTGATCTGTTTTGTGTTGTAATTGTCTGAGTTTCAGAGACTAGTGCCAGGTTGTGTCCAGACTCCACGTTCTCCAACTGAGTGAATGGATTCCACTGGGTCCCTATTTTTTGATGGTCTCTGGATCTTCTCATGATCCTGTCAATAGCTATTACAAAAAGCAGAGGGGATAGTAAGCAGCCTTGTAGTACCATTTTGATATGGAGGGTATCTGAAGTAATAGTCTGTATTCTCCTACATAAACTGGAGGAGAATGAGCCAGTTGGCGACGTTACAGGAATTCTCCTGCTTCTTCCTGCTGTTGCCCTTATACGTTTTTCTGCGACCTTCTCTGTGGATCCAGTTGTTCACTCATACTCACTCATCATATGGAAAATAATCGATATAATAAACTTTATTTATATAGCGCCTTTTAAAAACAGTGTTACAAAAGTGTTTTAGAAATGTGCAGATAAAACACAAAAATATAAGTAAAAGATCAATTAAAGGCTAGTCCTAAAAACAAGGTTTAAAAGAGGTTTAAAGGAACATACTGATCTTGCTAGCCTAATGAGAAACATAACAAAACAGCAAGCAGCACTATTTTGTCTGCCAACATCTTTTGACTTGAACTTCCAAAAATAAAGAGTGAAAACTTAAATAGTCATTAGTCATACATATCCCAAACCCCACAATTTAGTTGTTATTTACTGTATCCTGATTCCAGAACACTCACTGTGGCTTTACTGTGTGTGTGTGTGTGTGTGTGTGTGTGTGTGTGTGTGTGTGTGTGTGTGTGTGTGCGTGCGTGCGTGCGTGCGTGTGTCTGTGTGTGTGTGTTTCTGTCGTGGTGCATATAAGCCACATGTTCATTGGTTTTTCTCAACCCCCATTCTCCATGATGACCCCCCGGTCAAGAAGCTCATAGTTTCCACAGACGTCAGGACACGGGGTTTCCTAGAAGCGTGACTAACGCAGGGGCCTGGGGTTCTCGTCCTGGGGTGCCATTAAAACCCAGAAGGTTCAATGGATCAGGGGAAAACTATGTCATCCACATTAATAAGTGGAAATGTGTGTTGGAGCCGATGATGGTGGAGCCAGTGGTATGTCCTTGACTCATACTGAGAATGTTCTGGTATCTCTTACTGCAGGATCCAGTCAACCTCTGATGTCTGCCCATACGTCTCTGATGATGGCCCAAGCTCATGGGAGTAACACTAGTCATTAGCAATAGCATCCTGGTATTCGGAGGCTGTGGTTGAGCACCAGCTTTCCACATTACTGCTCTGCTGATGCGCTTGTACTGTTAGCTGATGAGGAAGTGTATTAAGTTAGCATCATACTGTTAGCATTAAGCTAGCATCATACTGTTAGCATTAAGTTAGCATCATACTGTTAGCATTAAGTTAGCATCATTCAGTAGATAGTCTCACCTCATGCTCAGAGTCTCTTTTAAATAGAACCCTATTACTGCTGTGTTTCCCCCTAGAGGTAGTCTGACCTCCCTCCTGGCCTCTCTCTTTACCTGGCATTACATATCGTACAATCCTCTTACTTCTGTATCAGACCCTCTAAATGATCTGCTGCAACACGCCAATGTGAAACGACATCAAATTATGAAATTGGCCATGAATTGGTCGTCTTGTTTGAAGTAAAAACATTTCATAATTAAATAAATTCTTCCTTCTTCTAACATTTTGACTGCCAATGGCCTCTGGCCGGAGCATAGATTACTTTTTCTTGCGATGGCTGATGGATAGATGATTCACTTACTCAGACAAATGTATGTGTTGTAAGTCGCCCAAAAATGTGAAATGTAAATACTTAGATCATTGTTTGCTACTCTCAGTCTCTCAAACTCCACATTATACATACACTGTCCTGCCATTGTAGCTTTTAACAAGTTTCTCAGTGAACATTTTCAGTGTGTTGCGTAGCCTAATTGCTAACAGCCAGCAGCTCCCTGTTGAAAAAGGGACCCCCCCCCCCCCCCCCCTCCCCTTGCCTCCCTCCCCCTGCCTCCCTCCCCCTTCTCATCCCATTCCCCTCACCGCTAGCCTCCTTGTAATTTTCTTGAGATTCTGGAAACTGCTACCTCACCCTTTCTATAAATCCTCAATTAAAACTTGGTGGAAGCTTCACACGGATCTCTCAAACGATTAAATGGCCATATCTTCACACATCCATCTCAGTCCAATCCAACACAATACTGACTTACAACGGGAAATATTAGAATTAGTTCTATTTGTTCTATTATGGCGCTTTTCCACTACCCGGTTTATTATCCTTTTTCCATTGCCAACCGAGCTGGCCCGAAGCGAGCCGAACCGGGCCGTTTTAGCTACCCTTCACGAGCAGGAACTACAGGGCCGAAAGGTACCTTTTTGCCAGGCTGCTTGTGACGTGTGACGCTGCACACCGTTGATTGGTCAATGGAAATCGTCATCCCATGTTCATAGATTTCATCGCTAACCGCCATTTTTAAATACCACAACAGATTTCGCTCTAGGAAAATGTCACTTACTGTTTCTGTAATAATTTATTAATAAAGATTTGACAAAATATGATAACCATCGTATTATCTTAGTTTAATGTCATTTCAATGCATCATAGAACTTTTATTTACAACAAGCATAACCAAAAAATCGCTATTATGGCGATGTGCTGTGCCTATGCTGTTCCTCAGTCCAGCGCTTCATCATCCCCCTTCTAAAACTGCCATCTCCCCTTTCCATCCCTTATGTCATTTTATCAATGAACATTGTATTACTGTTATTTCAACATTCAAGCCTCTTTCACACATAGTTCCCTGTAACTTCAATGGAATCCCAAGCTGTGCCGTCCAGCCATTTTCGCCGTTCACTCATGAGTCATCTCGCTTTCCCCCCGTTGATGTATTAAACAATCTAAGCAATCTAATCAGAGCAGTTGTTATTATGTAATATTATTGATGGATGTGCCCTTTTTGATGGAGAGCAGTGAGCGGATGACTGGATGTGAGCATGTATTTGACTAATGCCGATAGATTCGCGTCTTGCTCCGAAACCGGAGCTGTCGGCGCCGACAGGATTCTACAGCGTTCCTTCAAACTATCGTAATTCATGAACTATATGCCCAATCTAAAACATTCAAACAGTTTCTGAAAGCAGAGAAGTTGCACTTTTTGAACAGTTTAACATTTTTTAGGCTTATTACGGTAGTTCACCAACAAAAAAAAGCACAGTGCTCAACGTGTCAGGAGAAATAAAAATAGAATCTGGGCTTTAACACATGTCGGCATTTCCCTGGTTGCGAGATCTAAACTAGTCTACTAGAACTGAAAGCGGCAAGTAACAGGCACTTAACATTACATGTTGTAAGGCTGATCTGTGCACGATAGTGCTGCATTTTGACATAATTCTTATCGCATTTCCCTCCGCTGATCTGTATAGCGGGGGGAATCTTATGACACGTAACTCCTCCTACAGTCCCGGGTCGTTCCTGTATAGTGGAAAACGTCTCGTACCCGGAACTTTTCAAAAGCGTGCCGAGGCGAGCCGCGCCGAGCCGGTCAATGGAAAAGCGCCATTATATACTGTCAATGTTGAGCATGTTTAGCCACAAGCGAAGGTCTTTGGGGTTGATATGGTGAGGATGGAGAGAAAGTTCCCGGAGCTCCTAACTGGCTCAGCCTCAAAAGAGATCAGACAGAAAAGAAACAAGATCATCCAGGTATACAATCCCCTGGCTCACTCACTTCAGGCCTGACGGAGGATTGGAGTCACACACACATCTGCTGAGAACATGGGGAGCAGCACTGAGAGGGAGGGGGGGGGAGGTGGAGGAGAGAGAGAGAGAGAGAGAGAGACAGAGAGGGGGGGGGGGGTAGGGGCAGAGAAGAAATGTGGGACTGGAGAGGGATAAAAGATCAGCGATGAATATACAGTAGAGGAAAGGGCAGAAATAGAGAGAATACTCCAGAATGGATAAGTACAGAGACCTGGGGAAGGCTGGGCTGTTGCTGGTGGTGACTGGGCTTTGAGGATAACCCGAGAGATGACGTCTAAGTCAGGGATCTGGAGGAAAGGCTCATCAAAACCCAGCGCACATGCCTCGAGAGGGAAGCACGCATCACTAACACACACTTCAAAGAGCTGGGCTCAGGCAAGCCAGGAACAGTCTAGACACGCTCTTCCCCTCTCTCTCTCTTTCTCTCTCTCTCTCTCTCCCTCTCTCTCTCTTTCTTTCTCCCCTTCCTCTTGCTCCCTCTGTCCAGTTCTTATTCTCTTTTCCTCTTACCCACCTTCAATCTCATCATATTTCTTCTATGATTGATTTCTTCCTGGTTGTATGTCTCTGGAATTATGGCTACTCTAGATCCTATAACTCTCTCATAACTCTCCTCTTCTTACTGTGCCTATTTTACTCTCTTCCTCTCTCTCGCCCCCCCCCCCCCTCTCGAGGTAGATACACGTCTAGTCCCAGTCTGCAGTGGGGAAGTCCCTTCCCCAGTCTGCAGGCTTGAATGGGAGCAGTGGAGTGAATCAGGGCTAGACACTGAACAGGCCGTATACAGTACCAGTCAAATGTTTGGACACACTTCAATGGGACTTGTGACTGGTCCCGTACAACAACCCTTTCCCTGTATACCACAGACACAACCCGCTCCTAGTCTCCCTCTGTATTCCTATGAGCTTTTACTCCATTATCTTGTATCACTATAAGGAATTGCTTCTAGTTTATCTAATCCAACAGCTTCACACAACCAAGATATTGCTTGTCAGGTTTTAAAAATAGCCTGTTTTTGGGCTGGATCATTTGTGCCATGATTCACGGAAAAGCAACCCCCCAACACAGACGTACACTAGTGGGATTTCTGACTGCTCTGGAGCCTCCGCAGGAGAGGCTGGGGGTGGAGAGACTAGAATCTTCTCTCCCACTCCCGAAACTGTGGTCGTCTGCATACTTGAGAGGTTGGCTGTCTCCCTCTGTGTTTTAATAAAGATTCCGTTGCAGTTTTATGCCATATGGTTTTTCCAACTGTACCTCTTCCATCTTCCCCAAACCCCTCCCCTTCCCCTGCTCTCACACTCACACATAGAATAAGATCCCCCCCTCCCTGCCCCTCCTTTTTTTCCGACTATGCATTCACCAGAAAACATCTGGATTTAAACTGCAAGCCGCTACATGGCTCTCCCCCCTTTTATGATCTTACGAAGAGAAGTGGAAACCATTGTGAATATCTAAGGTGTATAGTGTGTGTGTGTGTGTGTGTGTGTGTGTGTGTGTGTCTGTTGTGTGTGTGTGTGTGTGTGTGTGTGTGTGTGTTGTGTGTGTTGTGTTGTGTTGTGTTGTGTTGTGTGTGTGTGTGTGTGTGTGTGTGTGTGTGTGAGAGAGTGTGTGTGTTGTGTGTTGTGTGTTTATGCGTGTGTAACGTCAGGGTGAGTGTACCACAAAGTCGTAACTACTCTGCATTGTATTTCCAGACTGTTTATCGAGACTAATCAGTGTGTTGGCTCTGGGCTGCTATGTTAAGAGTTTCCATAAGGCTACTGCCAAACCTTAATAAGATGTTTGCAATGCATCACATCAGATGGAAAGTATATTAAACATGGATAAACGAGAAGATTAAACTGAAATTGTGAGGGAGGGGATTGGACTTTGATTGTGCGAAAGTGTGTATTGGATGTGTGCTCGAACATGTGTGCAATATGACCATCCTTCATTTTATGTCCACGTTATCCACACAATGTTTGAACAATATCTTTGTATATCTCCCCTTTAGAAGTCTCTCAACAACCAAGGTGCTGTAGAGTTTAAATCAGATGACAGAGAGATTACACCCCCTCCTACACCCTAATGCTACACCCTAATGCTACACCCCCTCCTACACCCTAATGCTACACCCCCTCCTACACCCTAATGCTACATCCCTAAATCCATAAATATGGGATTTTTTTCACAGGGAGGACCTGAACTAAATGGAGTGTGTGTGTGTGTGGGTGTGTGTGGAATGGAATGGAATGGAATGGAATGGACTTTATTTGTCATTGCTACAGTACAGGTACCAAACAACGAAATTTAGGAGGGGTGGCTCCCCTGGTGTTAGGAAAGGGAAAAAAAAAACATTTAGAAAAAGAATAAAATCACAAGAAGGTAAGGAGCTGGTTTACATAAATAAAGGCTATGTACACAATCCACTGTACTATACTGCACAGATAGTCAACTAGGGTTGTCATATTGCACAAAAGTATTTTTTCACGTTATTTTAAAGTGTCACAGTTTGCAGGCTTGAAATGTACATGTTTGTGCCTCAGCACTAGCTGCCATACAATCCGTCCGGACTGTCCTGGGCCCAGAACTTAGGTCTTTGCTGTGTTCAGGGCCTTGACGGCCCTGTGGTAGAAGCAGTTCTTCAGTCTGTTTGTCTTAGCGGCCGGGGTCCTGTACCTCCTTTTCGAGGGCAGCCTGATAAAGTGTACGTGCCCAGGGTGGGTCGGGTCCCTGGAGATCTTGGAGGCCTTCCTGAGACAGCGTGTGTTGTACAGCTCTTCCAGAGAGGGGAGGGGGGCGCCGGTGATCTTCTGTGCTGTTCTCACGACTCTCTGTAGCGCGTTTCTCTCCGCTGTTGTGCAGCTGTAGAACCAGTTGCAGATGCCGTAGGTGAGGATGCTCTCCACTGCGCCGCGGTAGAAGGCCACCAGTATCTCCTGCTTGTTGTGTTCTTTCCTGAGGCATCTCAGGGTGTATAGCCGCTGTTGTGCCCTCTTGATGGTGCCTTTTGTGTTGTCCTTCCAGGCCAGGTCATCCCGCATGTGATGTCCCAGGAATCGGAGGGTTGAGACTCTCTCCACGCTCTCTCCGTCCGTGTGTGTGTGTGTGTGTGTGTGTGTGCGTGTGTGTGTGTGTGTGTGTGTGTAGAGATCGGGGAGGGAAAAGGGATTAGGGAGAGAGAGGGCAATCAATGGGATTCTGTTTCCTTTTGGAAAGGGACACTTTCATGGAGACTATAGGCCCAATCCCATTTCTAATTTTTACCCCCTACTCCTCGTTTTGGAGTGCCACTCGCTTTTCGGCATGCCCCTCGGAACAGAGTCACAAGGGGTAGCCGTTGAAATCTTCCCCTATGAAATGGGATAAACTTTCAAGACCCTGATACGTCATCAGTAATATCATAGAAAAGCATGGACGCTCAAAATGTGTTCACAACTTATGTTTCACGCTATCAATCGATCAAACAAGTCATCAAATAAAAAAGAACAATACTTCATTATCAGGCCAGTTCATGACAGAATAGCGATGCTCTGTAGGCTAGCAATCCGTGCTTACCTTGCCAGTCTGCACTGATATTAGAGGAGTGGTAACAACCCTGCTCCTACCCTGCCAGTCTGATATTAGAGGAGAGGTAACAACCCTGCTCCTACCCTGCCAGTCTGATATTAGAGGAGTGGTAACAACCCTGCTCCTACCCTGCCAGTCTGATATTAGAGGAGTGGTAACAACCCTGCTCCTACCCTGCCAGTCTGATATTAGAGGAGTCGTAACAACCCTGCTCCTACCCTGCCAGTCTAATATTAGAGGAGTGGTAACAACCCTGCTCCTACCCTGCCAGTCTGATATTAGAGGAGTGGTAACAACCCTGCTCCTACCCTGCCTGCCAGTCTGCACTGATATATATATATATATATATACTGTATATATATATGCATATTAGAGTAGTGGTAACATGTGCAACAACTTCGCGGCTGGACCTAAGTTAAGTTAAGTTTTCAGGCGTCATATGCCAAATGGGAGGAAATGCGACATGGAAATATATCAAAATGTGCAACTATCATCCCCAAATCAGCCATAAAACATTATTGTAATGTTAGATAGCTAGCTAGAGACATTGGCATACTAACATTTTTTACTAACACATTTTTTGTTATGCTTGTTATAAAGAAAAGGTCTATAATACATTAAACGATAAAGATAATACGATGATTATCATCATTTTTAAAATCTTTATTAACAAAGAAAATAATTACATTTGTGGCTTTCTTTGGTTGCTTGTGCGTTTGCCAGTATTTTGCCGATAATTCGCAAGGCATTCTGGGAGGGGCATGTAGCCTTTCCATTTGGCCCTACCCTTCCATGGCAACAACAATAGGAACACCCTACCCCTACATGTGGGGGTAGGGCTAAGTGGTCGGGCCAAATGGTGAATTGGGATTGGGCCTTTATCCAAGATGAATTTATTTTGACTTTGAACCAATGTATGACTGGAGTATCTGGACAGCTTTAACATTTTCTCTTCTCTCTCTCTCTCTCTCTCTCTCTCTCTCTCTCTCTCTCTCTACCCTTCCAGTCATCATATGCTTGGTTTAGATTTATAAATTCCAGGAGAACCTGGAGGAAAGGAAAAAGACATAGAGAGAGAGAGAGAGAGAGAGAGAGAGAGAGACATTTTCTCCAGACAGAGTTTAAGAGGGACAAGTGTTCTGTCCCCAGTGACTCACAATCCAAACCCTCTGTCTGTCTGTCTGTCTGTCTGTCTGTCTGTCTGTCTGTCTGTCTGTGTGTGTCTGTCTGTGTGTCTGTGTGTCTGTCTGTCTGTCTGTCTGTGCCTCTCAGTGAAGAGCTATTGGAGCCTGTGGCACCATGACCAGTTAAGGGAAACCAGACAGAGCCACAGAAAGACTGAGTCAGCAGCACTACCTCACTGTTCACCACCTCCCTGGATACCTCACAAAGCACCACTGATGTCTACTGAACACCCTGGGGATGGTCAGCAAGGCTACTGGATTGTTGAGGTCATAGAGGGATGATTAATGTCCGGATAGTTGTGATTGGACCTATTCAACCTCAGACTTTTATGCATTCATAAAGTTACAGATCATACTCTTCCATTAGGGCATGATGAGTCGTAAGGGGGCTAGGCTAGGCTAGGGGGACATACTGTACCGGTCTGGTGAGGAAAGATAGAGATCCAATGACCTGATCAGTCTGATCATCAAAGGTCATCATAATCATCATGATTGTGTCACTTTTTTTCATTTATACAGTGGGGGAAATAAACATTTTGTCCAGTAAATGTATTTCCAATAAGCCTATTCAAGTGAAATTTGCACCAGACTTTGGTATTAACTCAAACAATCCAGACAAGCATTTATTTATGTAAATAAAGCTGTGTGCAATCAAGTGGAATGAAACAGGAAAAAAGTATTGAACACACTAACTGAAATAAATAAATTAATACTTAGTGGAGAAGCCTTTATTTGTAATGACAGCTTCAAGGCGCATTCTGTATGAAGTAACAAATCGGCCACAGTATTCAGGTGTGATTTTGGCCCATTCCGCTACACAGATTGTCTTTAAATCTTGAAGATTGCGGGGGACCCTCTTGTGAATCTGGATCTTCAGATGCTTCCATAAATGTTAAATTGGGTTTAAGTCAGGTGATTGACTGGGCCATTCCAACAAGTTGATTTTCTTTCTCTGAAACCAATTGCGAGTTTCCTGTATGCTTTGGATCGTTGTCCTGCTGGAAGGTCCACCCACGTCTCATCCTCAGCATCCTGGTGGATGGCAGCAGGTTCATCTCAAGAATCTCTCTGTACATGGCTCCATTCATTGTTCCTTCATTGATATGAAGTTTACCAGTACCACGAGAGGAGAAACAGCCCCACACCATGATACATCCACCTCCAAACTTCACTGTTGGTGTAGTGTTATTCAGGTGATGTGCAGTGCCATTTCTCCTCCAAACATGGAGTGACAGCCAAAAAGTTACATTTTGGTCCCATCTGACCAGAGTACATGCTCCCAGTAGTTCACTGGCTTGTCCAAATGTTGTTTGGCAAACCTTAGACGAGCTTCAACATGTTTTTTCAGTAGTGGAGTCTTGCGGGCTGAGTGTGCACAGCGGCACTTGAGACAGCTATTTGCTTTTACCCATCATTAGATGTTTGTTGTGTGGCACCTTGGTAACAAAAAAAACCTTTTATAGCCCATCAATATATTCTAACCCAGCTGACATTAATTAGCACAGATTGGAGGTAGAGTTGCCTCCTAATTAGTTTGTTTTCAGCTGGTTCCTTGCCTTTCCTTGCTGTGGTGTACTGCTTTTTCTTAGTGTGTTCAATACTTTTTTTATTGTTTCATTCCACTTTATTACACATAACTTTATTTACATATGGACTTTAATGTTTAGATTTTTTGTCTGGATTGTTTGAGTTAATACCAAAGTCAAGGTGCAAATTTCACTTGAATAGGCTCATTGGAAATACATTTACTGGACAAAATATTGATGTGTTCAATACTTATTTCCCCCACTGTAAGTGATGACAAACATTTTATTTTCCTCAGTTCTGTTCAGAACTGTCCTCTTCTGATCAGGCCACCTCTCCTTACAGCTCCATCATCTGAACTCCCATCTGCAGTAAAGTCACTCAAAAGTCACCCAGAATCATCAAAGCTTAAACCAACTAACCCCAGATGCCCTCTAAAGAGAGGTTGTATCCAGATGTATCTGAGGACAACCCCAGTCATGACATCACAGCCGATTCCACCACTTCAGACGTGCGATGCGGGCATCGGCTTTGAGAATGCCACACCCACCCACCAGTCCTCTGCCAGTCCCGTACCGCTAACATGAAAGACCCCCGGACCCTCTGATTAGCATATCCTCCAGCTCCTTTATTATAACTGGGTTGTTTAATTTATAACATCAACAAGTAAATACGATAGAGAAGGAGAGAGAGAGAGAGAGAGAGAGAGAGAGAGAGAGAGAGAGAGAGAGAGAGAGAGAGAGAGAGAGAGAGAGAGAGAGAGAGAGAGAGAGAGAGAGCAGACCAGACAGAGCAGAGCAGAGTAGAGCAGAGCAGGGGACGGGTCAGAGCCAAAAGCAGGAGCTGGAGCCCATATGTTGGCCCAGGTTTGGAAGGGCTGCATGGGGCTGACTTCAGTGTATACTGGTGGTTAGGTTGGTTTGAACGGGCCAGGGGCGGGTCCTTCAGGTTACATCTTAACTGCTCCTCCTGAGACATCTTCCGACCCTCACCACTACGTCTCCTAAAGACACCCGCTTTCCCCTCTACTGTGTCCCTAGAACTTCTATTGCCCCCATTGTACTGTTTCTCAGTTTCTCCAGTAATAAAAAATAAAAAATAAAAAAGTTTTAGTAGAAGGCGATAATAGGGAGAAGGTTTTTCCTCCTATCAGTGGCCCCGGGCCCGAGCTAGAGTACTCTTCCTGCAACGAATGGTGGACTGCTGATTCACATGCTTAGTATTCAAATGTATTGATTGTAAGTTGCTTTGGAATAAGGCGTCTGCTAAATGCCAAAAATGTAAATGTAAATATTACAGCTGCAGGCTATAGGGGCTGGTAGGGGCTGGCCTTGTTCAGAATCGGAGTTCATTCGATTGTTCAGTTTGATCTGTTTCTTCTCTGGGTTAACATTCAAGTTGATCAGAAATACCTTGCATGCATTATGCCTAGCCAGAAATGACAAGACTTCTTGCTAACATTTTGGAGTGCCGCCATTTCCCATTGTTCCATGAACTTGGGATTTCACTTAAAGTCATTGCTTCCCCCATAGCGTACTGCATGGAATTCCGAGGAATTCACTATGAGCTGCCTTTTTTAGGGCATGCTTTCTGGAAAATTTAATTTGACATCTTGGAAATGAACGATGCAATGAAATAATCACCTTATCCTCTAAGAACACAAAGCCGTGATAACAGATTTCATGTTAACTTTGTGCTCTAATTCTAAGGTCACTACAAACACACACACACACACACACACACACACACTCTATTGAGTCTCAGAGGTACAGCAGAGGTGACATCACCTCAGGCTGTTGATTTGGATGTGTGAGAGGTGCTGACAGGCTTTATTCACTGGACTCCTCTCTGTGATGACAATGTTTAAACCCGGAGGAGGGGCTGTTCTTCAGACCTCTGGATGACTGCCCTGGACGAGGGATTATCTATTGATAATTGTGTAAGTGTGTGTGTATGTGTGTGTGTGTATGTCTCTGTGAGTGTGTGTGTGAGTGTGAGTGTGAGTGTGAGTGTGAGTGTGAGTGTGAGTGTGAGTGTGAGTGTGAGTGTGAGTGTGGGTGTGCGTGTGCGTGTGTGTGTGTGTGTGTGCGTGAGTGTGAGTGGGTGTGTGTGTGTGTGTTTGTGTGTGTGTGTGTGTGAGAGAGTGTGAGTGTGAGTGTGAGTGTGAGTGTGTGTGTGTGTGTGTGTGTGTGTGTGTGTGTGAATGTGAGTGTGAGTGTATGTGTGTGTGAGTGTGAGTGTGAGTGTGTGAGTGTGAGTGTGTGTGAGTGTGAGTGTGAGTGAGTGTTTGTGTGTGTGAGTGTGAGTGTGGGTGTGGGTGTGAGTGTGGGTGTGGGTGTAGGTGTGAGTGTGAGTGTGTGCGTCTGTGAGTGAGTGTGTTTGTGTGTGTGTCTGTGTGTCTGTGTGTGTCTGTGTGTGTGTGTGTGTGAGCATGCTCCTCAGACCCTCAGACCTACTGGTGATATTTGTATTGCTCTCTTGCGGGCTTCTGCTAAATTATTTCACATGCACACGAGCATAAGTGCCCATGCTAATATTTATATGAGCAGAATTCCAGCTATGGGCCTATGGAAAAAGTACCTTTTCTCCAAATCCATAAACGTTCTCACACAACTTAGGAACCAAACTGCTTAGGAACCGAAGCACTCGACAAAGACTACGGCAGCCTCAGCACAACCGGCTATCAGTGAGTGACAATGAGACGCTTGGCCAAGTGATGAAGTACTGTTTGAAACATTCTTTCAAACAACTGGTTGAAATATCTTTTGGAGGCCGACCTGTGGATTACCACAGTTATCCAACTGTAGCATTTTGACAGTGCAAAGAATGGTTCTGTCATCAAAGCAGACCACCACATCACCTCAACTGCTCAACACTTCAACGCCCATCATCACACAGTGAGTTCAGAAGGCAACACGTGTGTGTGTGTGTTATAAAAACATTTGATCAATTCCCATGGCAAGCGATCCCATGGAACTTTTTTAAAAGACTCATTCGCTAGCTCTCGTTACACGTGTTGCTCAAAGTGACGTATTGTTTGTGCGCGGCATCGCTGTTCAAAGCTCTGCAATTATGAGGCTTGCCGCCTTCAGCTGTAAGTGGGGAGCATGACGGATCTGTCTTGTAAAATTCATGGGTATGAAAAGTCTGAGATAATTACGCTGACCACTACAAACACCCACCAGGGCGGAGCTGGGGTTGCAGGGGTGGGGAAGGAGACATGGTTAGTTAATGCTATAGACGACAGGCGACAAGTTTTGCTTCGCTTTTATTTACGTAGCGAAGTATCCCAGCTTTAAATTGAAAGGAGTGTTGGGTCTCACTTTCATGGCTTTCCCTGTGGGTTCACTGGGTTTGAACCCAGGCCCATAGGTGAAAAACAACACAGAGTTGTTATTGATTCGGTGTCAGATAAGCAGAGTAAATGTTGACGAAATGATGTTCCCTTTTGTGAATTAACAAACTCATGAACATTGGTAAATGTATATATTCACAGATAATCTAATCTAATCTGAATCTAATCTAATCTAAAACTGAAAGAAGAAGAAAGACATTTCTCCTAACCCAATGGAATTCTCAACATGAACTAGGCCTCTCTCAGCCTCTCCCAGGCCCCTCCTCTCCCAGCCTCTCCCAGCCTCTCCCAGGCCTCTCTCAGCCTCTCTCAGCCTCTCCCAGGCCTCTCCTCTCCCAGGCCTCTCCTCTCCCAGCCTCTCCTAGGCTTCTCTCAGCCTCTCTCAGACTCTCCCAGGTCTCTCCTCTCCCAGGTCTCTCCTCTCCCAGGCCTCTCCTCTCCCAGCCTCTCACAGCCTCTCCCAGCCTCTCCCAGGCCTCTCCTATCCCAGCCTCCCAGGCCTCTCCTCTCCCAGCCTCTCCTAGCCTCTCCCAGGCCTCTCCTCTCCCAGCCTCTCCCAGCCTCTCTCAGCCTCTCTCAGCCTCTCTCAGCCTCTCCCAGGCCTCTCCTCTCCCAGGCCTCTCCTCTCCCAGGCCTCTCCTCTCCCAGCCTCTCCTAGGCTTCTCTCAGCCTCTCTCAGCCTCGCCCAGGTCTCTCCTCTCCCAGGTCTCTCCTCTCCCAGGTCTCTCCTCTCCCAGGCCTCTCCTCTCCCAGCCTCTCCTAGCCTCTCTCAGCCTCTCCCAGCCTCTCCCAGGCCTCTCCTCTCTCAGCCTCTCCCAGCCTCTCTCAGCCTCTCCCAGGCCTCTCCCAGCCTCTCCTAGCCTCTCTCAGCCTCTCCCAGGCCTCTCCCAGCCTCTCCCAGCCTCTCTCAGCCTCTCCCAGCCTCTCCTAGCCTCTCCCAGGCCTCTCCCAGCCTCTCCCAGCCTCTCCCAGCCTCTCTCAGCCTCTCCCAGGCCTCTCCTCTCCCAGCCCTCTCCCAGCCTCTCTCAGCCTTAACATTAGTGGAGTGAACATTGCTAGATGCTAACATTAGTGAAGTGAACATTGCTAGACGCTAACATTAGTGGAGTGAACATTGCTAGATGCTAACATTAGTGGAGTGAACATTGCTAGATGCTAACATTAGTGGAGTGAACATTGCTAGATGCTAACATTAGTGGAGTGAACATTGCTAGATGCTAACATTAGAGGAGTGAACATTGCTAGATGCTAACATTAGAGGAGTGAACATTGCGAGACGACGCTAACAATGTCAAGGAACATTTGGACTGCTAACTAATAACAGCTGAACTGAGTTCAGCGAACTCAGATTCCTAGGAGAACAGACACAGAGCTGGATTGAATCCCCACTCAGCTCAGAAGAGAGGATGATGAAGAGAGGATGGTGAAGGCTATCAGATGATGATGCATCGGTGTTCCACATGGGGAGATCCAGCACCCTGCTTCCTATTAATGCATGCTTACGAATGCCTATACATCAACTACATCAACATGAGGTTCTTAGGTTCACGTTTAGCCTGTGCAGGGCCGGCCCTAGGATTTTTGTGAACCTAAGCAAGATTTTTAATCTGCCCCCACACACACACACATGTTGGGGGGTAGGAGTTTTTTCGATTGACGGGTGGTTCGATAGACGGGTGTTTAATCGACAGGGGGGGGGGGGGGGGCTAGATGAACATACACAAACACTCAGTAGAAATAAATAAAATAACATATACATTTGAGAAGTTATATGACTATAAAAGTCAACATTTTAAACTATAAAAGAAACAAACTTGCACATAACAAGGTCTATAACTAAACACAATGACAAATGAACACCAATAAAAACCAAAATATTTTGACAAATAAGTAGCAAAATATTCCAAATAAATAAAGTGAACACTACAAATGTGTTAACTATGTTAACTACAAAACAACAGCTATAGGCTACTGTAGACAAAATAACAACTAACAACTTCATAATATTCACATAACATGAACATGAAATGAACACAATGAACACCCCCCAAAAATAGCAATGAACAATCAATATGAATGCAAAATATTCCAAATAAATAAAGTGAACACTACAAAATGTTTAACTATGTTAAAAAGAGCCTTCAACGTGGCTGCACCTACTCTCTGGAACTCCCTCCCCACAGTGATCCGCAACGCCCCCACCCTGGACTCCTTCAAACTAGCCCTCAAAACCCATCTGTTCTCCAAGGCATTTGGCCCCTAGTCAATGTTTTAGTTTTTGCTTTGTTTGTTTTCTGTTTTGTCTGTCCGTTTCATTCCCTTGTACAGCATCCTTGGGTTTTTGAAAAGGCGCTATATAAATTAAAGTTATTATTATTATTATTAAAACAACAGGCTACTGTAGAAACTAGCTATCCATCCTTTCACCACCATCCAACATCATATACTGTATATATATTTTAAGTGTGGCCCCCTCTAGTGGTTTTGGCCCTACGACCCTCTTAGTCTGTTTATGCCTTGGGCCGGTCCTGAGCCTGTGAGTTGCTAATGAAATAATGCTAATGGATACAAGCTAACAAGTCTAAGCAAGACCCTCTGTGGAGCAGTTGGAGGAGCATATGCGTCTTAACTTTAAAGTTTACGCATGTAATTTGCAAGATGCTGCCATGCGGTGTGTTTTTTTGTCCAAATGTCTCTCTTGTGATGCATACGGATGTTATTCACTTGAAGCTTCTTTCCGAAAGATGTCTAAAACCTGTTTCACACATACTGTGTCTTGTTATGAGGAAATGTTGCCCAATCTATGTTGTTACAATAAAAGACCTATCTGGCTCAGAGTTAGCCGACAAGCATTTCAACGACAACGACAACAACTCATTTCTGGGTGTTCTTGTGTGTTCAGTGCAGCGTCCCGATGCCATAGTGAATGACATCTTACGTCTGCTTTGTACGTTTCACATTACATATTTGGGCACCGTGCGGTGCCAAACATGAATATTGTCTTTACACTTTCCATTAAGTTAACGCTCGTTGATTTATCGTACGTGGCCCGACACATTGTTTATCTCAGTCTTTTTCTTGGATGAGGACGAATGTCTGTTTGCCAATCTTTTTTCGACGCGGCTTTTAGAAGGAAAGGTGACCCGCAGCTGTGAGCGTGAGCAGACAGGTGGGAACGCTGAGTCATGGTTTGTTTTTTTCTCTCTGATGTATCCTAGATGACAGACAGCGGTTTGTCTTCCCTCTCCAGTGGGATCTTTCATGCTAGCTAATCCTAACAATCTGGTCCTTCCAATTTCCTTTACAGCGATCGTACGCTGCCTTCGCCATGGAATGTGGCTGCGGAGTGTCACACACGACCTTGGAAAATATGGTGTTACGCCATGGTGTGATTTGCCAAACTAGTTTGAACAATGTCTTAACACCAGCGTGCATCACCACATCCACTTACAGTATATTGTTTCCTTCTGTTTTTGGAGTGGGGCAGTCCCACTCATATTTAAAATATTATTGAACAGATACAGTGAAGACAGACAGGAAAATAAAAAGAAGAACTGAGAGAGGGCATGTCAGCAGGGAATGGGCCCGATTCAAACCCAGTGTGCACTCTAGGACCACCTGTGGACTACCCCAGGCCACAATTCTTCAAAATATTTAAAGAAAAAAAAGCTATTGATACTGATTATCATGATGAAGAACATGTTTTCAGGAAGAAGCTGACACTCCATGTAGCATAAAATGAATCTACAAAAAGACACCTGCAAAGGTACATCTGTCATCCACATGACAGGTTGAAATGATTAGCTGATGTCACATGATGATAAAAACCTGGATCTAAGTATTTGTTGCATTTCCAGAAGGAAGCGAGAGCACACAGGCTTGCCCCTCGGCAAAGTGTACGTGTCGTCTCCATATCCAGAATACACGCAGACGCAGAGAACTTACAGTACACACACACACACACACACACACAGACATACACACACACACGCGCACACACACACACACACAGACACGCACACACACAGACGCACACAGGCACGTGCACGCGCACACACACACACACACACACACACACACACGCACACACAAACACAGACACACACACACTCACACAGACATAGACACACGCACACGCACACACACGCACATGCACACACACACACACACACACGCATAGACACACGCACACGCACACACACGCACACGCACACGCACGCACACGCACACACACGCACATGCACACACACACACACACACACACACATACATACATACATACATACATACACACACACACACACACCAATTGTCCACACTAAGGATTCATTCCCCAAAGTGTCATTCTGGAATCGACTTAAGACGTTGAACGTCAGAATCCCGATATGCTGCATTTGAATTTCCCGTTCCGCTCTCTTGAGGATCTGTCATTAGAGGAAACCACAGCATCAACTCTGTTCTGTCATTCAGCTCCGTCAGACCTGTCAGGAATGTTTTGGCGTAGCAGCAGGGGGGGGGGGGGGTGACTTGGTGTTTGGGGGTCTCTTTCAGACTCTTTCACACTTCTGCTCCTAGAGAACAGCCATACTACAGCCATACTACAGCCATACTACAGCCATACTACAGCCATACTACAGCCATACTACAGCCATACTACAGCCATACTACAGCCATACTACAGCCATACTATACAGCCATACTACAGCCATACTACAGCCATACTACAGCCATACTACAGCCATACTACAGCCATACTACAGCCATACTGTGCTAATTGCAAAATGGCCGTTGGAGGGAAGCATGCTCTGGCAACGAGAGCCCCATCATCACTAACTCATAATTTCATGGCGGAGGACCATAGGAATGACGGATGGGCCATAGTTCAATGACTGGGAGACCTTGGCTGGGAGGCCTTGAGGGGGGACCAAACTAAAAGTATGGGGACGGGAATGAGACTGGAGATAAGGCAGGTTGGGGGGGGGGGGGTGAGGAGGAGGGGTTGAGATCTGACCAGAGAGAACCACAGCCACTAAATCACAATACCACTCTATTGCTACGTATATCACGAGCAATCACTCTGTTGTAAATCAGCCCTGTCTTTCTCCATGGTCCAACTATGATGCATGTTTTCGGGTGTGAGCCCGTCTGTCCTGTTCAGCGGCGTCTTCAAAGGGAAGCCTAGCTGTGGTCGCAGAGTGGTCCTCTCCGCGCGGTCATATCTCTGCTATGTGTCTCAGATCAATCATCGGTCTGCAGGGGTTTCTCTGGCAGGCAGGGAGTGGAGAGCTTGAATAAGAGCAGTTCAGGAACCCTGTGTGGTTGTACTGTAGGTCGACACTGACCCACAACGCCTGAGACTTGGGCTCTCTGCGTGCTGGGTCGTTAGCTCACGATGCTTGGGTTGTGTCTGGACTGTGTTTGAAGGGTAGGAGACGAGGTCTTCTGGAGGTAAACTCTATATGAATGTCCATGTCTGAGGACATGAGTTCAAGCATGATGGTTAAGTGCGTTGTCTTGAACCCGAGGTGTTAACCCAGTCTCCCTGATGTAGACACGGACACGTCACGTTCTCGTATCGCTACTTCACACTCAGCCACCGTGGAGGTGTTGGAGCAAACTGAACAACTGTTCTCAACAGGGTCACCGGGTCAAAGCTTTGATGGCCAGAGCATTTGGAGTTCTGAGGCAGTGGGTTTTAGTAGAGTACAAGGGCTTGGTTCTGTACTGTTTCTCACAGCGTACACACGGCGAGGCTCTCATAGGTCAAGACGTCGAGGGAGACGATGTTGCAACTACATGGGGTGTGTGAGGGAGGAGATGAGGAGGGGGGAGAGGTGCTGAGGGACACGAAACACAACATATCGATGTTGATTCATGTTCAACTTGGACCTGAGTTACGTAGCCTAGAGCGAAGGTTCAAAGTAAGGTGGGGCGGATGGGGTTCTGGGAGACAGGGAAGGAATGAGAGATAACTGTGTCAATGTGTTAGTGTGTGTGTGAGAGAAGGACTCAGGAGTGTGTTGATGAAACTCTGCTGAAAGGTGATTCCAGGTGTGTGTGTGTGTGTGTAGTCATTCAATTATGTCTGTTTGGCTGTTATATTAATGGGCTTGGATCTTTGATCCAAACGCCAGACTGAAATCACTCTCACAGATTCTCAATGATTCTCTTATCTTGAAGGGGAATAAAAAAAAAAATCACAAGACATCTTACTTGAACTTTTTCCAGGATATTTTAGGAAACCTTCTAATGAATACCTAATTATTTGGTCACCTTTTTACACCGTAAAAAGGCTACACCATAAAATATATATGTTTGATAATATTGTTGTTCTTACTTGTATAGGCCTATATCTAAACTATTGTTTGGACACTTGTGCCAATGTTCCCATAATGCTGTTAAAGGGCCACTGGTCTCTGGTCCGGGAGCCCCTGTTTCTGAATGGGTGTTCTGGGTGTCTATTTTCACCCTTCCCCCACAGACAAAATTTCATGCACACTCTTGAATGGATGGCACTGAGCTGCCTTACTTGTTGATGTTGTTTGCGGTGTTAAAAGACATTTGGGAGCATCTTTTACAGGGTGTTTTTATGAGACTGCCCCCCCACTGGTCCAGCCATACGACCTGGGACAAAAGGCAGCCACATTCTTGGGATTCTGTTTTTATTTGTTTTAATTTGTATTCATCCTTTATTTAAACAGGGAGATCTCTTTAAACCTGAGTTTTACTGAAGAGACATACAGACAGACAACATCCCATAATATAACATCAACAAAATAAAAACAGAGGGGGAAATATTTTCGACAAACGAATGAACAGAAACATTTTGAAAAGAACAACAACAACGATATAAACTCTCAAGACATAAGCACAACCTAGATTAAAAGCAATGTGGATAAAAGACAAAACCAATAGGAATCACTCAACAAAGACCTGCTCAAACAGTTAACATTTTCCATTTCAATGTTCTTTGTGAGCATACACAACAAACCTAGATTTGTCATCTGTAATGAGTTTTTCAAGGACATTAAGTCACTTTTATAACTTGTATACAAGTTCAAGTGAAAGAGTGATAATGCCACCGATGTCTGCCTTTTGACCTTCCCATTCATGTAGTGTGGCCATCAGTTAAAGAAGAGCCAGTCAGGGGTTATTAAATGTTATCGAAGAGCCAGTCAAGGGTTATTTCATAACTGATCTAATTTCAAGAGGAATTTGTTTAATATGCTATGTCCTATATCTACCCAAAGATAAGTGAACGTTTGGTTAATGAGAGAAAACTACGATACAAAGACATCTAAGGGTTGGTAAATTAGCCTGTAGGCCTAATTACTTCAAATGTTAGTTTACATTATGCCTCAAATGTCGAGATGTTAGATATATTTTGTGAAAGGTAGGAGCCTTGTAAATGTTATAATAAAACATTCTAAATATATGATCCCCTTCCACGACCATGCTCGAGACCTATGGCAGTGTCAAAGGATCATCACCTCTCCAACCTTGCGCGCTCCAGTTGTCATGCGTGTCGAATGCCTTTGCGCATCGGGCTTTTAATAGACAGATCGCTTGACGTGACAAAACGCATCAAAACACTCTTGGCGATTTGCTGGTCTTACTTCTGCCACAACTATTTCTTGGTCAAGGAGTTTCATTTTCCCGCTCCAACGCCCCCTTGAATATAGCGGATTTCTGTTGGTAACGGAATAAAATAATCGCCCTCCGAAAAGGCAGAGGCTGTGGCGCACTGAGGCGTAAAACTTTCATCAAACTTTTCCTCCCTTCCGCAGCCAATGGCAAGGCCAGCTTTACAAGTCGAGCCCTCTGATTTGCTTGCCTTTCCTGTCCGCATCGTGACTGACAGGCTGCGGGGAACATTTTTTTCCTCTTCAGTTCCAAGAGCTCTCAGTGACGATTGAGAGAGGGGGCAACACTTCTGATCAGAGGTTCTGCAGGGCAGGGTAATTCAGAGGAGCGAAGGAGAGTGGAGAGGACGAGTGCGCAGAGAGGGTGCCCCATCCGTCAACTAGCTGGTGGAATCCACGCTCCAAACTTATGGCTGCCTGAGAAATAACGATATTTCCCCCCTCTCTCTTTCTCTGGGATCTTTGACCACTATAGTTCTCTCCTGATCAGAAGTTGTCACAAGTATTTTTCAGTTGCTGTTGAAAAGTTAATCCACCTTGGCCGTGGACGTCCCCGGCGGTCATGGATACCCTTATAAGATGGAAAGTAAAACGGAGGATAAGGGACGCGCAAATCACTTTAGCGATAATTCTACTTTGTGTCACTTCACAAGCAAGTTCAGGTAAGCAGCATTCTGGCACCGCAGTCTATACATTTTTGCAGCTGTGCATTTTTGGCCCGTCGTTGCATTTAGACAGGGTTTTCATGTGCATCAAGTCATTTCAGTATCATCATTATCCCGTATTATCCCGTTGTAAATCCAACTCTGCACCCTTAGTTTAATTGTATGGGATGTGCTCCACATTCGTTTTGGTATACTACAATCCTAACCTGAAATAGCACAGGGCCTTTTAAAGAATGGGATATGGTGATGATGCATACAGAGCACTGTCATCTTTTTTTGACCAACAAACTACTAACTGTTGATTTGGTAACGCTGAATACTGGAGTTTCACTCAAGCGCCCGACTAGGGCTATTTTTCCACAAACTTGTGCCAAAAAGTTTTCTCTCATCTCATCAAGTGCACTGCCTCCAGCGATGGTTTTGTGCAGTCTGAAAGATGGGGTCCTGCTGCGCCATCTATAGTGCTATAGGGGTGGCCATCGTTTTCCTCTCTTTTTACATACTATATGAAAGTCTCTTGACTTTATGTTTTGATCTATATTTTGTTGGGGATTTAGAGATACAACATATCAGTACATAAAGAGATTATACTATAACGTTAACGTAACAGTTTAGGCCCATTTGATTAATTATTTGAGAGGATTTCAATTGACCAACATGCTACCTGTAGCTTCCATCCTCAGGACAAAGGATAATAGAATATGCATTTTGTCCTATCGATTAAAACCTTATTTCCCGCAATATTCGGTGACCTACTTTATAGCATAAACACTATGGAAAACTTTATGTGCATGCATATTGTCTTGGTATAAATGTATATGCTGTAAAAAGATGATCAATGCATTGGCCTTTTCAGGTTTGCTTGGTGTTTAAGCTTTAGTTCAAGCACTTCCATGGGCGCACTGTTATCCAGGTTCCGTTATGAAAGTTGACTGAAGTTCAAAGGAGTATGTATTTAATGAAGGGCAGACGAGCGCAGCTCTCGTGAGAGGGCGGGGTGGTCTCCTGTCTGAAGTAGCAGGGTGGAGCCGCTGCTTGGCGTTGGAGATGCGCATCTTGGACATAACTCACATAAGCTCCATAAAGACTGAAGTCAGTTTCAAGTTTTGGATCAATAAACTGTTGACTAGCTATATGCCCACCTGTAACCTCTGCGATGTGCCTGCCAAGCGCACCATGGTTCTAGAATGAAACACTCTGATATCTACTTATATAAATACCTAATTTGAGAAGATTTAGAATTTCCCCATTAATTGAAAGCACATGTGTTCATCAGGGGTGTCTTGAGTCTGGCCTACATGATTAGCTCCCTGCTTGGCATGGTAGGTGGCCTGGAGTCTACTGAGAAGCCTTCAATCAGAAGGCTGCTAGGTAAACAGATGGTCTGTCCCTTCCACTGCCCAAAGCATACCTCCATGGAAAAGCAAGTCATCTCTGGATTGGGTTATTTTATAACTCCCCAGTACTAGAATCTGAAAAAACAAGATTTACAGTCATGTTAGTAGGGAATGTTCAGAGTAATTCTGTGATGATGGAAATTGATCGATAACACATGTACTGTATGGATAAATATATTGCATACAATTTAGCTAAAACTGGTTTGATTGAATTTAGGGATTTAACTTTTATGTTCGTACGAGATACCACCCAGGGGGTGTACGTAGTTTTGTTCCCACAATCTGGTGTGATTAATCCTGCTCCTGGTCAGTAAGGATGATTTAGAGTTGGAATGGGTCATTTGTGAGATTACAGGGTGTGGGACAGAATTCATTATGATTCTATTGGCTGGGTTTAATCAACTCCTAAAACTAACAGAAAGCAACCAGAGACTTGTAAATGATAGTCTCTGGCACTGCAACACTTCCTGAAACTTGAGACTTGACACATGCAAGCTTGAGTGTGTTTTATGACTTGGCATTAGCAATATGCTAACAAGGAGATGCATAATATGATCATTTTGCCACTGGTGTTAACTAAAACCAAATTGAAAATAAATGTTATTACAGTTTTGGAGCAGAACATATTTAGATTATCAAAGGAAAAATGTAGACCGACATATCTATATGCTTGAAATAGTTCTTTTAAGAGAGACATAATTTACAACTTGAAAAAGCTGCACCCCATCAGGGTATTCAAACTGTATAATTATGTGGTGATTAAAAAGAATTACCCCAGTTTGTCAGCAGTAAAGGGCTCATCTTGACCTAAACCAGATGATCCCTTTGCCCAAGGGTGAAAGTGCCCTGGAAGTTGTTCCACCTCTCAAGAAACAGCATTTGGACATCATCTACACAGAACCTATGCCTCGTCATCTACCTTGCGGAAGGCTTGTGATTGTATTTTTTGGTCAACCTTCACATTAAGTTGTTAAAATATGACCCGGTATAAAATATTACCTTTCAATTGCTTTGTAATAGTATACATTTGACTTACACAGTCACAATAGTTGTTGAGGAGGCCTGCTGGTAGTTAAGTGATTGTTGGGTCCTTCAGTCATTACTACTTACTGGTATTCACATGTCAGTTTGTGCCTTTATGTCTTGTTTCTCAGCCTTTAATTGATTTTAAAGCTACATCTTATACACAGTTTTAATTGTGGTTTTACACAATTTAGTTGTGTCAGAACAGAGAGTCTCAGGGCCAAACCTCATCAAAGCAAGCCTTGGTGATATTGGCAAGGAGAGTTGAGAAAATACTGTAGTTCACACACTAACAAGAGGTTGCAAGGTTTTGATTATGAAGTAACTACAACTGGATGTCTTTCTGCAGATTTTTAGCCAGGTATTAAGGAGAAAGAGAGAGTGACCCCAATGTTAAAACCCTTTGATGTATGTCTAGTTATATTTTCTTGACCTGCTTTCATTCTGACTGGAAATGACAGGAATGGTAATGACAGGACACCAAGAAGAGATGGGTGCCCAGGGTGGAGTGGTGGGGGTCAAAGGGTGAAGGTTATGACCTTCGGATGACCACACTGCTGGTCTTTACTGGGTTTACAGTTTCAGCGCCTGGAGATAAGAATGTGTGCTTTAGGATCAAAGTGGTTGATCCTCCATTGCTCCTCATTTTAATGTAAGTGTAAGTGAGTGAATGGAGAGAGGTGCATCTTGGGGACATGTATGACACAACAATGTATATTGATGACGTCTAGGAATTGGTTTATTCAAAGTTATTGATCTCTTACTTAACAGTGCTTAGGGTTAGGGTTAGCTTTAACTCACTGACCTTCTTGAGAGTATTTTTATTTCGCCAAGATGTTTCTTTTGTGTAGACTCTCTAACATAGGTTGAAGAGAAGTTCACCGTTTTCCCCCAAGTCACCCCAGATACAATGGGACCTTTATATAAAGCTTCAAACACATCGCAGTGCTATGGCTTTCTTTTCTCATGGTTTGTTATCATTAATTAAGAAAAGGGTTTTTGAATGGTCTGCATCAATAGGAAACATTCCCCTAGGTCTGGAACTGACATGTCAAACCGCTTTATTCATCAGAAATACTGGAATAACATTCTTTGAATACCTGTGAAAATGAAAGCGTGGGTGGATCGGGGCCAAAGCCACACTTGCCGTGATCAAATCTGAAATGCACTATGGGATTTGAAGTCCTCTAATTCTAATTCCTTGATTGATAAGGTTCTTCAGTATTTGAGGTTTTGCTTTTTCTACCTATTTGTTCTTAGAAAGGGATAATAAGAAAGACTTGTTGTTTGGCTGTGTGCTCATTCACATCTGGATCCCATAAGCTCCATTGTGCCGTCTGCTTAGCTAAAAAAAAAAAAAAAAAGAGGGAAAAATGTGTTCCAGATGTTTTCATCCCACTCCTGGTGGAACATAGGCACTATGAAATGAAATACTGTTTCATTTTTCAAAAGAAAAATACACCGTTCCTCTCTGGTTTTAGCAACGGTTCTACTGGAAAAATACTGTAACTGCATCCCATTAGGTGAGTTTTGGTGAAAGCTTTTGGAATGGTGTGTGTTTCATGGGAGTTTTGAGAGAGGCAATCTGGGTCATTAAAAGGTTATTTTTGTGTAAGGGGGGGGGGGTGGACTTTATGATAGGTTCAAAGGTCATCTACAGCTGTGCTGCAGCTGTTTTCCATCCATAGTCCTCCTGCTGGCCATCTGAACAGTTCCTCGAGAAAATAATGTTTCCATAGATAGATTAACCTTTTTCATCACTCTTCTCCTAATACCATACATATGTGTTATTGGACTGAAGGAAAAACAGTTGTAATGAGTTCTGTCTGTTGTGTGTTTAAACCTACTGTATGGTCATGGCTTCCGAAACTGCAGATATAAGATGGACGATCTTGGCTGTAGTCATTGTTTGTCTCTACTGAGCGAAGCAGACATTAGGGTCTACATGTATTTTCCCAACTGTGGCCTTTCAATGGCCATGTTTTGGTCTCCTGATTTGGGGAAATCCTTAGGGCCTGTTCTACTCAATCAGATACGAGTGGTGTGAATAGCCCTTGTTTTGTGTCACTGTGTGTGGCTATCACCGTGGTGCTGGGAAGGAATCTTGACGTCGCTGGACTGTGGAGAGAGGCTGTGACCCTGCAATTGCATGAGCCACTTCAGACTGTGAATGCAGGCTTTATGGAAAGACTAGAGTTGACCATTCATACTTTTACAACCCCTCAAGTCAGCTCTGACACCTGATAAACAGCCACAGACACCCCTTCTTTCTTATAGCGCTTTTTTATATCTGTGACCCGATGACAAGATGGGTGATAAAAGAATATTCGGGGACAACGTTTGACATGATCTTCCACAATGAAGGGGATCCTTTGTGTGACACATATGAAGACATGGAAGGGACAGTGAGATCACTGTTCCTCATCGTCTGGTCCCAAGTCCCATGAACTGGTTCTGGGTCCCCGTCAGTCAGGTCAGGTTTTCCAGGACAGGGAGTGGACATCAGACCATGGTTGGGCATGGTCATTATCCAAGCACAGTCCCTCTATGTACTGTATTTTCTGTTAGATGATCAGAGTGATGTCATTGCATATAACAACCCAAATCCTCTATGATGACTGGACCAGGATGAATGTGGCCACTATAAACATTGGATGCTTTTCAAGTCTGTGTGTGTGTGTGTGTGTGTGTGTGTGTGTGTGTGTGTGCTTGTGCTCTATATGTTGTGTTACCTTCTCAATAAAGTCTAACTCAAGTGTGCTTTACACAAACATGCAAATAAATATGAGTTACAGTACACATATTTTAAAGTCAGAATCCAGCTGCAACTCGGTAAAGCTGAATGTGATAGAGGTTCGAGTTATGCTTACACCTTGTAATATTTCATAGATATATGAATATATCTCCTAGAACTCATGTATACGCTGTGACCCCACGGCCAGTACAGTACCTTCTAGCTCTTGTCCAGCCACAGGACTCATGGGTATTCAGCTTTTGCTCTACAGCGTAAGCAGTACTGTTCTCTATTAAAAGGGTTATTATAAAGATTGAGCAGGGAACGCAATGCAACTGCTGTATGACTCATCCTTTCCAACCCCAGTCCCCCTTCCCAATCCCCCCCCCCCTCCCCAGTCGCTAGCCTAGCCACAAGCCTGGGCAAAAGAACTACTGAACGTAAGCATTTTAGGGGGGAAATCTCATGATTCGGTCGTCCAGTCCACTCTAGAGACCTAACTCCAGTCAGATCCTGTTCTATTTTTACTTTATGAGGTGATAAAAATGTGTAGGGGGTGGGGGGTGAATTAGACTGTATGAAAGAGAGAGAGAGAGAGAGAGAGAGAGAGAGAGAGAGAGAGAGAGAACCAGTGTCTGCTTATTCAGCAACATGCTCCGACGCTGTACTTAGTTAGTCTCAAATAAAGAGCAGGAAACCAAACCGCAGAGAAAACTGCTCACAGATCTGTTTTTGCCGAACCAAAATGAGGCAAGAAACATCACGGCAGACTGTCATTGTACAGAGTGAACGGTTGCCTAGCGTCACAGGAGAAGTCGATTAGCACGTGACTGAAAAGACTGACTGAAAAGACCCAGAATCAGAACCAGAAACACTTTTATTACATCTCACTGTACACAAGTACACATGACTCAAATTCTTTGGCCTTGGTTCCTCAACATCAGCATTGTAGCATTCAGATACAAAAGCACAACAATAATAAGTAACGTAAGCAAGTCAAAGAACTAATCCTACATACAATTGTATGTGACCTCAGTTTACCCAGAGGGCTGTTCAGTGTTGAGCTGTGACAAGGCTTCTGATGGTTTGCCCCTTTTATTACGCTATGTGCTGTGTCATTATGGCAGGCTCCCCTTGCGCCCAGTGGCAAGGCTGCACAAACAACTGACATCGTAATTATAACGACAAGACGAGTGATTGATGGTAGACTCTCTCTCCGTGCGTCTACTGTCACCCCTCCTATTCTCTCCTCCTCCTCCTCCTCCTCCTCCTCCTCCGCCTAGCCTTTCACTTTCTCTGCTCTCTCTCTTCTATATCTACCCATTTATGCTATCTCTACCCCCCCCTCCCTCCCTCCCTCCCATAATGTCAGCTAATGATGGCATGACAACCCCCCCCCCCCCCACCCCCTATCCAAAAAGTGGGACAGGAAATGGTTTCTATGGAGACATGGCAAGCACCTCCCAAAGAACTGGGTTGAGTCCTGTTGCCCGGGCCCTCTGTAGTGTGACATGTTGTCAGGCCCTTTGTGTGTCATTGCAACATTGTTGATGTACCACTGCCACCCCTGTCTGTAGGAACCCAAGTCTTCATTAAGTATTGCTCCCTAAAACTAGGGCTCTTTAAAAGCCTTTAAGACGCTCGCTTTGAAAACCAGAAAATCCCACAATGATTCATGTTGTTCCTCCCTGCCAGAAAATATTGGAGTTAATATTTTGATTGAGTTTTGCATGTTACTGAAGCCCTGCCTAGATGCAGTATCCTCGTGGTTTTGTTGTAATTTTTTGGGGTTAATTTAGAATATCTGCATGCAAGGCCACAAGGCCATTGGATAAGTAAGGCCCATGCCTGTTTTTCTCAAGTATTTCCCAGTTGCTCAGTGACAACGTTTCCTGGAAAAGCTTTCTGGGTCACTGTGTCCACTAATGATGACATTGAACCGCTGAGTTTGTCTCTGAAACGGAGGCGTTCTACTTGATTTCACTCCTGCAGTTGACCTCGGGGGTTCTGATTCGGGTTGGATTCCCATCCCATTTCCTACAAGTCAACACAACTCAGCTAATTGCCCTAAAGTGGGCCACTGGAACAGTCTGTTGAGATTTGACCGATAGTCGTTGGAAAGTATTTTAGAGTGAGTTTAGGCTATTTGTTTGGTTAAGCTCAAGAGTTAGCGTAGCGATGAGGCTCTTACTTCTCTTACTTCTCTTTCTCTCTGTGCTGCTTCTCAGCTTTGTGTCTGTCCATCCTTGGTGCTTGCTTGGGCCAGAGGGGAATGTTCTGGAATGCGAGCGCTGCCTTGTTTTGTCGTTAATCGTAGTCCGGCAGTTAGCCCTCAAAAACCAGATCTGCAGGGAGAGAGAGGATGCAAGGGAGTCAGAGGAGCAGACAGAGGCAGAAAGAGAGAGAAGGAACGAGAGAGAGAGAGAGAGAGAGAGACAGAGAGAAATAAAAAAGATACATAGGGAAATGGAGAGAGAGAGAGAGAGAGAGAGAGAGAGAGAGATACATATGAATAGGCAGACAGAAACAAGAGGCAGGGATGAAGGAGCACACCACTAGAGAAAAGAGAGAAGAGGGAAAACGTAGAGGAGTGTGAGACTGGAGGGAAGTACAGATGACTTAAAAGGGAGCCACTGAAGGATAGAGAGAGAGAGAGAGAGAGAGAGAGAGAGAGAGAGAGAGAGAGAGAGAGAGAGAGAGAGAGAGAGAGAGAGGAATGTTTGTGCGTCTCGAGAGTGCTATTTCTCGGTAGTCTCGCTGTAAACTGGGCATTTAGAAATGCACCCTTGGAAGCCTGAGTCGGTTTTTCCATCTTAGTGTGTGGAAGCAGACAGTGATTTATCTGCTCTGGTCCGAGCTTCAGTGTGGAGACAGTGAAGTAAACCATCTGGTATTCTCCCTGCTAAAGCAATAAGATCCTAGCGAGAAGCCCGGCCGTGCACGCACGCACGCACGCACGCACACACGCACTGTGTGTGGACTTAGAAATGTGTGAACATGCAGCCTGCTTTTTTTGTGGGCCCTGACATTTGGGTTTGTATATCCAGTGTGAGTGTGTGTATACAAAGGGAACTGCATATGTATATGGAGTTGTGTTTACGTTTGATTCAAACGCTGTTTAGGCTTATAAATCTGTGTTGAAGAGAAATGACGCTCTCTAATACAGGATGTGATCGGACTGTAGATGGACGGTTATTGTCTTTTCCACGGTTGTGTGTGAGGGATCAGCTAACCGACTACTCGAGTGTGTGTGTGTGTATGCATGTGTGTGCGCGTGGTTGCATGTGTGTGTGCGCGTGGTTGCGTGTGTGTGTGTGTGTGTGTGCGTGTGTGTGTGTGTGTGTGTGTGTGTGTGGGAGACCGTTTGATTCTTTGTTCGTTCCCTGTGTTCTATATCTTGTCGGCCCGCTTCCTGTTATTCTGTGATTAGTAGCAGGACTTTATTCCTGAGCAGAACCTCGTCTGGCTAGTGTCCGACCGGGTCAGGACCAGGGGAATGAGGGCATCGGAACGTGTGTACAACAAGCAACCCTCTCTCTCCTCTGCACTCTCGTGTTCAGGTCATTAGGCTTTTGAGTGTGTGTGTGTGTGTGTGTGTGTGTGTGTGTGTGTGTGTGCTGTGTGTTTTGTGTTTATTATGCAAGCTTGTGTGGGTGTTTCGATGACATATGCAGTGTGTCGGTGAGCATTCCTGTGCTCTTTGTGTGTTTTTATTCGTATTTGTGTGTGTGTGTGTGTGTGCTGTGTGGATAAGAGGGAGAAACACATACTTTCCAGGAGAAGGTACACACACACACACACACACACACACACACAAACACACACACACGTCAGTAGATCAGGCAGACCCACTGTGATGCACAATGGCTTTAACGCAGCTGACGTTTGTGTGTGTGCGAGAGTGTGTTCCCTGTCAGGGTGTCTATGTAGCAGGGTGTAATGTGTTTAATGTGGCGGAGGTAATGCCTGCCGTGAAACCTTAGGGCTTCGTCACATGACAAGCAGGTCCGACACCCTCAGGTCAATGCCGATGGCGACTTTTGTGTCGGGAGGGGGACTGGAGTGTGTGTGTGTGTGTGTGTCACGTCACGTGGGTCAAGTGGCGCGGTACGATGTCATCCTGCATGTCGTCTCGTGCTCAGACGCGTCACACGCGTCACACACTCTGCTGGCGTCTGTCCAAGTCGGATAACTCCATGACCGTGGCCCCAAAAGAATCCCTTAAAGTCCCTCTCTCACACCCTCCCTCCCCATCGGAGCTGGGAGCTAGCGCACTAGGAGGGGGAAGTTTCCCGTTTTTGCCCCTCTTGTGTTTTCCGTACCCTGGTTACTAAGGAGACGGAGAGGGTCTACTCCGTGGCTGCTAATTGCTCTTTGTCCTCAGCGCAAGGTCAACCATGTGCCTGGAAGAAGCAGGCCTCGCTTCAGGAGGAGGGGCGGGGGGGGGGGGGGGGTGAGACGGAAGAATGTTAATCCCGCAACCACCCCCCCGCCCCCCCCTCTATGAAAAACTCGTAATTCAGTGGTCGCTGCGACACACTGTGTGTGTGAGAGAAGAGAGGGGGGGTGAGGGATCTTGCAACGGTCCTGGCACAAGGCCGAAAACAGGATTTTAAATTTGGCACACACACCGGCTAAATGTTCAGAGAGAGAGAGAGAGAGAGAGAGAGAGAGAGAGAGAGAGAGAGAGAGAGAAAGAAAGAGGAAGGGAAAGCTAAAGTGAGGGGAAGATGGGGAAGGGGGAGGTGGGGGGGTGAGACACTGAAGTGAGTGAACCTAATTGTCGGAGACGCTGAAGTGGAGTGGAGTTGGAAGACGCCGAATCGGATAGTGTCGGGAAATAGATGGCACCCTCCCGGGCCTCTAATACCGGTGCAACTGAACTGAACCCCCGGGGGGGGGGGGGGGGGGTTAACTCACTGTAACACTCTGGGGGTGTATATTATTACTCTGAGGAGAAGAAAAAGCCCCCAATGTTCCCCTTGCCCCTCCCCCCCTTCTGATCTACAACACACGATGCTCTTCATATGGTTCTGATAAAGAAAAAAAACGTTTCTAGAACATTCCTCCAGGTTCCTTCAGCTGAAGTGCTACGTTAGAGGCTCTTGATCCGTGAGGTATGGGGGGGGGTGGACATATGGATATGATGACTATATGATGACAGAGGGAGGTTTGAGGAGGGGGGAGGGTTTCGTGACTCCAGGCCATGTATCTGTCAAGCCCATGTGTGGTGGAGCCGTGGAGATGTCAGCTCCACTCCACTCCGCTGTTCTTTGTGGTTCCGTGGCGGTTCCGTCGGCTGTTCCCTGGTCGTCAGGGCTGTTCTGTGGTGACAAGCCGAGGGACCCTGTGTGGCCGGACTGGACGGTGACAGAACCAGAACCTCCCTGCGACCCCCAAGCGCACTGGAACTGGGCCCGACGTGTCGCTGGGAAGCACTGGCACAGAGCGAGACAGGCAACACACTGAGATGTGGCTCGCACACGTTGAGGGCCATGTAAGGGCAACGAGAGAGAGAAAGAGAGAGAGAGAGAGAGAGAAGAGAGAGGAAATGAAAGGAGGGGTAGTAGGAGAGAGACAGAGAAGGATGAGAGAGAGAGAGAGAGAGAGAGAGAGAGAGAGAGAGAGAGAGAGAGAGAGAGAGAGAGAGAGAGAGAGAGAGAGAAAGAGAGAGAGTATGCGTTCTTCATTACGTTTGATTAAATGATGAGGGGATTAAGAATGAGAGAGCTGGTAGAGGTTCTTTGGCCCCGTTAGCAAATGTACACAAAAGTCATTCCTGGCCAGAGGCACACACACAAACACGAGTGGTCTCCCCCCCCCCCCCCCCCCCCCCCCCGGTTGCCAGCCTGCTCAGAGGTGAGGGCTGTGGTCAGCTCAGTGTGTTTGCTCACGGAAAGAGCTCCGGTGGTATTTTTAGTCAGGGTCCATCCTGTTCCAGAGTCTGTAGCGCTCTCGAGGGAGCCGCCATGCTAAGTAGGCAAACACTTCAGCTTAATAAGGTGGGATTGAGACTCCATACCTGTGGGTTAAGGATGTGGTCAGGACAGTTTCCTGTCCAGGAGGGTCACAGGCAGGTGAGGCAAGTGTGTGTGTACACAGTGTGTGTGTGAGAGTGTGTGTGGGTGTTTGCTTCTTGCTGCACTGCTAACGCAACCTATACAACCCATACATTCAAGATACAGCATGGGAACATTGTATCACACTGTGTGTGTGTCGGGGGGGGGGGGGGTGCTTATTCTCTGGCCAGAGACATGCTATGTGATGCCCCTCCCCCCTCTTCTCCTGTAGGCTGCTAATTGGCCCTCTCCCCCCCCACGGCCTTTGCTTGACCCCGGCGCCCCCAGGCTGAGGGCTCAGTTTACGGCTGAGAACGGAGGGTTTAGGGTGCAGTAGGTGGGGGGGTGGGGCTCATTGAGGGGGGGGGGGGGTAGGAGAAGACCCCTGTCCTGTTCAGACGAGAATACCTCGAGCTCTAGAGACTAGACTAATGTGAGCCACTGAGAAAGTCAAGAGGTCTATGGATGGAGAGAGGAGGGGGGGGGGGGGGGGGGGGGGGGGGAGGAGGGGAGGGTGTGGAGGGGGGGGGGGGTGTAAGGAAGGGGTGAGGGGGATGAGAAGATGAGAGATTTGCAAAAGGAGGTGACGGGACAGACGGACGGATGGAGGAAATCAGAGATCAGGGAGGAGGAGGGAAGGAGGAGGGAAGGAGGAGGGAAAGATGGTATCCCGATGACAATCGTTTCCTTCCCCAAAAGCCGCTGGTCTTTATAGGATTATGATGTGTCAGTGTGGATTAGCAAAAACAACGCGCTTCCACGGGGGGGTCGTGACACGGTTAGCGTCGACTGGCTGGACTTTCGTAAACTTCCTCCTCGTCTTCCTCCTCCGCCTCTCTGAGCTCTGTGACTCACAAGGCTCTCAGAGAGAGACTCAGAGCTGTGGCCTCTGTGATAGGACAGCGGAATGTACAGCGATACAGTCTAACCATGGCAACGTGGGCATGTGACAGAGCTACCTACTCACTAGCTAATGCTATGGCTAGTCGGTCTTTCAAACGGAACTGTTTCCGCCAACACAGTGTCATTATATCCCTCAGTTCCAGTTGTAGCAACTCATTGCGGCTGTCTCCTAAGTATAGCTAGTTGGCTAATTGGAACTCATTTGCTAGCGTGCTAATGTGACCATGTCGTGGGGCTTTGGCCATTGTAGATATTTGTTTACTGTTTTGTCTAGACACACTCTGCCTGTCTTCACAGTTGAGGGAGAGAAACCGACCCCGGGTTTCGACCCCCATTATTATCCAGCGAAGCCCAAAGTAAAGCCAACACACAACACACGCCTGTAAGGTCAAGAGTCACACAATAAACCATGTTGATTGGCTGTGGTTTTTTGCCCTTGAGAAACCACAGAGTGGCTTTCACGACGGGAAGGAGGGGCTTTCGGAGGAACAGGGGGAAATGGATGAAGTTGCGGCAGCAATCCAAAGCGACAGCTTGAAGTCAATAACCCAAAGTTGAACTCTGCCTAGCAACACCCACCCCCAGCAGCAGGAAGTGTGCAGCGTTACGTCCTTATATGGAGACGGGGGGGAACCCTGTAGACCACAGGAGGGGTGGAGGAGGGCTGGACGGTGGAGGATATGGCTGGACGATATCAAATAACAGCCTGGGACACACTGACACACACGTTCGCCCAACCACTAATTAACAAGGTTCACATACGTAGCGGCGGGCAGAGGTTAGCATGAGCGATTTCCCACATGGTTGATGTTGACATACGGTATCATATTCTTTACCACCAAACCCTAAGTGATGTTTGGTTGTTGAACCAAAGCTGTTCTTACCGTCAGGAGTTAGTGATTTGGGGTGTTTTATGGCTACAGTTTGGAGTTCATGTCGTGGACAGAGGCTACTGTGTTCTCCCTACTGTGTCATTTGGGAGAATGCCACGCCTTGAGTATATTCAGCTCTGTCGGATGGTTAATTAAATTAAATATGAAATGGCATTGTGTGTGTGTGTGTGTGCGTGTGCCTGTGCGTGCGTGCGTGTGTGTGTGCCTGTGCGTGTGTGTGTGTCTGTGGATGTTTCTGCAAGTGTGAGGAACATTTTAATCGAACAGTACCGTAAAGACAGGAAAGGAATACATTAATTGTCGGTCAAATAGGTCCATACTATTATGATGTTATTGATATGGATTGTTTCCTTGGTTCTCTGTGAACAGGCCCCTGCTTCAATAGACTCTGGTCTCCAAATAAATCTGAAATTAGAATAAAAAATGGCTTGCGTGTTGTCATGTTGGCAAAATAATCGCACTGGTGTGTTTTGGCATCATATATGCTGGCGTGTGTCTGAGTCGTGTGTGTCCCTGTCTTGCGTTGGTGTCTTGCCCGGGAGCCGCTGGCCGGTGTCTGTGGCCTCGCGGTCCTAACAGGCCGGCCCTGGTGTTTGTCTCTGTGGCGTGTCGCCTTTAGACCACCCCACCTCCGGCTGTGGGCATCCAGTCTCCCCTGGGTCCCGTGGCTGTGGGGTTTCCTAGGAGACGGGATCTGGGATGTTGGCAGGTTTTGGTCATAAACATTGCGGTGGTAGGGAAGCACAAATGGCTTTCCCATGCAAGCATGCATTATTCTGACTGGCACTACTGGCACAAAAAGTCAGACTCAGCAGGTTTCCACTTGTGCTGAGTAGACTTATCTTCCGAGTACTTTTTGCTAATTGTTTTTTTGTAAAGGCATTTTAAAGTGTTAACTACTCTTTTATAACCTCGTTGACACCATTGGTATTCACTCAGAGTATACCTATGTATATAGTATAATGACTGAGTAGATGGATGTGATATCTTGGTGTACAATGCCAGCAGTTTATCAAGGTACAGAAATAACTGGCCTCCGATTCTGTCGCGTCAGCGAAAGCTGGTTTCACTTGTTGATAGGGTTGCAAAAATTCCCGTAAGTTTGGGAAACTTTCCGATCCTTTCCAAAGTTTCCCTACGGGTTTCAATAGGGAAACGTTTGGAAATGATCGGAAAGCGTCCCAAACTTACGGGAATTTTGCGACCCTACTTGTCGACATGTGTTGTTGACGGTTCGAAAAAACAGGACAGTAACAGTCGTCAGAGGAGTTTGTCGGAGCGTGTCAGTCTGGTTGCTGACAGACATTCTCTGATGGGTGGGTGAGTGAGTCGCTTGCATGCCGCTCCGTTTTTACTAACGGACAAAGCCTTGTCTTTGTTTAGACCCCTCGTCTGCTTGGAGAGGGCTCTGTGGCTCTGCGGTTCTGCGGCCTGTCGTTTTAGAGGGCTAAGTACAGTTCAGTAGCTGTCTTCTCCGTCAAGCACAGAGGGGGGGGGGGGGGGGGGGGGGGTAGGCGAGGAGGAGCAAGGGGGGTTGGGTGGATGGGCGTCGGCTGGATTCCGTCAGGGTGCGTATCCCCCCCCAGGTGTGTTTGTGATGTCAACTCATCCTGAGTCTGATCCCGGTGTGTCGTGCGTCTGTCAAATACGTCCCCCCTGGCGATGAGAATATCTGGGAGCTGGAGTTCCTCTGGAGTGCTCAGGTTTGGAAGGATAATTATGTAATTACAGATCAGATAATCACTGTCTTCCAAAGACAGGAAGCACAGCTGATGAGGCCGGGATAATGAAGCCGGGAGAGAGGGAGGGAGGGAGGGAGGAGGGAAGAGAGGGGGCTTGGCAAGGGAATCACCACATAGTTAGCATTCTTTCATCTGACTCGAAGCTGACTCTCCACGTTTTGCCCTCCAAATGAGCCACACACCCATCTGAGATACTTTAGCTTGTGCCTGCGTGTTCTCTGTGTTCTGTGTGTTCTGTGTGTGTGTGTGGGTGTGTGTGGGTGTGTGCGTGTGCATGTGCATGTGTCTGTGTGTGTGGGTGTGTGTGTTGGTGTGTGGGTGTGTTGGTGTGTGGGTGTGGGTGTGGGTGTGTGTGTGTGCTGTATGAGATGGTGTTTATCAATATGTTTTGACTTGCCTAAGAGGGAGCGTGAGTGTTTCTGGGCTTATTTGAGTGGGAATGTTGACATACTGTATTTGATACGGGTCATCTGTTCAGAATGGGAGTGTGTGTGTGTATGTGTGTGTGTGTGTGTAGGCTACTTAATGTGGGATGTGTTTTTTTATTTTTTTAAGCTGATATTGGTATTGAATTTTCATCGCATTTATATCCGGCCTCTGAAGAGGACAGCGGTGTGGTGCATACTGTGTGTGTGTGTGTGTGTGTGTGTACGTTGCATACTGCATCAGTCCCAGTTGAAAAACCAAAAGGTGATGAAAAGGCTTTGCCCCATATAGCTGTACAGTAGTGAGGTAGGATCTGGAGTTTTGTTTACAGCACACACACACACACACACACACACACACACACACACACACACACACACACACACACACACACACACACACACAGCCAAAACCACAACACATCTCTTAACTCTGTTAGAGATGAACAGGAACACACACATCCTTCATTGCTCTCTCCTGCAGATGAGAGCAGGTATAATGACTCCAGCTGGAGGTAGGTAGTTGTGGGGAAAGTGCAAGTGTGCCCCCCCCCCCCCTCCGCCCCCCCTCCGCCTAGCTCTTTCACTCTCAGATGGACAGGGCTATTGAAACCCCTCTCTGAACACACTCATTAAGTGGTGTGTGGTCCTCCTGGCTGCCAGACACCCGATCTGCTTCACCTGTGTGTGTGTGTGTGTGTGTGTGTGTGTGTGTGTGTGTGTGTGTGTGTGTGTGTGTGAGAGAGAGTGTGTGTGTGTGTGAGAGTGTGTGTGAGTGTGAGTGTGAGTGTGAGTGTGAGTGTGAGTGTGAGTGTGAGTGTGAGTGTGTGTGTGTGTGTGTGTGTGTGTGCGTGTGTGCGTGTGTGCGTGTGTGTGTGTGTGAGCGTGCATGCGTGCATGCGTGTGCTGCAGAACACAAAGAATGCAACAGAACACAAGAATGCAAACATTGAGTGAGCAACGCTTCTTTTGTTTCTTTTGTAAAAACTAGGCCATAAACTCCTTCTGTTGTGCCCTGTTAGCCCTCCCCCCCCCCCCCCCCCCCCCCGCCCCCCAAAGGGCCTTAGCCATGTGACCCTTGAATGTGGCTGACTACACCCCGATGTGTCAGTCATTGTCAATAGCCAGTGATCATAATGAGTTGGCTCATCTGTGTATGGGGCTGTCCTATTCCTCTCTGTACCGGTATGTATGCTCATGCTCTGGACCCGGTTGTTAAAAAAAAACGTTTCATCTGGATCAGAACGATCCTGATTCTTCAGGACTCCTGATCCAGGATCAGATCTAACCTGGCTGGAGTCGGAAATCAGCCAGCTCCATCTGATCCTGGGCCGCAACCCAAAAAGAGTCTGTATCGTTCATGATCCAGATGAAACGTTGTTGAACCACTTGAACCCCTGGAGGAACGAAGAGCACCAGTAGAATCATATACAGTACCGTTCCAAAGTTTGGAAGTCACACTCCCCCCCCCCCCCCCCCCCCCCCCCCCAGTTGAATGGGTGTGTCCACAAACGTTTTGACCGGGTGCTGTACTGTAGCTGCAGACACAGCTGTTAGTCTGTGGTCGGTCGGTCTCGGGTGCTTTGCGACCCAGCCGGGGCTGCGGTGTCCCGGGTTCAAACCCCATGTCACACCCTGTTCTGACCCTGCTCTCCTCCTGCGGTGGCTCTGGTTAAAACACCCAAGTGCCCTGGTTTCCCCGGGGAGAGCGCGTGCTAATTATACGCTTTTGGCGGGCGGAGGTTAGGCTGCTGTAGTGCTTGACTGAGGGTGGATGGATGGATGGATGGACTTTTGTCACGGCGGTAGACCATCATCATAGCGTAGCCCTCTCCGCTCCCTTCGCATAATGGCGCTGTCCCGTAATTGTGCCTTCGGCGTTGAAACGGGGGGGGGGGGAGGTAGAATAGGGGGGTCATTACCGTTAGATGAAGGGGGGAGTGAAAGGAAGGATCTGTCTGGAGCCGGAGTAATTAGGTTACACGGACACTGACACCCCTGTGGTACTGAAGCACGGTGGGTGGGACGGGCTTTTGTGCTGAGATAACACAGACTGGAACCCGAACAGATTGAGAAAGAAACTTGTGTGTAAACTTTTCAATGAGTGTTTTTGGGTCTTTTTTAGCTCATCTAATGTTTCTCCCATTTCTCTCTCTCTCTCTCTCTCTCTCTGTCTCTCTCACTCTCTCTCTCTCTCTCTCTCTCTCTCTCTCTCTCTCTCTGTTCCCCTCTGTAGTGGCGCCAGCGGACCTCTTGAAGATTTTAGATTTTCCCAGTTTACCTGAAGGCGTTACTAAGACGACAGGTTTATGCTCGCATAGGAAGTCGACGAATGGACCCGACGTGGCCTTCCGAGTATCCAAAGAAGCCCAGCTCAGCGCCCCAACCAAACAACTGTATCCTGGTGAGTACCTAGTGTGTACCTAGTGTGTACCTAGTGTGTACCGACCCACTGAAACTTACCTGCTGTTTTCCTCACCTACTTTTTCCTATACCTGTTTTTCCCGGCTGTATGATGTTTGTCTCTTACTTCCCACACTCACGCACACAAACACACACACACACACACACACACACACATATGAATTCTGTACTTTATGTCCCCCCTCACGTCTGTCCCATCTGCGTGGAATTACATTCCGGCTCGTTCTGTTTCTAATTCAAGATGCGCGGAAAAAGGAAAGGAAGGAAAGAAAGGCAGACAGGCAGAAAGGCATACTAATTCCACCATTTTGGAAAATCTCACGCACACTTTCAGTGCGATTCATCCCCCAGTAAAAAGTCCTAGGCGGGGGAGGAGCTGGGAGGATGGAGAGGCAGGAGAAAGGGGGGATGATGGAGGCGGAGGAGGGGAGGAGGGGGGAGGTGGGGTTCCATTCTTCCTCCCTTCTTTTGTGCTGACGTGGCTCAAGCTTACTGTTCTTCAGCTCACATCAGCTCTCTCCTTCTCTCTTTCTCTTGCTCTCCTTCTCTCTCTCTCTCTCTCTCTCTCTCTCTCCCTTTGTGTCCTTCCCTCTCTCTCCCTCTAGATTTATTTCTTCCTGCTTGCTCCCTCTGTGGTATCACTAATGCCTAATTCTTCTGTTTTTTGGTTCTTTTCTTTTCTACAACAGTAGTCTCTTTTGTCCTTTTTGTCTCATCTTTCCACATCTTGTGATCACTCACTCTCAGAGGGATTCTGTGCTCTAGGCGTATTTATTTATTTATTTATTTATCGGTTCACATTTGGGAAGTGTGGAGTGGTAACATGGTGACCCTACAGTGACCCCCGAAGATCAACCTCCGTGGAATTTGTTCTTGGACAATCCCGAGAATTTAAACAGAACTAATTAAGGGGGATACTAGGAGAATTATAGAGAGTGTGTGTGTGTGTGTGTGTGTGTGTCAGTGTGTGTGTGTGTGTGCGTGTGTGCGTGTGTGCGTGTGTGCGTGTGTGCGTGTGTGTGTGTGTGCGTGTGCGTGTGTGTGTGTGTGCGTGTGTGTGTGTGTGTGACAAGAAAAGGGTAAAAGGGGCGAGCAAGAAAACCCTTTCTTGTAAGTTAAGTTGACAAAAAAAAAAATCTGTTTGGTCGACAGCCAAATGTATGATGAAGAACATCAGCCCAAACACATTTCTCTCATCTGGAGCTCTTTCTGGGGTCGCGACGGCCTTGGTGGACGTTTGATCCACATCCACATCAAGGCTCTTTTATGGGCTTAAGACCGGCCCGGTTCAGCCACAAGGCTACCGACATGTCCTCTCATGCACCCTAAACCCATAAGCCCTGTTTACTTTGGACTCAGCATGGAGCCAAAGACCTGAGCTTCGGTTCTGTTGAACACATAATGAGACACCGTTCACATTCTAGAACAAGCGAGACCGAAAATTCCAGCAACTTCCAGACATAATAAAGGTTCAAGAGCCCTGTGGCTCCGGCTTGTCCCTGCGGTTAAGCTCTAAAAGGACGGTTGTCCTGTGCTCCCTTGGTTGGCTACAGACTCTCACCTCAACTTGAATACAGCTCCAGCTAACGGCTTCCAGAAGGCATCCAAGTGAGCTCATTCGGTCAGGTTTTTTTCTCTCCCTATCTTCTTGTTTACTCCCCCTGTGCTTCTTAAGTGATGGTTTATGGCCTTAAGCCTGATACAAATTATGTTCGAGTGTAACTCTATTTACCACATATCTATGTACACACACACATACAACACTTACTCTCATCTGTAATGGTTGTCAGAATTCAGCTTCATGTAATGAAGAGCTCAACCTCTGATTAGGAACACACGGCTCCTGCCGACATTTTTTACGGCGCCGCGTTTCGGGAGGAAAAAACAAGAAACAAGCGTAGACATGCTATCATTAAGCAAACATGTGGAAGAGATGATTCATTTGAAGAAATGGGAAACAGAGAAGGTTGGAAAAACAAGAGAGCTTCTGTCGCTCCTCGGCCTTCCCCTCCCCGGGTCTGGAGGTGGAGGGTTGCAGACCAAACCGGACAGTTGCCTTCCATCAACACACCCCTGTCACTCTGGTCCAAACACCCGCCCACATCAGAAGGAGTCTGGAAATAACCTTTATCTAAGGTCTCTCTGTTCTTCCATTTCACTCCCCAACTGAGCCGGTTCCTAATGATGTCCTCTCTCTCTCTCTCACACACACGTAGGCTCTCCCACGCTCTTGTAAAATGCACTTTCACACATACTGTAAGCAGACCAGATAGTTCAGGGTTAGGGTTAGCGGGGGGGGGGTTCTTGGTGTCGTAGTCTACACCAGGTCCATCTCCCTCCTACCGGGTCTGTCCCGGGTCCCGGGGGTTGGACAACCGCCTACACCGAGTGAGGAAAAAGTGACGCAATCCCATCCCTCCTTCGTTTTTTTTTAATCCTTGTATTTGGGATGCTTGTCTGGGGC
>NC_137689.1:46185801-46188301 GCF_963989245.1 Nansenia antarctica | reverse complement strand
CTAGTCATGGTAGTTATTACACTGGAGATCATTATACAGGTCTAAAGGACTATACAAGACCCTTTGGAGATGAGTCCAAATTGAACAAATATTAAATATGTTAATATTAAATATAACAGCGCGGTACTGAATTAAAACAAAATTCTCGTCCAATCGGGACTAATTTAGTCCAATTCTAGTCTAGTCCCCATCCCTCGCAGGGTTATTTCGACACAAGGAACAAAATATAATACAAAAAAGAACTCATTCCAGCACACTCCGAAAGGGATTTGCAAAAAAAGAAAAAAAAAGAAGTACTTTTCAGCTCCACAAATATGTTAAAGATAATTGAATCACCAGGGATGATGGAGAATGTGATGGGTCCTCTCCTCTCCCCTTAAAACAGCAGGTCTCTAGGCCTGCTATCTGGGCGTGAACCTGAGTCTGACCTGTACATGTAAAGACCCCATTGTCTTCTGGGATCGCTGGAGAACCCGGCTCCTTGTTGGGGGGCTAAGAATGTCCCACAAGGCCTTGCTCTCAGTAAGAATGTCCCACAAGGCCTTGCTCTCAGGGCATGTGTCTCACAGATGTGGCTCGCTTGCACAAAATGGAGGAGAGATTTTAGACTGCACACAACACGCTTGTACTGTGGATGGAGAGAGAGAGAGAGAGAGAGAGAGAGAGAGGGGGGGGGGGGTTGATACTCCCTTTTCAACCCTTTCTTTCTTTTTTCAGTTTTTCAGTTTTGTTTGTCCTGTCTGTTTTTGTTTTACTGCAAATATCCCTTTTCTCTCTCTTTTTAACTGCCTTTCTGTCTCTCTGTCTCTCTGTCTCTCGTTCGCTCCCTCTGTCCTTCTACCCTCCCCCTCTCTCCACCCAGTGTCTGGTGGATGGATCAGCAGTGGAAGAGGAGGAGAGGGTTTTGGGAAACTGTTTTACAGCGTCGCCCAGGGATCACATGCTCTTCTCATTACCCTGTTCTTCCTGTGCTGCCCTGGAAAGGCTCCCTTGCTTCCTCTCTCTCTTTCTCTCTCTCACTCTCTCCCCCCCCAGCCCCCACTCTCTCTCTCTCTCTATCTCCCCCCTCTCTTCCAGACCTCCCCTCTCTTCAGTTCTGGGCATCATCGGTGAAGATTTGGAGAGAGCTCTTGTTGTTTTTTAGAAGCTCCACAGCCAGGTCTTCTTGAGTGTCATGTTCACCATCTCTCTCTTGGATCGTGAGCGTGACATAAGTGTGTGTCCCTGTTGGTTAGGCTCAGGGAGGTACATTGACAACTCTGGAAGATATTGGCCATAAATTAGAACTTGAATCCAGTCCAACAGAGTTCCATTACCAATTCTGAAAACAATAGTTGTACTATAGTGGTAGACAGTGTTAACAAGATAACTCAACACACACTTGTACAAATACGAACCCATGCCAAAATAGTTGTCTGTTTCTCCCTATTCAAGCCTATTATGAACTGGCATATTATAACTTTCTCTCTCTCTCACTCTCTCTCTCTGTCTCTGTCTCTCTCTCTCTCTCTCTCTCTCTCTCTCTCTCTCTCTCTCTCTCTCTCTCTCTCTCTCTCTTTCTCTCTCTCTGTCCCTCAGCTGAAGTGTTCCCTGAGGATTTCTCCATCCTGGCTACGGTGAAGCCTAAGAAGGGGAGTCAGTCCTTCCTGCTGTCTGTGTACAACGAGCAGGGCATCCAGCAGCTGGGCGTGGAGGTGGGCCGCTCCCCTGTCTTCCTGTACGAGGACCACACAGGCAAGCCCAGTCCCGAGGACTACCCCCTCTTCAGAGGCCTCAACCTGGCCGACGGAAAGTAAGTCCGCCTCACTAACTACAGTGGTACACCCAGTAGTACTTTACAGTATGCGATGCTATGCTATACTATGCTATGCTATGGTACAGTATGCTACGCTATTCTACGGTACAGTATGCTATGCTATACTATACTATGCTATGGTACAGTATGCTATGCTATGCTATGCTATACTATGCTATGCTATGCTATGGTACAGTATACTATGCTATGCTATGGTACAGTATACTATGCTATGCTATGGTACAGTATGCTATACTATACTATGGTACAGTATGCTATGCTATGCTGTAGTACTATACAGTTATGCTGTAGACAATACCTCACCACACCTCATAACACTTAGTTGCACACTATATTATAACACATGTTTGACATTGTGTCTCAACACCCTCCCACTGCGCCAGACCGCACCAGTTCATGTCCTCCATATCAAACATGTCATCTGGTATGGCAGTACGGCTCCTCTGTAATCAGAGAGCAGGTGGGGGGGGTGTCTGGGCTTTGATGAGGCTGATGGACGCACCGCGGCGGGGGTTTAGTCCTGTGTCTCCCAGGGTGCACCTGGGCCAGCTGACCTCCTCAGGGTGTTTATTATCTCAGTCTGTGCTCCATGTTGACACGCGGGTTAGGATTATGGATATGTTATGATTGAGCTTCTTCTGTCAGGGCAGGCCAGGTTGTTTTGTGTGTTCAGAAACCTCCTCA
>NC_137689.1:46170801-46178301 GCF_963989245.1 Nansenia antarctica | reverse complement strand
ATTATTATTGGTCTTAAGTCTTTGTGTTTGGAAGGGTGTTCTAAGACGAAGGTTAACCCTTAGGACCCTTTTAAGACATTTCCACCACTACCAACATTGCGTATTTTTATGCATTAACTCACTGATTAGCGCTCTATCTAGTTTCCTTAGCTGGGTGTGCTCCATTCTGGACTCCATTTTGGCTCCGTTTCCATGGCGTCAGGTGTGAAGTGGGCATCAATGATGTCACCAGGCCTCTACAGGGCTCCTGGTTGACTATGTTGTTTGTCTATGATTAGCCTCCTAGCCTTAGCAGAGCTGCTGTAACAGCGTCTCCTCAGTGACCATGCTGAAGACGCTCCAGAACATCAGTCGTGTACGTCTAAATGAAACTGACAAGTTGGCTAGCTGTAGCTACATCTTCACAGTACAGGACCTTGAGATCTTTGTGCCTGTGTTCTGAAAACCCTTTAACACTACAACAGCCGTGCCTATTTTACCTACTAGTAGAGCTGCCTTGGGGGTCAAATAGACCCCCTTTTTAGAATGTAAATCTGCTATTTACACACAGAGATCACTAGAGGGCGCTTCTTTTTTTTTTGCTTGCCTCCTACACAGAAAAACTGCAAAACAGCTTTATACTAGCTTATCCTGAAGTGATTTTGAAAATGTAAGGATACTGGGTGGTAGAACGCACATATCTAGGAAAAGTCATGAAAGGAGGGTCATGAAATTTGATCGAGTGCAAAGATAGAATTATTTTTTTACTCACAGGGGTCACTGTGAGCCCCTCACGGCTCTTCTAGTGTTGAACGTACGTCCCTCAAAGACACACTCTAAAAACAGTGAGCGAAAATGCTTAATGGCGTCTCTCACCAAAGCCATTAAAGGTGACCTGGAGAGGTCAACATTGTTGCTACAGCGATGATGGGAGAGTGAAGAAACAGGTGGGGGGGGAGGGGAGAGGACAGGGGTTAGGGTTTCAGTAGTCTAGTGCAGAGGTTCCCAAACTTTTTTTAACCAAGGCACCCCTGAAGCTTTCCCCCTTCTCCAAGGCACCGCAACTCTACGAAGATTTAAAAAATGCCTCGGAGCTTAAACTAAAAACAATACACGATGAATTGGTTTGAAAATTTGTGTTTATATATAATACATAAGTATTGCCCCAATGAATTTTAACAAGATAATAAAAGTCATAAATGAACTGTAATGGATGGGCAAGAATGCATAGGTCAGTCAAACTATCGCTAAATTAAATAAAATTGTGGCCCTCAAGGATTGTACAATATGGGAGGAGACTCAGAGGGAATTCTTCACACAAATAAAATATCAAAGGCCTGTATAATCAATCAATGGAACAATGCTTTTTTGGGGGGCTTAAAATAATGCCTTAAAATGTAATTCTCATTTCAATGCTCATTCTGAGATTATTATTTCACATCTTCTGAACCAAACGGGTAACTCACAACTATAATAATTTAACAATAATAATCATGACAGAATTGTAAAAATTGAGAGAAATACAAAACAAAGAAATATGTTGTGCGCATTAGTGGGACACATGCGCCTGCTTTTGGGAGCAGAATCTCTTTATGCGGGGAGAGATAGTGGACAGCGCGACACGCAGGTCCTGTTCCACTGACAGTCGCGTGCGTGTCTTGTTCTTGACGTATGCTAGAGAAGAAAAAGCCAGCTCGCACAAGTAGGAGGTTGGGAAGGGTAAAAGCACCTTGATGGCGCTCTCTGAGAGAGATGGATATTCATGTCCCACAAGCAGTCAAAACCTATCCAAACCTAGCTCACCATGTTTGAGCTTCAGTGTGCGGTCCATAATGAGCTCTGCCAGTTCATCTTGAGCTTTGCTGCTCAAACTAGCGGCTGATGCTGATGAGAGGGGGTTGAACGGATCCCGGAGCCAGTCAAAGTCTTCGTTCATTGGAGGGAAATAGGACTCAAATCTCTCCTCCAGCATACGTAGGTGCGCAGCGATCAGATTCAAGAAAGACGCTGACTTGTGTGCTGCGTCATTGGCCGTCAACGTAAACATTTCAATGTTTTTCTTGGCCACCCCATCTTGCCACCGTCTCAATTTGGATCGGAATCCGTTCAGTTTGTCTGTCGCTGTCAAGATATTCTCAGCCTTCCCTTGCATTTTTATGTTGAGGTCATTAAGGTGGCTGAAAATATCTGCCAGATAAGCAAGCTTAATCCACCACGATTCATCTTCCAATTGTTCTTTGTATGGCAAGTCGTGCTCACTGACAAAAGTGATCAGTTCATCTCGGAGCTCATAGACACGGGATAACACCTTGCCCCGCGACAGCCAGCGGACCTCTGTGTGTAATAAGAGCCCCTCATGCTCGGACCCCATCTCATTGCACAATGTGCTGAACAGCCGTGACTTCAGCGGGCGTGATTTTACATAATTAACAATTTTCACCGCTTGGTCCAAGACTTCAGTGAGGAGTAGTTAGTTAGTAACTAGTAGGCCTAGTTAGTAAATTAATATCTTTCAAATCTGAGAAATATATATTTTATTTGCTTATGAACTCCATTGCACATGTAATAAACAAACATTTATTCATGTATTATTATTATAATTGTATATTATACTTGTTTCCTTTTTTTTTTTTTTTTTTTTTTACGAGCAGATTTAGCGGCACCCACTTTGGGAACCTCTGGTCTAGTGTCTCTGTAGTGTGTTGTGCTTTGGACGGTGTCTAGTTATAGGGTGTTTGATTTTCGTGGTCTGAATGTTGGATCCCCTTCTTCAACAGGGTCTCCCTGAACGTCGTTCAGGGGTCCATATACCGTAGGCATGTCTCCTACCGTTCCCTTCACACTAGTCCACTTCTCCCCCGTGCCCCTGGAAGATAACCCGGGGGAACAACGCTTATGTCCACACGTGTTATTATCTGATCCCAGGACAGTTGAACAAACTTCTCGGACCGGTAACCTCAGAGAGAGAGATGAAGTTTCCCCTCTGGATCACCGGGAGAATTTCCTTAATTCATGGCAGATGTTAGAGTTTGAGCCCCCCCTCCCTACACCCCCACACCCCCACCCACAGGCACACACCACCCCCCCCCCCCCGCCTTCTTCTCCTTAATCATCTGAACAGGCCTAGAAGTGTGCCCTCAGCACTTTTTTTTGTGGCTTTTCAGCAAATTCGCCAACCCAAACATTCCCAGGGTGCACCTTTGTGTCGCTCTGGCCTCCGTCAGTAGGAGGGTTAGGGGGGCAGGAAATGGGAATATAGCCCATAATCCAGTGGGGGGTGCAGTGCAGGGTGCCTTTCAAACATGGGGGGGGGAGGGCACCAAAGAAGACACCAAACCAGGACAGGAGCAGACAAGGGAGGGGAGGCGGGTGGGGGGAGGGGAGGGGGTGAGGGGAGGGAAGGGGGAGGGAAAGGGGGGTGGGTGGTAGGCTTGTGGATAAGTGAGGTGGTAGACCAGGTCTGTTGCTCTTGGCAGCTTCCCTGAGCTCTGAAAAGCAGCTACCGGCAGTCTGGAGGAGAAAGAGTGTGTGTGTGTGTGTGTGTGTTTTTGTGTGGGTGTGTGAAAGTGCACTTGATGGTGTCCTTATGGGTGATTGTGACCGTGTGTGTATTACTTTGCCAATGTGTGTGTGTGTGTGTGTGTGTGTGTGTGTGTGTGTGTGTATGCGATGATTTATAGCCAATGTGCTGCGAGCGCTGACCTCTGCAGTGTGTTGTTTGGTTTTTGTGGTCAGGTTGGAGAATGCCCAGGCTCTGGGCTGTGTGTGGGTCTGGGCTGGGCCCAGGCGGCTGTGTAAATAAGCCCGGGAGAGGAGCTGTGATGCGGGGTGGGCAGAGGTGGACCTCCCACCCTCCCCTCTGCCTGGGCCCTACCCGTCTTACTGACACATGAGACCAACAAGGATAAAAAAATCCTTCCTGCTGTAGAGGTGATATGTGGAGGTGTGTCCAGGGTAGAGGTGATATGTGGAGGTGTGTCCAGGGTGTAGGTGATATGTGGAGGTGTGTCCAGGGTAGAGGTGATATGTGGAGGTGTGTCCAGGGTAGAGGTGATATGTGCAGGTGTGTCCAGGCAGGTGATATGTGGAGGTGTGTCCAGGGTGTAGGTGATATGTGGAGGTGTGTCCAGGGTAGAGGTGATATGTGGAGGTGTGTCCAGGGTGTAGGTGATATGTGGAGGTGTGTCCAGGGTAGAGGTGATATGTGGAGGTGTGTCCAGGGTAGAGGTGATATGTGGAGGTGTGTCCAGGGTATAGGTGATATGTGGAGGTGTGTCCAGGGTGTAGGTGATATGTGGAGGTGTGTCCAGGGTAGAGGTGATATGTGGTGGTGTGTCCAGGGTGTAGGTGATATGTGGAGGTGTGTCCAGGGTAGAGGTGATATGTGGAGGTGTGTCCAGGGTGTAGGTGATATGTGGAGGTGTGTCCAGGGTGTAGGTGATATGTGGAGGTGTGTCCAGGGTAGAGGTGATATGTGGAGGTGTGTCCAGGGTAGAGGTGATATGTGGAGGTGTGTCCAGGGTAGAGGTGATATGTGGAGGTGTGTCCAGGGTGTAGGTGATATGTGGAGGTGTGTCCAGGGTAGAGGTGATATGTGGAGGTGTGTCCAGGGTGTAGGTGATATGTGGAGGTGTGTCCAGGGTGTAGGTGATATGTGGAGGTGTGTCCAGGGTGTAGGTGATATGTGGAGGTGTGTCCAGGGTGTAGGTGATATGTGGAGATGTGTCCAGGGTAGAGGTGATATGTGGAGGTGTGTCCAGGGTAGAGGTGATATGTGGAGGTGTGTCCAGGGTAGAGGTGATATGTGGAGGTGTGTCCAGGGTGTAGGTGATATGTGGAGGTGTGTCCAGGGTGTAGGTGATATGTGGAGGTGTGTCCAGGGTAGAGGTGATATGTAGAGGTGTGTCCAGGCAGGTGATATGTGGAGATGTGTCCAGGGTGTAGGTGATATGTGGGGGTGTGTCCAGGGTAGAGGTGATATGTGGAGGTGTGTCCAGGGTAGAGGTGATATGTGGAGGTGTGTCCAGGGTGTAGGTGATATGTGGAGGTGTGTCCAGGGTGTAGGTGATATGTGGTGGTGTGTCCAGGGTGTAGGTGATATGTGGAGGTGTGTCCAGGGTAAAAACAGAGTTGTTAGTAGCGGTGGCCAGTGTGTCCCAGCGGTAGTGGGGAGGTGTTGGGGTCACAGGACCCCCTTTCCCCCCACCCTGGAGGCAACAGGACCAGGCATCATGACATCACTTAGACACCATCACACACATCACAACCAGCCTCTCCTGGGGTTATATTCACCTCATGCTTGAATTTGTGTGTGTGTGTGAGTGTGAGTGTGAGTGTGAGTGTGAGTGTGAGTATGAGTATGAGTGTGAGTGTGAGTATGAGTATGAGTATGAGTGTGAGTGTGAGTGTGAGTGTGAGTGTGTGTGTGTGAGTGTGAGTGTGTGTGTGTGTGTGTGTCTGTGTGTGCGTACTTGTGTGTGCGTATATGTGTGTGTGTGTGTCTGTGTGTGCGTACTTGTGTGTGCATACTTTTGTGTGCGTATATGTGTGTGTGTGTGTGTGTGTGTGTGCTCGTACACATGCTCCAATTACTGAGGAACACGTGTTATGTGTTTATGTGTTGTTGTTGTTTGTGTGTTCTGTGTTGAATACTTTCATTCAGAAAGGCGGCTCCCTTTAAAAGGTGTCGCCTTCACATTGGAAATCGAGAGAATCGGAAAGAATCCGAGAGATTCTTTCCTCCCTCCCTTTTTTGTTCAACCCACAAGTTGGTGCAGTATCTATTTCCAGTGCATAAACAGTACCTGCCAATATCCCTCTGTCTGCACCCTGTCATTCTGATAGACAGGCAGAGAACACACTGAACTCAATGTGCTCCTCTCATGATTATGGGTTTGACTGTGTGTCCTGCCCCCACCTGGCCACAGACGGAACAGCAGCGATGGGATTACTGATGGCTTACGTTAAGGCTTAATCACAGAGATAGCATAGTGTATAATAATATTACATATACATCATATACATTACAGTATAACATAGTCAAATCGTCGCTGAAACTGGAAGGATTGGGTTTTAAAAAAGTCTCGATGACTAATATAGAGGTGCATTTGTTCAACTTTTTTTGCTTCGTCAACATATCTCGATACGCGCACACGTGAACACACACACACACACACACACACACACACACACACACGCACTCACACAGCCACAGCAGTCACTTTAACATGCAGGATTTGAGGTGAGCTTGGCCCTCGCCTCCAGAACTCTTAGCCACAGGCAGCAGTTTTTCCACTTTAGCGCGGCAGCGCGGGGGAGAGAGCGCTGGCTGGGGAGAGAGAGAGAGAGAGGTGTCGTATTACTCCCAGACCCTGAGAGCCACTGATGGCTGCAAGCCTGTTATTGTCTGAAGCTGCTTCTCTTGTTATGCACCGACTCTTGATAGGATACGTGAAAGCTTTCCGACGGAAAAAACGCTCCTGTCCTGTTCCCAGTTCTGAAGCGGGCGGTCAGAAATAGGAACTCTTAATTGCATGTCTCTGATCATTCCGCCGGGACTTTCTTGAAATTCAGCCAATGTTTTTTGTTTTTCTGTGTGTGTGTGTGTGTGTGTGTGTGTGTGTGTGTGTTTTTCGGGCCGGCGTGTTTGTCTGTGTGTGTGTGTGTGTGTGTGTGTGTGTGTGTGTCCGGGCAGATGTGGATGTGTCTGTTCCTATGCGTGCTTGAGGTGACAATGGAAAGTACTGGGTGTCTCTCTCTCGCCCACGCTACAGTATAATCTACCAGTGGCGGCTGGTGCTAACATTTTTGGGTGGGGCACAGGTTATGGGGGCATGCTCCACGGGGAAGAATATCAACTTAAAATCTGGATTTACAGTCGATTTTGGCATGAGAATAGCTCTACCCCCCTGTACAGACCTCGCCATCCCCTCTACCCCCCTGTACAGACCTCTTCATCCCCTCTACCCCCCTGTACAGACCTCTTCATCCCCTCTACCCACCTCTACATACCTCTTCATCCCCTCTACCCCCCTGTACAGACCTCTTATCCCCTCTACCCACCTCTACAGACCTCTTCATCCCCTCTACCCCCCTGTACAGACCTCTTCATCCCCTCTACCCACCTCTACAGACCTCTTCATCCCCTCTACCCACCTCTACAGACCTCTCCATCCCCTCTACCCACCTCTACAGACCTCTCCATCCCCTCTACCCCCTGTACAGACCTCTTCATCCCCTCTACCCCCCTGTACAGACCTCTCCATCCCCTCTACCCCCTGTACAGACCTCTTCATCCCCTCTACCCCCTGTACATACCTCTTCATCCCCTCTACCCCCTGTACAGACCTCTTCATCCCCTCTACCCCCTGTACAGACCTCTTCATCCCCTCTACCCCCTGTACAGACCTCTTCATCCCCTCTACCCCCCTGTACAGACCTCTCCATCCCCTCTACCCTCCTCTACAGACCTCTTCATCCCCTCTAGTGAGTGTGTGAGTGTGAGTGTGTGTGTGTGTGTGT
>NC_137689.1:46160801-46165801 GCF_963989245.1 Nansenia antarctica | reverse complement strand
TCCTTTATGGATTCAACAAGGCGTTTTATCTGGAGCAGAATGATCCTGATTGTTTTTTTGCTATCCAGGATCAGATCTATCTGACTGATTTTGAGTCGTATAGGGGGGAATCAGCCAGCTCCATCTGATGCTGGATCAGAGAAAATAATTCGGATCATCCAGATGAAACGTTTTGAACAATTGGACTCTGGGGACTGTCTCACCCCTGTGAACTTAAGTGGACTTGAAGTGAAGTCGTTTAAGTTCTCTTCACCCTGGTCAGGTGCGATCCCCAAGCAGAAGTCGAATCCATGTCAAAGAATGTTACATGCATATCTTCGCATTACTATTACCATCTGATTAAGTCGAACAGAAACTCGGCAAGTGTAATGTGTCCACTATACCGCCCGAATGTTCTATCACCCCCCCCCCAGCTAGAACCAGGGCAAGCCTGTCCTCTCACTCCCCCCAGCTATCTGGAACCAGGGCAAGTCTGTCTGTCCCCCCCCCCCCCCCCCCAGCTATCTAGAACCAGGGCAAGTCTCTCTGTCCCCCCCCCCCAGCTATCTAGAACCAGGGCAAGTCTGTCTGTCTGTCGTCCCCCCCCCCCAGCTATCTAGAACCAGGGCAAGCCTGTCTGTCCCCCCCCCCCCCAGCTATCTAGAACCAGGGCAAGTATGTCGTCGTCCCCAGCTATCTAGAACCAGGGCAAGCCTGTCCCCGTCCCCAGCTATCTAGAACCAGGTCAAGCCTGTCCGTCCACACATAGGGCTTACACACCGGCAGTTCCGAACGCCGGTTCGCGTTCGCGTGCCGAAACCTCAGAACGTTGGCGATGTCTGGCGAATGATACACTGGTATGAACGCGGGCTCGAACCGGCGTTCGGAACTGCCGGTGTGAAAGAGGCCACAGAGAGAACAGCCACAGCCAAACCAGTGTGAAGTGCTCCCGTTCTCAAACACATACTTGTGAAACTTGTATGTCAGTGATTTATGATCTATCTGTTTCCAATGAGGAGCAGAGCTGACAGCAACCCAGAGCCTAAAGCAGCGGCAAAGCCTCCCTAAAGTACAGTGTCACATCAGCCCCCCCCCCCCTCCGACAGGGTGGGGCAGTTTACTGTGAGGATTAGACAGGCAGTTAAACATTAGACAGGATTAGAGAGGGGGTCAAAAGTCAAGTCAAGTCAAGTCAAGTTTATTTGTATAGCACATTTTCCTACACACGGCAACAGTGCTTTACATAAGACGTTGAAAGACATGGTGCCTTAAAGTAAATTACATTTAAAATGGTCTTAATAAGTCGACACGGTAAAAAACAATTAAAACTTTTAAAACAGTTCTTAATAAAAAGTTCAAACAGTTCAAATAAAACGAATAAAAAGAACAGTTAAAACAAGAGTGTTTTTTAGCCTGGATGTAAAAGTGGTTAGCGATTGTGCGTTTGTAATATCTTCTGGGAGTTTGTTCCAGCTGTAAGTAGCATAGTAACAGAAAGCTGCCTCTCCTCTCTGTATTGTTTTAATTCTTGGAATGGTTAATAAGCCAGCATCAGATGACCTTATAGGGCTCTGGGTCATTTAGACTTGTACACAAGCAGCAATGCTTTGAAGTTAATTCTCTGCTTGATTGGGAGCCAGTGCACAGACCGAACAATTGGCGTGATGTGATTAAATTCCCTTGTTTTTCTTAGCACCCTAACCCTAACCCTAACCCTAGCACTTTGACAGGCCTGTAAATAAGCCATTACAGTAATCCAATTTGCTGGAGATAAAGGCACGAATAAGCTTTTCTAGGTCCTGTTTAGGCATAAAATCTCGCATTCTTGCTATGTTTGTTTAGGTGATTAGGCTGATTTTGGTATTGAATTGATATGGTTATTAACACTGGCCCTCAGTGTTTTTTTTTCATGAGCACCAAAAACAATGTTCTCCGTTTTTATTATCGTTTCATTGCAGAACCGATTGGTCGTTGACGCCTCCGGACGTTCATACGTTCGCCGTGTTGACCAAAGTCAAAGTTGTGACAAGTCGGAAAGACATTCATTACCCAATACTAACTAAGTAGCAACAGAGGAGAACAGTGTCGTAGAGGCGTAAGAGCCAGGGGGAGGTCAGCCCTCGGTCGGACATTCCTGTCGTGTTTGTGATAAGGGTCTGGGCCGAACCTTCGACCACGAAGATTCCCACAATCCTGATCCAAAATCACTATCCCAGAAACGAAAACGAGAGTGATGATGATGCCAAAAGAAGATGAGGATTTATCTTTGAGTTCATGTCATCCCAGAGCCATGCCAAACACATCACTGTGTCAATTATACTGTGCTTACTTACTTAGTGGCGTGATTTATCTGGGGGATCCTCGATCGTTTTTTTTCGATTGACGTCAGTTATGTTAATCAACATTTGGCTGTCTGGTTTTTCCCATGTGTAGAACACAGAGGAGGACAGCTACTACTACGAGTATCCTTACTATGATGATCTGGATGGGAAGCTGGAGAATTCGGAAACCACCACGGAAACTGCCACGGAAGACGTCAAGGTACCGTCCGCCGCCCTGTCTCTGTCCCCATATTCAGACACATCCATACCTAACCATAGACGTCCTGTATGCGAGATGGTGGCTCTACCCACACACCTCTTCCCCTGTCCCTTGGGTGCTAGGGATTGTGGTCGATATAGTTTTTCGGGCCAATTTCTTGGAAGAATTTCCTAAATACCAGTTGTTGCCAGTAATAGTGACGTTAGAATTCTAAGGTTCTATCTCCATTTTTGTCAAAATTGAGTTTTTTTTACATAATCTGATCCATTAGGTGTTTATTAATGCCTGTGTGGTGTTATTTTTTAAAATGTAGACATTTTGGACTTAGTAATTCATAAAATACAAAGGTTCACATCTCACAAAACATAATGGAATGTCAAAACTTTGACGCTCAATATCTCTGAACTACCCTAAACGGAGACAGAACCTTTTCATTCTAAGCTCACGAGTTGTGATCTCTCCGATAAAAAGCTTACTGGTGAAAATAAAGATGGACACAACATTGTTGGGAGTGCCAGGCAGGTGTGTACTGTAGGCTCCAACGTGTTGTTGTTGTTGTTGTTGTTGTTGTTGTTGATGTTGTTGTTGACGTCCCTCCAGGTGCCAGAGAGCGGTCGTGTGATCACCACGGTGAAGGAGGTGGTAACATCAGGCGGGTCTGCCGCCGCTGACGGCAAAGTGTTGACCGCCATCTCGACGGGCATCTCCACCGGCGGCGGCTCTTCCAGTGCCTCTGCTGGTTCCTCTGCCGGTTCCTCTGCCGGTTCCTCTGCCGGTTCCTCTGCCGGTTCCTCTGCCGGTTCCTCTGCTGGCTCCTCCTCCTCCTCCTCCGCCGTCGGAGGCGGCGCTGTTAACGCTGCCGGAACGGAGGAAGAGTACGGAGAGGAGAGCCCTTACGACAGCTACGACTCCTACGCCACCAACTACGACAACGGCTACTACGACGAGTCCACCACCGGACCCGACGCCTCCCGGAGAGTCACCATCAGCAGCACCGGTACCGGGGCCGAGCTGGACCTGGGCCTGTCCTCCAAGGTGGACCTGGGCACCGGGGCGGAGATGGAGAAGAGGATCACCAGCACCGGAGGAGCAGGGACACACACCTCAGTCACCCTCAACAGGACCTCTGTGAGTTCTCGTAACAGTGGGAGTGGGGGAGAGATGGGGCGTACAGGTTCCTCAGGTGATACCGTTAGTTGAAGTAAAAAAAAAAAAGGAATATGTGACAGGGTCTGGAGAAAAGGTCCACATGTACATGCGATTTCTCAAGTCGCGTAAACGACCGAAACGTTTTTTTCCACCAGACCCTGTCACATGTGATGTGGTAGGTTAAGTGCGGATGTAATGCGTATTGAAATCTCTCCGTTCTCTCGTGTCTTTGTTGCGGTACGTGTGTCCGTCACATTGTATCCAAATGGATTTCCAGGCATAATGTCAGGTGTCGTTTTGGGTCCTCTTTCCTTCTCAGTATGTGTCCAAACGTCTTAACACTAGAACCGCCACGGGGTCATTTGACCCCTGTGAGTAAAGAAAAACGTTCTATCTTTGCACTCGATCAAACTTCAGGATCCTCCTTTCATGACTTTTCCTAGATATGTGCGTTCTACCAACCAGTATCCTTACATTTTCGAAATCACATCAGGACAAGCTAGTATAAAGCTATTTTGCAGTTTTTCAGTGTAGGAAGCAGGCTAATTTACAAGACGGCCAACTAGTGTAAATAGCAGCTTGAGCATTGTAAAGAGGGGGTCATGACCCCCGAGGTGTTACCCTCTTTTAGTAGGTAAAAAAGGCACGGCTGTTCTAGTGTTAATACATAGCCTCTCAAGACTCAAACGCCATCTGCCCCCCCTCCCTTCCTCCCTCCCTCCCTCTCTCTCCTTTAGGTGGGTGGAGCCTACGATGATAACTATGGTGAGGGTTATGACCTGACCTATGGCGGGGAGGAGTATGGTCAGGGAGGTGGAGGCAGCAGCAGCAGCAGCAGCGGTGGTACCGGCGGTGGAGGGGGCGGTTCCAGCAGCACGTCTGTGTCCGTCGGAGGAGGAGGAGGGTCTTCCAGTTCCAGCGTCGGGGGAGGTTCTACCAGCGCCGGGGCCGGGGGCTCCGTCGCCACGGGAACGGGCCACGGCGGGGCCGGCGAGGGAGACTACACCGATCAGGACGGGTTCAAGGAGGAGTCCATCACCGACTACGGAGAGGTGGACAAGGACATGTACGACGCCTACGGAGACCTGGACTACACCGACCAGGAGGGCAAGGTGCTGCCCGCCGAGACGGACGAGTACTACGGACAGGTAACCATGACCACCGCCGTGACAACCACCGTGGCAACCACCACGGATGGCATTATCTACCTAGTGATTTTGACATAACACTTAATCAGCCATGGAGGGTCATTTTGACCCGTGTGAGTAAAAAAAAAAGTTCTATTTTTGCAAATTTCAGGACCCTCCTTTCATGACTTTTCCTAGATATGT
>NC_137689.1:46143301-46155801 GCF_963989245.1 Nansenia antarctica | reverse complement strand
AGTACATATTACATACAAGGTCAACTAACAGGATAAAAACCCAAGAAAGCCACTGGCTTATTTCAATTGGGGTCCTTGATATGGCATGGTTGGATCTCTCTCTCTAAGGGCATGGTTGGATCTCTCTCTCTGAGGGCATGGTTGGATCTCTCTCTCTGAGGGCATGGTTGGATCTCTCTTTCTGAGGGCATAGTTGGATCTCTCTCTCTGAGGGCATGGTTGGATCTCTCTGAGGGCATGGTTGGATCTCTCTCTCTGAGGGCATGGTTGGATCTCTCTCTCTGAGGGCATGGTTGGATCTCTCTCTCTGAGGGCATGGTTGGATCTCTCTCTCTGAGGGCATGGTTGGATCTCTCTCTCTGAGGGCATGGTTGGATCTCTCTCTCTGAGGGCATGGTTGGATCTCGCTCTCTGAGGGCATGGTTGGATCTCTCTGAGGGCATGGTTGGATCTCTCTCTGAGGGCATGGTTGGATCTCTCTTTCTGAGGGCATAGTTGGATCTCTCTCTCTGAGGGCATGGTTGGATCTCTCTCTCTGAGGGTATGGTTGGATCTCTCTCTCTGAGGGCATGGTTGGATCTCTCTCTCTGAGGGCATGGTTGGATCTCTGTCTGGTAGGTTTGTGTGATAGGATTGGCCAATGTCCCCAGAGACCGTGTGATCGTGCTTTCTCTGTCCCTGGCACTTGTGGACCTAAATTGATGTTGGCAGAGCACTGTGTATCACACCGTGTACCAGAGAGAGAGAGAGAGAGAGAGAGAGAGAGAGAGAGAGAGAGAGAGAGAGAGAGAGAGAGAGAGAGAGAGAGAGAGAGAGAGAGAGAGAGAGAGATAGTACAGTTGTCGAAATATTGACAGAGAATATATATAAAACAGATGAATCTAGATTGAGAAAGGGTTATGGGGTAGGAATACAGTACGGTCTGGCAGATGAACAGCAGATGGCCTGGTGTTATGTATTTCATGTCGTTGCTATGGTTCCCCATAGTTACGTTGTCATGGTTACGGTGGCAACCCCATCCTGTTGTTTCACGGTCGTGTTGTTTATTCACTCCAGGAACGACAGTAATCCTGCAGAGGAGGCTGTTCAGCCACCTAACTCAGTGACTAGATGATCTAGTCCATGTCCACCATGTTCTGTAATTCACCTATAGTGCACTACCCCTATTTTGCCACAAGATGTCAGTGTAGGCTTAAAGCCTTGCATTGAGGAAAGTGCAATGGATGTATGAGCTATGAAGTTCAACAACTTGAGCAGTTGTAATGCAAGGCAAGCTTAGATTTAGAATGATTTCTTGTATTATTATTATTATTTTTAACAGAATGCTATGTATGGTGTTTTTTTCTATGTACAATTTTGTAGGATATGTATTTCTTAGCCTTTTACTAGCCTGTTGGTCTCTGTCTGCTTTTGCTGGTCTCTGCCTGGTCTTTTGTCCTGCTTACATAAGACTAATCTCCCTGTCTGTGTGTCAGTTGAGCAGTTGTTGTTTCGTTTGGTGTGAGTCTGGGTTCTGAGTCTGGGTTCTGGGTCTGGTTTCATCCGTAGTTCCGGTTCAGCTCTGGTGGAGACTCTGGACAGAAGGGACCGCAAGTGTCAGCGCAGGAGGCCCAGATGCAAGCCATCATGCAACAGGCTAGGGTAAGAGTTTATACACACACACACACACACACACACACACACACAAACACACACACCACACACACACCTCACACACACACCACACACACACACACACACACACACACCACACACACACACCACACACACACCACACACACACACACACACACACACACACACACACACACACACACACACACACACACACACCACACAGACACGGATACAGACACAGACACACACACACACACACACACACACACACACACACACACACACACACACACACACATCTTCATATCTTACTTAACTTTGTTGTCCTTTTCTCCACAGCTGGCGATGAGAGGTCCCACAGGCCCTATGGGTTTGACTGGTAGACCAGGTCCTCTGGTATGTACTGTACACACACACACACACACACACACACACACACACACACACTCTTCCCCTATCGTTTTAGTCGTTGGGATCTCCACCATATAGGTGCTTGACGATCTGATGCTTCGTCCTTAGCGGTGTATGACCCTAGCGTGTGTGTGACCCTAGCGTGTGTGTGTGTGTGTGTGTGTGTGTGTCTCCTTAGGGTAATCCTGGCGGTTCTGGTCTGAAGGGAGAGTCTGGGGAGTCCGGTCCACAGGTAAGAGAGACGCCACCACGGCTCTGCTGGACCCTCGGTTCTGCCTAAAACCTCCCGTCGTTCAGGGTCCGAGGGTTCTCCTCGTTACAGAACCTAAGGACGCACGCTTCTTCTTTTCACTCAGAGTTCTCTCTCTCTCTCTCTCTCTCTCTCTCGTTATGGTTCTCCAACCCTGCTCTCTCTGTTTCAGGGACCTCGCGGGCCCCTGGGTTCTCATGGACCCACCGGAAAGCCCGGTCGACGGGTAAGTGTGCCGCCACCGAGCCGACCAATCACAACGAGTCGTGTTTTACAGAGAAAACGCCTGGCTAATGCTCAGGCTAGCCAGAAAGGCTACGCATCTGTCAGATAGTGTGTGCCCTGTGTGTGGTGTGTCACTCAGTCTGACGACTGAACCACGCCAGAGGCCTTAGTCCAAACATTCAGTCCCCCCCCCCCCCCTCTGTGGTATTCCTTCTAGTATCCTTATTTATTTTCCTGTTCTTCTTAAAAGGAGAGGTTAGCGCTTACCGCTTAGCTGAGCTTAGCTTAGCTGTGATCAGAAGGCAGAAGATGGATGTTGACAGGAGGAGTGTGTTGTAACCATGTGTGTGTTGTTTGTGTTCTCAGGGCCGTGCCGGGTCCGACGGTGCCAGAGGCATGCCCGGACAGACAGGGACCAAGGTATCATCATCATCATCGTCGCCGTCGCCTCGGCAACCAGAGGCCGTTTTTGTGCCTTGACACACATTTTGTGGTTTATATCCCACAGCAGCATCGTACTGACCGTACGTTCACCTCAGAGACTCTAACAGCTGTTACTGTAACTTTACACTTCTCCCTCCACCCTCCTCCTCTCTCTCTGTCTCTCTGTCTCTCTGTCTCTCTCTCTCTCTCTTTCTCTCTCTCTCTCAGGGTGACCGAGGTTTCGATGGTTTGGCTGGGCTGCCCGGCGAGAAAGGACACAGAGTAAGTCTCATTGTCTCGTTTTGGTGTGTGTGTGTGTGTGTGTGTGTGTGTGTCACTAATCTGTGAGTGTGTTTCTTCCTGCAGGGTGAAAGTGGACCGCATGGACCTCCAGGCCCCACAGGAGAAGATGGAGAAAGAGTGAGAACATCTGTCTGTCTGTCTGTCTGTTCTGTCTGTCTGTCTGTCTGTCTGTTCTGTCTGTCTGTCTGTCTGTCTGTCTACCCTCACTGTCTGTCTGTCTGTCTGTCAGTCTGTCTGTCTGTCCTACACCCTCACTATCTCTCCACCTCTCCTCCCCACCTCCTCCTATCCTCCTACTGGTTGTTTTCACATATGTTGCCTATTTCTGATGTGTTTGTGTTTGTGTAGGTGTGTGTGTGTGTAGGTATGTGTGTGTGTGTAGGTGTGTGTTTGTGTGTATGTGTGTGTTTGTGGGTGTGGTGTGAGCATTTTGTGGTGTGAGCGAGTGTGATGAGTTGTGTGTGTGTGTCTGTGTGTGTGTGTGTGTGTGTGTGTGTGTGTGACTCTCCCGTCTGACTCAACCAGCCTCTTCCTCCTCCTCTTCCCCATCTGTGCCACCCTCCTCCTCTTCCTCCTCCTCTTCCTCCTCCTCTTCCTCCATCCTCTTCCTCCCTCCTATTCCTCATCCTCTTCCTCCTCCTCTTCCTCCCTCCTCTTCCTCCTCCTCTTCCTCTTCCTCCTCCTCTTCCTCCTCCTATTCCTCCTCCTATTCCTCCTCTTATTCCTTCCTCTTCCTCCCTCCTCTATCTCTTCGCATCTCCCCCCTGCCTCTCTCACACCTCATTCTCCCAACTGAACCCCCCCACACTCCCCCCCGCCCCTCTATCATACCTCTCGTCTCACTCTCTCCCTCTCTCCCTCTCCTCCATCACACCTCTCTCTCTACCCTCTCTCCCTCTCTCTCCCTCCCTCTCTCTCTCTCTCCCTCTCTCTCTCTCCTTCTCTCTCTCTCCCTCTCTCCCTCTCCCTCTCTCTCTCTCTCCCTCTCTCTCTCCCTCCCTCTCTCTCTCTCTCCCTCTCTCTCTCTCCCTCTCTCTCTCTCTCTCCCTCTATCCCTCTCTCTCTCTCCCTCTCTCCCTCTCTCCCTCTCTCTCCTCCTCCCTCCCTCTCCTCCTCCCTCCCTCTAACCACGGCATTTCTCCTCCTCTACCTCAGGGAGACGACGGAGAGATCGGGCCACGGGGTCTGCCTGGTGAATCTGTGAGTAACAACCTTTCACCCCCCCCCCACCCTCATTCTCACACAGACAGACATATAGGATGTTCAAATCCCGTTCTAACAAGCGGAATGTATCACAGGGGCCAGGGTCTGGGCTACTCTTACACTACTCTTAAAGTACATACTAAAACGGATTGGTTTACCTCACCATTGTAGGCTTTTTCCGCTTCAGTGGAATCCATAGTGTTGATTTTTAGTCGATACGTTTGTCCTAGGCACAGGTTTATAAATTGAGTTCTCCTTACCGAGGTGCTGTATGTGTATTTTATACTACAGGCTATGAGACAGAGATGGAGAACCATGAATAATGAGAGAGAGAGAGAGAGAGATAGAGAGAGACAGGACTACCGTTGGTGTTTGAATATCCCCTGCAATAATTCGCTTGGACCACCAGGTGGTGCCCTGTCCCTTGTTTTCTGAGTCACATTACCTGAGAGGAGACAGTGGAGGCATCGGGGTCGCAGTGAAGTAGCGGTGGACACGAGAGGAGATGAAACAAAAGCACATAGCCTGTTTCTATAGAACAATCACTTGAATCCGCTGCATTATTCATGTCCTTTTTGCAGGTTATACAAATTCATGTGGCATATTATCAACATTGCCATTGCACGTTGCTACATGTGTTCCTTTGTGTCTTTGATGTCCTACATGTTGTCTTTGACGCCATTGAACATGTTTTAATCTCTCTCTGTCTCTCTCTCTCTCTCTCTCCAGGGACCACGTGGATTGCTGGGACCAAAGGGACCTCAGGGACCCCCTGGACCCCCTGTGAGTGTGCCTCAGTACCTCTCACATACAGTACCTCACACTCAGTACCTCTCACATACAGTACCTCTCACTCAGTACCTCTCACATACAGTACCTCTCACTCAGTACCTCACACTCAGTACCTCTCACATACAGTACCTCACACTCAGTACCTCTCACATACAGTACCTCACACTCTGCCTTCCATCATGTCAGGCCTGGCCAGTCACAGTAAGGCAGATCCCTGGCCAGGGTTCTCTGTATTCCGCCACTTTCTCCTCCTGACATCCTTCTGACGTGAGGGAAATCTGCTCTTGTTTGGAGAACATGTTAGAGATGAACCCAGACGCCTGCAGAACAGCTCAGTGTGTGTGTGTGTGTGTACAGTGTTCTCTCTGCGTCCAGCTGAAGAGTGTGTGTTATGGTCTGTTGTGTTGCAGGGTGTGACCGGAAGTGATGGCCACCCAGGACCCAAAGGAAACATCGTAAGTAGCGTGTGAATCGCCTGTCGTCGACACATAATGCACGCAGACATACACACGCACACACACACACGCACACAGATACACCCAGACATACACACACACACACGTACACACACACACACCTCCCTGACACACTCTCCATTCCTCCCGATTCAGCATTTCAATTCTCCTCTACTCGATTTCACCCCTAAAACACAAAAGTATTGTTTCATAAACTCTCATTTAGACACAATCATAGGCGAAGGCTCAGAAGCCTACCTGCCTCTAATGAAGAGTCGACTGACTGTGCCATGGAGGTCCACCGTGGCCAAGTGTGTTCTGCCCAGTCCATTTGTGGGATGGGCTGGCCTTAATGAGAGAATGGCTGGCTGGAGAATTGTCTCCGCCGGGAATGCTCCAATTAAGGAGAGATGGAAAGATTCTTCCACTCAGGAACATAATTGATTGTCAATTATCCGGGAGGCGAGGCATTTGAGTTTTAGGTTCAGCAGTTTCTTTCATTAGGAAAGTGAGTGTGAGAGTGTTTGTGTGTGTGTGTGTGTGTGTGTGTGTGTGTGTGTGTGTGTGTGTGCCTGCGTGCATCTGTGTGTGTGTGTGTGTGTCTGTCTGTGTTTGTGTGTGTGTGTGTGTGCGTGTGCGTGTGGGTGGATGTGGCTGTATCTGTGTCTTGTGTGCGAGCGTGCGTCTGCATGTGAGTGTGCATGTGTATGTGTATGTTCGTGAGTGTGTGTGTGTATGTTCGTGAGTGTGTGCGTGTATGTTCGTGAGTGTGTGTGTGTATGTTTATGAGTGTGTGTGTGTGCGTGTGGGTGGATGTGGCTGTATCTGTGTCTTGTGTGCGAGCGTGCGTCTGCATGTGAGTGTGCATGTGTATGTGTATGTTCGTGAGTGTGTGTGTGTATGTTCGTGAGTGTGTGCGTGTATGTTCGTGAGTGTGTGTGTGTATGTTTATGAGTGTGTGTGTGTGTATGTTCGTGAGTGTGTGTGTGTATGTATGTGAGTGTGTGTGTGTATGTACGTGAGTGTCTCAATCTAGCATCCACTCCTCCATCAGAACCCTCCAAGCCTTCCTCCAGTATAATTAAGCGTTATGGAATGAGAAGCCGTGGTATATCGTGGATATCGGAATAGCTAGGTTAGGCACGACGTGAAGCGGAGTGCCGTTACACCCCCTAGCTGTGCCGATCCATCGTTCCATAACGCTTTTATACAACGGTTACCACATTTATCTATCAATATTTCACAAAAGAGAGACAAGACAAACTTTTACTTGATGTATTTTAATGGAACTATGTTTTATTGTAAGTGTATTCATCCGCTGAACAGTTGTTTATCGGGTGCTAAGCAACGGTAAGAATGTAACTTTGATGACGGCAATATATACAAACGCAGAGTAATATGAAAAGAGGTGTCAACATTCCATTTAGCCGTGCGTATATCGTGGATATCGGCACGGCTGGAACTCAAACTGACCAATAGAGACAACGGACCGGATCTATGCGTTGTATAATCCTCAATATGTGACACGTTCTAATGCTTTGGTCCTCATATCGGGATCCGATGTAATGATCTGACTTTTCTTTGAAAAAGGTGAATACATTTCTGCGTTGTCGAAAATCAACGGCACATCACTAGTCAACTAACACAGCTTGTTTTGTGAGCCTGCTGACAATGTAAAGTAGTGTTCTAGTTAACTAGGTAGCAGTGGGGATTACTCACTCAATCCATTGCCTTGCAGTATGTTGGCTTGACTAGTGTTTGTGTCGTGATTCTCAACAACGTTGAAACATAGTTCCTTGTTTCAAGAGAAAAGTCTGAACATTTTGATTGGTTGCCGACATGTGGACCAAATGATCAGACTGTGTCACATAATCTCCTACTTTTTAAATCTGCCTCGTTCACACAACATATTCACACCTACAGTAGCAAGTCAAACGTTTGGACACACTTTTGACTTGGTACTGTAGAGGAAATGTATGGTAAATGTCCTATAGTGTATACTCAATCAGACACTGTTTTCTCCTTCTTAGGGACCACAAGGAGAACCTGGACCCAACGGGCAGCAAGGCAACCCCGGCACTCAAGTGAGTAGAGACACACGTTAGCCGTTAACACTAGAACAGCCGTGGGTAGGGTCATTTAACACTAGAACAGCCATGGGTGGGGTCATTTAACACTGGAACAGCCATGGGTGGGGTCATTTAACACTAGAACAGCCATGGATGGGTCACTTAACACTAGAACAGCCATGGGTGGGGTCATTTAACACTAGAACAGCTATGGGTGGGGTCATTTAACACTAGAACAGCCATGGGTGGGGTCATTTAACACTAGAACAGCCATGGGTGGGGTCATTTAACACTAGAACAGCCATGGGTGGGGTCATTTAACACTAGAACAGCCATGGGTGGGATCACTTAACACTAGAACAGCCATGGGTGGGGTCATTTAACACTAGAACAGCCATGGGTGGGGCCATTTAACACTAGAACAGCCATGGGTGGGGTCATTTAACACTAGAACAGCCATGGGTGGGATCACTTAACACTAGAACAGCCATGGGTGGGGTCATTTAACACTAGAACAGCCATGGGTGGGGTCATTTGACCCTCTGAGAAAAGATATGTGTATCTTTGCACTCTAATTTCAGGGCCCTCCTTTCATGACTTTCTTTTCCTAGATATTTGCATTCTACCTCCCAGTATCCTTACAAAATCAGGATAAGCTAGTATGACGCTATTTTGCAGTTTTTCTGTGTAGGAGGCAGGCTAATTTACAACAAGCGCCAACTAGTGGTCGTTGTGTGTAAATGGCAGCTTCCCGTTGTAAAGACTATGGTCATTTGACCCCCGAGAAGGCTCTTATTAGAGGAACAATAGGCACGGCTGTTCTAGTGTTAACCCAGTCACACCCAGTGTGGTGCCCATGTTCTCCCCCCTCTCTGTTGTTCATCCTGTTCCCCTCCTAATGACATGTGTCTCCCCTCCCCTCCGCAGGGTCTCCCCGGCCCCCAGGGAGCCATCGGACCCCCAGGAGAGAAGGTAAGTGAGGGGGGCGTCCACACCCAGAACAACAACAACACTGCCGCTGTACACTGATCACATCCTTCCTAGTCGATATTTCCCACAGTGCAGCTTTCCGACACGGCGTTGAACATGTATTTGAACATGTATTTGAACAGCTGAGATGACGTTGTGTTTGTGTTCCCGCCCTCTCAGGCTGCTTGTCTGTTTGTCGTGTCTGTGTGTACTTACATCCTCTCTCTCCTCTCTCTCCTCCTCCTCTCTCCTCTCTCTCCTCCTCTCTCCTCTCTCTCCTCCTCTCCTCCTCTCTCCTATCTACTCTCTACCCTCTCTCCTCTCTCCTCCTGTCTCCTCTCTCTCCTCTCTCTCCTCCTCTACTCTCTCCTCTCTCTCCTCCTCTCCTCCTCTCTCCTCTCTACTCTCTCTCCTCTCCTCCTCTCTCCTCTCTCCTCTCTCCTCTCTACTCTCTCTCCTCTCTCTCCTTCTCTCCTCCTCTCTCCTCTCTACTCTCTCTCCTCCTCTCTCCTCTCTCTCCTCTCTCCTCTCTCCTCTCTCTCCTCTCTTCCTCTCCTCAGGGACCAACAGGAAAGCCAGGACTGCCTGGGATGCCAGGAGCTGACGGTCCCCCGGTAAGTGTGTGAAATGAACACCCTGTGTGACACACGTCTCTCCTCCTCCTCCTCCCCCTCCTCCTCCTCCTCCCCCTCCCCCTCTTCCTCCTCCCCCTCCTCCTCCTCCTCCCCCTGCCCCTCCCCCTCCCCCTCCCCCTCCTCCTCCTCCCCCTCCCCCTCCTCCCCCTCCCCATCCTCCTCCTCTTCCTCCCCCTCCCCCTCCTCCTCCTCCTCCTCCTCCACCTCCTCTCCCTCCTCTTCCTCCTCCTCCCCCTCCCCCTCCCCCCCTCCTCCTCCCCCTCCCCCTCCTCACTGGGAACACCTGTGGTATCTCCAGGTGGGGACGGGGAAGGTGGCAGGTGGCGTGTGGGATTAGAGTGAGACAGAGAGAGAGAGTAAGGGAACCAGGAGAGACAAAGAGTAGGTGTGTGTGTGTGTGTGTGTGTGTGTGTGTGAGAGAGAGAGAGAGAGAGAGAGAGAGAGAGAGAGAGAGAGAGAGAGAGAGAGAGAGAGAGAGAGAGAGAGACAGCCCCCCCCCCCCTGGGGGAGAACGAGGAAGGAGACAGATGACAGCATCAGTTGCCGAGCTCCCCTGTGATAACTCCTGATCCTCTAATGGCTTTTCCATATCTATTTTCAGTGGCAAATAGATACCTATACCCCCCCCCCCCTTTTTTTTTTATTATTCTCCCTCTCTTCTTTTCTCTGCCTCCTTATCTCCATCCCTCTCTCCCTCCTTCCCTCTCATCTGCAAAGGCCTCACACTAGACGTTGCAGAGCGCTTCATCTCAAAATCAATTTCCCTCAGCCATTCTTTCAGTCTCTCTTTAGTATGTGTGTGTGTGTGGGTGGGTGGGTGTGTGCAGGCGGGCGGGCGGGCGGGCGGGCGGTTGAGTGTGTGGGTGTGTGTGTTACATCAAGAATATGGCCACTTTAAGAGCCACGTAATAGCCTATAGTGCTTGTATAATCGTATTCATTAAAGATAAAACCCCCAGGACGAAATTGAACTCCCACGGGTTTCATTTCAAACGGCCTTTTTCCCTGTGAGATACACCCTGAGATGATTTTACAACGTAATCCTCTTATAATAGGGTGTAATGGGGTATTTATGATCCTAATTATACCTGCATGAGCCGTGTATTAACGATTCTGTTAATAATTCACAGGGTCACCCTGGAAAGGAAGGACCTTCCGGAGAGAAAGGACATTTGGTAAGTTTGCTCATCTGTTCAAAAAACGGGCTCTCTTGTTCTCTCTCTCTCTTGTTTTATCTCTCTATCACGCTCTCTCCCACACTCTCTCCGTTCCTCCCATTCATCTCTGTCCCCCTCCCTCGTACCTGGTCATAATTTGCATCTGATCCATATTTACATGAACGTTGTAATAGACTCATTCTCCGCACGTCTCCGCTCTTCCCTCCAGGGTCCTGCCGGACCTCAAGGACCAATCGGTTATCCCGGCCCCCGAGGTGTGAAGGTGAGTCCTCGACCGCCCCCCCCCCTCCTCCCCGATGTCCCATGAGCCTCTCTGATTCATCCGCTCCCACCTTCCGCACTGTTACGGGTTCCGTTCGTCGACGGCGCTTTCCTGCTCTGTCGTTGGTGTAAACAGAACACGGCGTTCCTGTATTTTCCTTCAAAGCTTATTCGCATCTTAACCTTATGCGTTCAAACAGTAAGCAGAAAGTCTAGTTCTTGTCCATACACTATGGACCAAACAGTGAATAAGATCTGGCCTTGTAATATGACAGTAACTACTGTCCGGTTGACATTTTCCCGGACAGTTCCTGCATGTTATGTGAGTTCTGTGTCCGGACATAATTTTTACGGACCGACTCCGAAATGAGTGTATGTAGCATGTAGGGCTGTGTGACACGTTTGATTAAGAGGTGAGGTTAATCTCTGCCAACCTCATAACTCATAGGAGAGGTGTTGGGGGGCTGAAGTACACACACACACACACACAGACACACACACACACACACACACACACACACACACACACACACACCCTACCCCCCCCCGCCTCCGATTCCTTGGTAATTACCTATTCATCATACCGTCGAAATTCATCAAATGATCCTCGCAGAGAAGAGAGGTTGGAGAAGGCCAAACTAATTACACCACCTATGGAGGGACACAGACTCACGGCTAAACCCCCCCACCCCCACCCCAACCCCCCACCACCCACAGATCACAGCCAGGTCCGCTATGTCATCGCGGGCTCTAAGATAATAGAACCGTGGCTGCAGGGTTCGAGAACATGACCCGCATACCAAGCACCGAGACACTGATGATGTTCTACCTTGTCCTGTACTCCCCCTGTCCCCCTGTGATGATGTCACGCTCCCCGCTCCCAAAACTCTGAACCGCAGAGTGTGTGGATGCAGAGTGTGTGTGTGGATGCAGAGTGTGTGTGTGAATGCAGAGTGTGTGTGTGCGTATGGATGCAGAGTGTGTGTGTGGATGCAGAGTGTGTGTGTGTGTGGATGCAGAGTGTGTGTGTGGATGCAGAGTGTGTGTGTGGATGCAGAGTGTGTGTGTGCATGCAGAGTGTGTGTGTATGGATGCAGAGTGTGTGTGTGGATGCAGAGTGTGTGTGGATGCAGAGTGTGTGTGTGGATGCAGAGTGTGTGTGGATGCAGAGTGTGTGTGGATGCAGAGTGTGTGTATGGATGCAGAGTGTGTGTGTGGATGCAGAGTGTGTGTGTGGATGCAGAGTGTGTGTATGGATGCAGAGTGTGTGTGTGTGGATGCAGAGTGTGTGTGTGGATGCAGAGTGTGTGTGTGGATGCAGAGTGTGTGTGTGTGGATGCAGAGTGTGTGTGTGTGGATGCAGAGTGTGTGTGTGGATGCAGAGTGTGTGTGGATGCAGAGTGTGTGTGTGGATGCAGAGTGTGTGTGTGTGTGGATGCAGAGTGTGTGTGGATGCAGAGAGTGTGTGTGTGTGGATGCAGAGTGTGTGTGTGTGTGTGTGGATGCAGAGTGTGTGTGGATGCAGAGTGTGTGTGTGTGTGTGTGGATGCAGAGTGTGTGTGGATGCAGAGTGTGTGTGTGGATGCAGAGTGTGTGTGTGTGTGTGGATGCAGAGTGTGTGTGTGTGTGTGTGTGGATGCAGAGTGTGTGTGTGTGTGGATGCAGAGTGTGTGTGTGTGGATGCAGAGAGTGTGTGGATGCAGAGTGTGT
>NC_137689.1:46130801-46140801 GCF_963989245.1 Nansenia antarctica | reverse complement strand
CACAGTACACTCACACACATTCACACAGGAACACAGTACACTCACACACATTCACACAGGAACACAGTACACTCACACACACTCACACAGGAACACAGTACACTCACACACATTCACACAGGAACACAGTACACTCACACACACTCACACAGGAACACAGTACACTCACACACACTCACACAGGAACACAGTACACTCACACATACAGGAACACAGGAACACAGCACACTCACACAGGAACACAGTACACTCACACACACTCACACACACTCACACAGGAACACAGTACACTCACACACACTCACACAGGAACACAGCACACTCACACACACTCACACAAGAACACAGCATACTCACACACACTCACACAGGAACACAGCACACTCACACACACTCACACAAGAACACAGCATACTCACACACACTCACACAGGAACACAGCACACTCACACACACTCACACAGGAACACAGCTCACTCACACACAGGAACACAGGAACACAGTACACTCACACACACTCACACACACTCACGCAGGAACACAGTACACTCACACACACTCACACAGGAACACAGTACACTCACACACACTCACACAGGAACACAGCACACTCACACACACTCACACAGGAACACAGCACACTCACACAGGAACACAGCACACTCACACAGGAACACAGTACACTCACACAGGAACACAGCACACTCACACACACTCACACAGGAACACAGCACACTCACACAGGAACACAGCACACTCACACAGGAACACAGCAGTGGCGGGCGGTGCATTTCACACCTAGGCCTTCAGTGATGTCCGACACATTCCTACCTGAATTATTCTACCTCTTAATACCATCGTTATGACGCCATGGCTCTAGAAACTAGACAGAAACACAGTATAACCGGGCGTTGCATCACCTTAACATAGTCAGACAAGTACAACAGAGTTATATTAATATTTCCGAAGCATTTTTAATCAATAAATCCGCATTTACAATGAAGAGTGTTAAACTAACATCTTTAAGATCGCTACATTACCCACGTCTGTCGTCTCGTCCACCATAATAGCGACAAAGGGTGCCTTTTTAATCTCCATTTTGATCTCTTCTCCCATCACTTTAGCAATAGCAAAAATCAGGTCGTTTTGTATTTTGCCTGACGTCCCAGTAAACACTTTGTTTGTGGACAGGTGGTAATGTAAATCTGGGTTGTTTTCAGCCAGAAAAGAAAGAAGCTCAACGTAGTTTCCTCTGTTTGTGGACTCGGCGCTTTTATCGTGTCCCCTTTCGTTGTTGAGCTCCGTTTCCCTGCGCACTTTCAAAAGTTTCACATCTACCGGCATAGTTACGCATCTCAATAGTGAATATCAATAGTGCGTATCAATAGTGCGTATCAATAGTGCGTATCCAATCAAAAGACGTGCTGGGTGCTGACATCATTGAGCCTTACAGCAGGCGCCGTTGTTGCTTTTGCTCGCATCTACGTAGGTTTACTAGGTACGCCACAGGTTTTCTCGTTCCAACGTTAAGTTACAGGTCGTATCCGCGGCACCGTTTAGCGTGCAGGCGGGCAGATTTTGGAGCCCCCTAGCAACACATTTTGATTGGATAAAAGCTCTAACATAAAGGCCAGCCCTCCAAATCTCAATCGGAGACTGGAAGCAGCGCAACCAAGAGGAAAGCTATGAAATGAAGAGAATAGACTATGGGGAATCATTAATACATATTTGTGGAAAAAATATATTAAAATAAAATGTATATTCTGATGATGTTTAGGCCAGCAGAGAAGGCCTTGCTGGCCCTGACGGCACACCACTGGAACACAGTACACTCACACACACTCACACAGGAACACAGCACACTCACACACACTCACACAGGAACACAGCACACTCACACACACTCACACAGGAACACAGTACACTCACACACACTCACACAGGAACACAGTACACTCACACACACTCACACAGGAACACAGTACACTCACACACTCACACACACTCACACAGGAACACAGCACACTCACACAGGAACACAGTACACTCACACACTCACACACAGGAACACAGGAACACAGCACACTCACACAGGAACACAGTACACTCACACACACTCACACAGGAACACAGCACACTCACACAGGAACACAGTACACTCACACACACTCACACAGGAACACAGTACACTCACACACTCACACACACTCACACAGGAACACAGCACACTCACACAGGAACACAGCACACTCACACAGGGTTAGATAACCAGGCCTGTTCTAGGATCTGCCAGGCGGAGGTGACAGCAGGGGAAATAAGCCTGGTTTCATTCTTCAGCCCACATCACTGACTGCCGCTACACACTCGTAGGCTGACGCCCACCGTGGACCAATGGGAGAGGGCGTTAGGACCTCAGTAGAGTGAAGGTGGTTGTGCTCTATTCGGTTGTTAAGTCTGACGTCAAACGTGACGTTTAGCAATTTCCGGGTCCAAATCAGAAATTCCCTGCACCATAGTACCAGTGTACTACAGCGGTAGAATGACAGTTCAATCGTTTTTTAGACTCGGATCTATTCATACAACAAGGGACACAGCACTTTCCCATTTTTCCCATATTTGTCAGCGTCTTTGAGCCTCGGAAAAGCGCTATATAAATATAATTGATTATTATTATTACTGAGGCATTTCGAAGACAGCGCCTCAGCCAACTTTGGACCCGGAAACACGTCACGACTTAACAACCGAATTAGCCCTCTCTGTTAGCCCTCTCTGTTAGCCCTCTCTATTAGCCCTCTCTGTTAGCCCTCTCTATTAGCCCTCTCTGTTAGCCCTCTCTATTAGCCCTCTCTGTTAGCCCTCTCTGTTAGCCCTCTCTGTTAGCCCTCTCTGTTAGCCCTCTCTATTAGCCCTCTGTATTAGCCCTCTCTGTTAGCCATCTCTGTTAGCCCTCTCTGTTAGCCCTCTCTGTTAACCCTCTCTGTTAGCCCTCTCTGTTAGCCCTCTCTGTTAGCCCTCTCTGTTAACCCTCTCTGTTAGCCCTCTCTATTAGCCCTCTCTGTTAACCCTCTCTATTAGCCCTCTCTGTTAGCCCTCTCTGTTAACCCTCTCTGTTAGCCCTCTCTATTAGCCCTCTCTAGCTCCTGATGTGAGATGATGGTAGGACAGGAACATGTGACCATGTGATTTGATGACAAGCGAGGACATGGAGTGTACACGATGAGTAATGAGAGGATTGTTTTGTGTGTGTGTGTCTAGGGTGAGCTCGGACCTGCAGGCCCCAGAGGAGAAGACGGTCCGGAGGGTCCCAAGGGTCGCTCTGGTCTGCCTGGAGACTCTGGACCTCTGGGCCCCAGCGGGGAGAAGGTGAGTCACCAGGGGAGGCTGGGGGAGGTAGAACACCAGGGGAGGCTGGGGGAGGTAGAACACCAGAGGAGGCTAGGGGGAGGTAGAACACCAGGGGAGGCTGGGGGAGGTAGAACACCAGGGGAGGCTGGGGGAGGTAGAACACCAGGGGAGGCTAGGGGGAGGTAGAACGCCAGGGGAGGCTGGGGGAGGTAGAAAACATGGGGAGGCTAGGGGGAGGTAGAACACCTGGGGAGGCTGGGGGAAGTAGAACACCAGTGGAGGCTGGGGGAGGTAGAACACCAGGGGAGGCTAGGGGGAGGTAGAACACCAGGGGAGGCTGGGGGAGGTAGAACACCAAGGGAGGCTGTTCCATGCATTACAACGGGGTCTGTACTCCGATTTCTACCTCCACCAGCCTCTACCGCTCCTCGCCCCCACTTCCAGGAAGAGTCAGATGTAGCTGACGTGCTGCTCAAGCGCTCCTCTCTTGCTAATGAACGCCTGTTACAACGGTATAGAATAGCTGTTGTCTGCACATTTCTCTGTAAAAGTAGACATTTGGGTCTGTGACCCGAGGAAACTTGTTTTCTTTTAATTAAAACAGGGACTCATTTTTTTTTCTTCCCCAAAGCTAAGATGTAAAGCTGCACTGTTTGTTGTTTTCCTTCCCTGTGTTGAATCTCCACTCGCATTTTTAATGTAGCATCTCTGGGGATTGATCTCCTCAGAAGTGGAACGTTTGCAAGAACCAGTTTTTGCCCTCCTGATCCCCGCCCATATTAAGCAGGAAGAGGGTGTAAACAAGTAAACAAGTGAATAGATTTTAGGCTTCGGTCTCGACTAGGAGAGACAGGGCCGTACGATGAGGAGATACAAAAACAGGAGTCTTTACGTGATTATGAGGCACAAAACAAAACACATTTTTGACTTGTTGTTCTTTTGTTGTTCTCTTCTTTCACCGTAGGGCAAGCTTGGTGTTCCTGGGTTGCCTGGTTACCCAGGAAGACAAGGACCAAAGGTAAGTTTCACCTTCCTGTCCAGATATCAATGTCCTCTTCATCTCCTCTGCAGCTTAAACAAGCTTTAGCAAAAAACCCTCAGGGCAGTCTACTGATCACCAGGCTCTAGGCAGGTGTGTGTGTGTGTGTGTGTGTGTGTGTGTGTGTGTGTGTGTGTGTGTGTGTGTGTGTGTGTGTGTACGTGTACGTGTGTGTGTGTGTGTGTGTGTGTGTGTGTGTGCGTACGCACGTGCGTCAGAAAGGCCCCTTGATGAAACATGGCGTTTCTGACCCCCCACCCTCCCACGCACCCCCCTGCCCCCTCCTCCCATCCCACCCCCCCACCCCTCCGGCCACGCTCTGACGCAAGTAGTGGACACGTCTGAGTCTCCCTGATCAAAGACAAGAGGGTTTAGCCATGCCCTTTGGTGTCAGCCCCCCCCCCCCCCACACACACACACACACCACCTCACACTGCACTACTGCTGTCCCAGCACTTAATACACCACTCCACCTCCTCCTATCCCCTTTGATCAACCTGGGATTTAATCTCTCTCTCTCTCTCTCTTCTTTCTTCTCGCTCTTCTCTCCTCCCCCTCCCCCCCTCCCCCCTTCCACCCAACAGGGATCTCAGGGATTCCAAGGTTTCCCCGGTGCCAACGGAGAGAAAGGAACTCGGGTACGTACGTCAGAGAGGTTTTTTGTATTCCACAGTTACACACACACACACACACACACACACACACACACACACACACACACATACACCCCCCCGGAGAAGTCTAGAAGAATACTGAGTCTGAGGCTCTCGTCTCTCTCTTTCTCCACTGGGGGAGTTTTCATCCTCTACATAAAGGGGAGAGAGAACATTAGTACAAGAAAAGACTGTTTCTTCATTAGCGAATCTGCCACCCGGTTTTTGAAGATGTATTGAAATCCGCCCAGAGGTCATTTGTCACTTGAGTCTTGAGGAACTCGCACAATGTTTCGTTTTCTTCGATGAGTCATTCGTCGAGCTGGGGGTAGAGTAATGGTTTGTCAACATGTGCGGAGCAGGGGACACAAAAGCTTTTTATCTTCACACAACATGAAAGTTTATGAGGCGGAACCCACCCGCCCGCCCCCCCGCCCCCCCCAAACCCCCAGACTTGAGGGATGTGGGGGCCGCATTCCCATTAGTCTCCCTGGTGTCAGTTGTAAATCTAAAACCCACACAAAGCCATAATCAAGTTTCTTTCATACATTTTGCATACAGTAACTGACACGGCCTCATATTATGGCTGGGAAACCATTGAAATAAGGCTGTGTAGTGGATTATATCCTTGTTGTAGCATTTATTACAATGTTTACCATGAAAATGACATTGCCCCGAATGAACAACGGGGTGAGAATGTGGAACAACCATCGCCGTGCTTGGCTACAGCGCGAGGCAGTGTGAGATAGAGAGAGTCCAACTCCGAGAATGGAGTAAACATACACTGTATGACCCTCAGTGGAAGTCACAACATGGGTCTGATGTCATCTCATGAGTTTTGTGGATTTGGAACTTGGATGATTGGGAGCTCATGTCTCATGAACAGGACAGTACCAGTCAAACGTTTGGACACACTTTCACCGATGGAAACTTGAAAACGTTTCAACTGGTTCTGGTACCTTCAAGTGCCGGTGTTTGACCAACTGTATCCGTTCTGGTTTTTTTACCCACAGGGCACGGCAGGAAAGGCGGGCCCCAGAGGACAGAGAGGACCCACGGTGAGTGTTTTACTCTCTCTCTCTACCTTTTTTAACGAGGGTAACTATGGCAACGGAGTGTCCAGGTGACAGCTGACATGTTTTTTTTTCTCCCGCCGTGACACATCTGGAGGAGGGCAATTGGAGGGGAGGGGAGGTGGTAGTGGGGGGGGGGGGGCATATCAATGGTCAGTGACTCTATCTCCATGGGTAATTTGTAACTCTCCCTCACGTTTTTTTCCTGCCTCTTTTTTTCCCCTCCCTCTCTTCACCAGGGACCTCGGGGAGAGAGGGGACCCAGGGGACCCACAGGAAAAGCTGGACCAAAGGTCAGTCCGTGGGTCTTTGTTACCCGGGCAACCGCCCAATCCACCGTTCTTTAAACAGACATATATAATATAACGCCTTACGGGTTTGAATCTCTCTGAACACTTCCTGTTTCTCTGCCTCCCTCAGGGTAACTCAGGGAGTGACGGCCCCCCAGGACCCCCGGGTGAGAGGGTACGTACGCTAGCATCCCTCCGCCGCCCAAACACCAAAACAATCCATGACGTAGATAGATAGAATGATAGAATGATAGATAGATAGATAGATAGATAGATAGATAGATAGATAGATAGATAGACAGATAGACAGATAGATAGATAAATAGATAGATAGACAGACACAGACAGACAGACAGACAGACAGACCCGTGCCAGGTGGGAGTGACTGAGGGGCTGCTTGTTTGGTTGTGTGTTTCAGGGTCTTCTAGGACCTCAGGGACCCACAGGATTCCCCGGACCAAAGGGCCCACCCGTAAGTAACACAGAACAACTTCCACACTGACCACGGACCAGAACCTGTCCTTTCACTAATACCTTTTACCTGTGTTTACCTGTAGGCTCCAGGTAAGACTTCTGAGGTTTCTGAGGTTCTGTATGTCTCTGTATGTGTTCTGTAGGGCCCAGCTGGGAAAGACGGACTGCCCGGACACCCTGGTCAGAGAGGAGAGACTGTGAGTACAGTACACACAACGTTACTGGTCTCCTACCGTTACCCTTTCTAAGAGTCGCTGCTCTCTCTCCTAGTCATTAGCAGTCATTTCGGTGTCATTAGGGTGTCATTAGGGTGTTGTAAGGTACATAGCTAATTACTATCCTCTCCTGTATATACCTTTAACTACCGTACTTGCCATACTGTACCTATCTCTATCAATATCATGTTTTATATCACTATTTGCACTTCTGGTTAGATGCTAAAACTGCATTTCGTTGTCTGGTACTGGCACTCAATGGTACTTGTTCTCCAATATGCATTGTCCCTTTACAAATCAAATAAACATAAACAGTACCGTCCATACCTGACCACACATACACATACATACACCTCCCTTCCAAGAGAGACCTGGCCAAGAGGGCAGCATATAAAGACAGATACATTTAGGTTTCAGACGTACAGTATAAAACCATGAACATAAGGCAGTATCAGGAATGCATAGGTGGCTGCAATAAATACAGAGGCACTCTCTAGTACTTTCCCATTCAAGGTCCTTCAAGATTCCACTAAAGGCATCGTATGAGATCAGTTTTGCCAAGTCTTTCTGGAGGGTGTTCCAAGCAGAGGGGGCAGCGTATTCAAAGGCTTTTTTTCCCAGCTCTGTGCGAACACGAGTAACAAGCAACTGCAGAACATCTTGGGAGCGCAAGTTATCTAATCAGATCTTCTCTGTCCCAGGGCTTCCAAGGCAAGACCGGCCCCCCCGGACCCCCAGGCGTGGTCGGACCTCAGGTGAGTGGCCAGTCCAAACGTCCAGACATAGTGTGAGATCAGAGGTCAATAATGTGCAGGAATAGCTAGTTTTGGGTCACCGCTGCTTAGCTAATTGGGTTACTCACGGTATGTTACGATTACCGGTCTTGGCAGCAAGGATCGTCATTGTTTAACGTGTGGTAGGTAGTCGGTAAGATGATCACATTGACTGATGAACAAAATGAATGCCCACTTGTTTTGTAATGCATACCAACTCAGTATTCGGTTTAGCTCTTAGTCTAAACTCTAGATGCTTGAAATATAACGAGTTTATCGTCGGGCAAGAAGGTGTCATTAGCAGTCATTATGGTGTCATTAGGGTGTCGTAAAGGCTTTCATGGGCTGGGTTTTAGCGGGTATTAGCGACGCTTTGCTAGCGTGCTGACAGAAGGGCTTTTTCTCATATGCATATCTCACTGGCCCTGACTGCTAGAGTGTTGTTTATGCTGTTAGCATTTAGCGGTTCATCCATTATGCATGCACAACAGCCATTTCCACCACAGAGCTTCTTCACTGCTAATGCTAATCCAGATTTCGATTATATGGATTGATGATATGCTGCCGAATGGCGCCTTTGTGACTACCGGCCTTCTACTCCCACACACACAGACACACACACACACACACACACACACACACACACACACACACACACACACAGTCACCCATACTTCCTCATATGGTACTGACAGATGTTCAGTTTTTGTCTCACTCAAACATTGTCTCTCTATCCCACCTCCTTCCTGTCTCTCTTTCCTCCACCACATCTCTCTCTCCTGTCTCTGTCTCTCTGCCCCTCTCTACCCCCCCCACCCACCCCACCCCGCCCCCTCTCTCTCTCCCTCTCTCTCTCTCTCTCTCTCCATCAACAGGGACCCACAGGTGAAACTGGACCTATGGGAGATCGGGGACACCCCGGACCACCAGGTCCCCCTGGTGAGCAGGGTCTACCTGGATCTGCTGGAAAGGAGGGAGCCAAGGTGAGCACCCCCAACCCCCCCCCCCCCCCACACACACACACACAACCCCACTACAATTCTAAACATACTCGATATAAAAGACTAAGCAAAAATGTCGAAGCGAGTTTCGAACCGCCACCATCCCGGTGGGTGACTAACTGTGTTCCTGTCGGGTGACGTTGTGGTGTTCTGCTGTGTTCTCCAGGGTGACCCCGGTCCCCTAGGGCCCTCTGGGAAGGACGGCCCCCCGGGTCTGAGAGGCTTCCCCGGAGAAAGAGGTCTGCCCGGCCCCGTGGTGAGTAACAAACTACACTACCCATCATCCTCCATCTCTGTCCTCCTCTCTCTCTCCATGAGATCAACAGCACCTCAAGTCAAGAACTCATTCTAAGGGTCTAAGGGGCTAAAACCGTGAAAAAAGTTCTAGACGTACTGTAAGCTCGTGGGGGTGTCGGGGAGGCTGGTGAAGGTGGAAAATGGGGGCAGGATGGGGGAACGGAATGAGGGAGGGGATCGTCGACAGGAGAGGCACCGGTGTGTGTCTGCATCCTCCTCCTTCCTCCTCCTAAACATGTTTGTTTTTCTGAAACGGCGTCTTTCTCTCTCTCCGCAGGGTTCCGCCGGCTTGAAAGGAAACGAAGGCCCCAACGGCCCCCCCGGCCCCTCTGTGAGTACACACCTCAACACCATACTTTGTATTCCCCCCCCCCCCTTTTCTATCGCATCTCTCGTTCTTTCTTCTTCTCTCATCTTTCCCTCTCCCTTTTCCCTCCCTTGTTGTGTGGTTCTGAAGCACCGACCTGACCTGGTAGTGTGTTGTGTTCTACAGGGTTCTCCAGGTGTAGAACTGACCTGGTTCTGTGTGTTGTGTTCTACAGGGTTCTCCAGGTGAGCGTGGCCCTGCCGGCCCAGCCGGACCCACAGGTCTGCCCGGCCGCCCCGGACCCCAGGGACCCCCAGGCCCCTCCGGAGAGAAGGGTGGACCGGTAAGAACCCAGCTCAACGTCGGTCCCGTCCCCCCTGTTCTGATGATGTCACTGTTCTGTCTAAAGATCGGAGCCTCTGCTTTGCATGTCGAAAGATGTCATGTGACCGTGTGACCATGTGACCACAGGGAGAGAAAGGACCCCAAGGCCCCGCTGGTAGAGACGGTGTCCAGGGCCCAGTGGGTCTTCC
>NC_137689.1:46118301-46128301 GCF_963989245.1 Nansenia antarctica | reverse complement strand
TGTTCTAGTACATACGTGGAGGGTATGGGATGTGTGTTGACGGTCCCTTCTCTTCCCCACCCAGGGTCCGCCCGGCCCCACCGGTCCACAAGGCCCAGTTGGAGCGCCTGGTCCTGCTGTAAGTGTCTCCGCCACTGCCGTCTTATCTGGAGGCAGACACTGGACATGTGATGTCCCCCTCCTGTCACACCATCAGTACTGGTCTGCCCTGTGGTGTTGCTCAACCCTCATTCTCTCTCTCTCTCTCTGCCTCTCTCTCTCTCTCTCTCTCTCTCTTTCTCTGCCTCTCTGTCGCTGCCTCTCTCTGCCTACCTCTCTCTCTCTCTCTCTACCTCTCTCAATCTCCCTCTCTCTCTCTGTCTCTCTCTCTCTCTGCCTTTGTCACTGCCTCTCTCTGCCTACCTCTCTCTCTCTCTACCTCTCTCTCCCTCTCTCTCTCTCTCTCTCTCTCTCTCTCTCTCTCTCTGCCTCTCTCTCTATCTCTGCATCTCTCTCTACCTCTCTCTCTCTCACTCTTCCTCTCTCTCACTCTCTCTCTCACTCTCTCTCTCTCTCTCTCTTTCTCTCTCTCTCTCTCCGGTGTGCAGGGTGCTGATGGAGAGCCCGGTCCCAGAGGTCAACAGGGTCTGTTTGGTCAGAAGGGAGATGAAGGATCCAGAGGATTCCCCGGACCCCCAGGTCCCGTGGGACTGCAGGTCAGAGCCAGAGACAGCCCCCCCCACCCCCGCCGCCCCCCCCCCCCCCCCCCACCCCCTCATTCATGTACCAGTGAGATGATGTATACCATACTGGAACAGAGAGTGAATGATGTGGATGATGACTGATCTAACAACCTCATCCTCGTTCCTCCCTTGCAGGGCTTGCCTGGACCTCCTGGTGAGAAAGGTGAAACCGGCGACGTTGGTCAGATGGTAAGAGAACTAAAGATAAAAGAGTTCTATTGTAACTCTAGAAGATCAAATAATTATACTATTCTACAGTGAAGAACTCCACTTCAACACCAATTGAAAAGAAACTGCCGTAAAGCCCAGCGCAAATGGGAGAAAGTCTAAACTACATATACACCTTGACATTTTAAAAAACCAGATCTTTACATATAATAGGGAAATGAAGTTGGCTAGACAAACCTATTTCTCTGATATCATTTCTGAAAACAAAGGTAACCCCAAAGTGCTTTTTTCAACCATTGATTGTCTGATTAACCCTTCAGTAGGTGTGCCTGTTGAAAATGAGTCTCTGTCTCACTCTTGAAAATTAGTCAGTCAAAACTGTAGAAGATAAAAGACTTCTACTGTAACTGTAGAAGATACAAGACTTCTACTGTAACTGTAGAAGGCAACAAAGCAGAAGAACAGACCAGTCTTGTAGGACATCACTTTGTGGTACAGCCATGATGTGTTCTGCAACGGATGCATCACTCCATCATTCCTCCTTCTCTCCTCCTCCTCCTCCTCCTCCTCCTTCTCCTCCTCCTCCCAGGGCCCCCCAGGTCCCCCTGGTCCCCGCGGCCCCTCAGGACCCCCAGGAGCTGACGGCCCCCAGGGACCCCCCGGTGGCATCGGAAATCCCGGATCTGTCGGAGAAAAGGTGAGGTCCATTTTCACACACACACAAACCACCGTAACGCAGACTTATTTCACTTATTCGCTCTGAATAGAGAACGTCTCATCTATCTATCAACATGACTGTGTTTTCATAGTGTTTAGAGAGACAGAGATGCTTTCGCAAGGAGGGGGTGAGGGAGGGGGGGGGGGCAAACTGTCCGTTCGAGTACAACGAGCACTCTAGATTACGACTTGATTCCTTTTTTTTTTTCAAAAAGCTTTTGTCGGCATGAATATTTGATGCTGCGATTCGACAGATTGTGTTTCGGAATGGGCTGGGGGGCTTTTCTCAAGTGGAAGGGGGGAGACAAACACAACAGACGATCTAATTGGAAGGTCGGTCTCCCTTCTCTGGGCGATTGGGTCGCTGGAAAAGAAGTGTGCATAAATACTCAAAGCGACTGTACTTAAAGCGTGAAAGATGCTGGATGCATTATTAAAAACCGGCTCTTATCAAATCAGCGCCGCTCGGGCTTTGAGAGCTCGGCCCGTCGTTGCATAATGAAAGACCCCTACCTTGCCAACCGCTGACCGCACTTTCCGCCGAGTTGATGGTGTGATTTGTTTTATCTGGGGTGGGGGGGGCTCGATAGAAGTGATAGAATCACCCTCTGAGGGTCCCTGCGGAACGCTTCCTCCATCCCTTCCTCAAACTAAAGCTTACCTCGACACAATGCCTTTCTCTTGTTTATCTAGCGTGAGCTGATGTGGCAGCTTTTTATCCGAGGGGGTTATTAGGCACTAGACACAGGGCTCGCAAACAGCTCTTGTGTATAAACGGTGAGGAGGACTTTAGGAGGTTTGTCTTCTAACGTCCCCCCGGTAAACGTCCCTGGCTCCCAGCACATTTCCCCCGGGCCCTGACCCCCTCTATGTTTTAACCTGAGTCAGGACTTTTACGTGGAGTTTCACAGAAAACACAAGCCTTGAGGAGGAGAACCCACTTACAGTTCTTTTAAACAGACCTCTTCCTCACCTGTGCGGTGTGTGTAGTATATATCTCCACAACAACAACAAGAGCAGCTCGGGGAAGGCAGCCAGATGCGCATTAACGCTCTGGATAGGGTATTTAATGCCCATAGCGGTGTTCCACGCCAGAGGAAGACCTACTAGGGATGTCAAACACACACAAACAAAAAACCCAGTCCAGTCGGACTCAGAAAGGAGCTGGTTCTCTCCACCTCCTTTACCGTAGCGCGTCTCACCAGACCAGGAGAGTGAGGTGAACATCCCGTCTGCTGTCGGAACATGTGCGCAGGACGGTGTTTATTTCCCGAAGGGGGGGGGGGGGTCTCTGCCCGGCTCAGGCCCAAATACTTGGGAGCGTGATGGATGGGAGTCTCCGGTGTCGTCTGGTTCTTAAACCCGCGAGGGTGACCCGAGGCCGCGGGGAGACCGGGAGGCCGTCGCAAATGTGATTTGGAGAGCTGCCCTAGTTTACTGGGCTTTCTTTTCTGAAATATATATTATTTTTTTTATGTCTGTCTCTCTCTCTCTCTCTCTCTCTCTCTCTCTCTCTCTCTCTCTCTCTCTCTCTCTATCTCTCTCTCTCTCTCTCTCTCTCTCTCTCTCTCTCTCTCTCTCAGGGTGATTCTGGTGAATCAGGGGAGCCAGGTCTTCAAGGAGAACTTGGGCCACCAGTAAGACAACAAGACAACAACGTTGCCATAACACTCATATCTCCATGAACAACACATTCAACACAGACCACAGCACCACATTAACACTCATATCCCCATGAATAACACAGACCACAGCACCACATTAACACTCATATCTCCATGAATAACACAGACCACAGCACCACATTAACACTCATATCCCCATGAATAACACAGACCACAGCACCACAATAACAATAACACTCATATCTCCATGAAGAACACAGACCACAGTGCCACAATGACACGGCGTAACAGCGGAGATAATGCATGATAAGGATTAGCAGCGCATTCCTTTTCAATAACAACAAGCGTACACAGAAACAACTCCCTACTGTATCCACACTGTTGCTAACCGCTAACACCCCCGCGAACACGCTGACACACTGTTCATTGTTCCCAGGGTCCTCGAGGAGAGCGAGGAGAGAAGGGAGAGTCCGGTCCTGCCGGTTCCGCAGGTCCTCCCGGCCCTAAGGGTCCCCCCGGAGACGACGGTCCCAAAGGAAGCCCTGTAAGTTCTGCTCCGGTTCTGTCTCCAGTCTGGGGGTCACGTGATGTCACAGCCACGCGAAGCTACAGGGTTACGACAGAGCAGGGATGTCTAATAAAGGCGCTTTTATTTGTATAGCAACATATTCATACATATTCATACATATTCATACATACTCATACATATTCATACTTATTCATGTAGACGCATAGTGCTTTACATAAAACATCAGATAAAATAACACTTAAAAGTGGAAAAAATGTAAATGGTCATCCTATATACAATTCAATCAATTAAAAGCCAAACGAAAGAAGTAAGATACAATAACAACTCGAACTCTTTAAAATACACTCAATTAAAGGCTGAACAGGACATGAAAGTCTTCAGCATACGTATGTTTAAAGATTGATACAGATGGGGCTGACCTAATGTCTAGTGACAGCTGGTTCCAGTGTTTTACTGCATAGTGAGCGAATGCTGCCTCTCCACTTGTGATGCTCACTCTAGGAACTGTTAAAAGGCCTCAGATGATCTGAGCAGATCTAGCAGGTTCATAGGGCACTAGTATGTTTGAGATGTATTTTGGCCCTACACCATTCAGAGGTTTATAGACCAAAAGCCTGATTCTAAATTCTATTCTGGGAGATACCAGGAGCCAGTGGAACGATCTGAGAATGGAAGAAATGTGGCCTGGGGTGGTCCAGTGGTCTAGCACCGCGGTCTACAGTGCACACATTATGCCCATGTAGGCATGGGTTCGACTCCGGCCCATGCCCTGCTGACATGCCCCCTCTCTCTCCCTTCTTCTCCTTACTTTGCTGTCTGTCTTCACTACGTCTAATCAAATGAAAAATATGACTGGGACTGGCCCACTCCGAAAAAATAACTGAACAAAAAAAACTTCCTAGTCAGGACTTTCAGTCAGGACTCTTGCAGCAGCATTTGGAACAAGTAGTCCTGTCGTGTCTTTAGTCGATACTAGAATGTGTGTTGATATTGATATTGATTTTCAGGGTCCGAGCGGTTTCCCTGGTGATCCCGGTCCCCCTGGTGAGACCGGTCAGGCTGTAAGTATCGCTAACATTATTATGAATAATACGTATGAATACATATACATTGTGTACATTCATATGATGTCAGGGTTTTTTTGGTTGAAAAAAATATGACAATAGATCCATGCAACTTTCGACAAAACTCAGGAAGTATTCATGATCCAATCGCACGACTTCAAAATGTCAAAACGGGGTTCTTTGTTTTCACTTCCAGGGTTTAGACGGTCCCCCGGGTGACAAGGGAGACGACGGAGAGTCTGGTCAACCTGTGAGTCACACACACACACACACACACACACACACACACTTTGTACGGTACTCACAAGACCAGTCATCTTGGAGTCTTAGCGTGGTGTGTGATATTGATGCAGACATAACACACCTCTTCTCCTCCTCCTCCCAGGGTTCTCCAGGGCCCACCGGAGAGTCTGGTCCATCTGGGCCACCAGGAAAGAGAGTAAGTACTTCACCTCTTAATGGTGATTTATGTCCACGCTGTTCTCAGCATACAGCTGACCTCTCAAAACTGCCCTATTTATCTTCAGCTCCTTGGTTCTCACTTGCTCATTCCCTCACTCACACACTCTCTCTCTCTCTCCCTCCCTCTCTCTCTCTCTCTCTCCCTCTCCCTCCCTCCCTCCCCCCCCCCCTGTATAGGGTCCCCATGGAGCTACTGGACCTGAGGGCAGGCTAGGAGAGAAGGGACACAAGGTAACAGACCAACCAATCACCAACCGTCTTTCTACAAGTTCCCCCTTGATTTCTTACCACTGGACACACACACACACGCACACACACACACACACCTCTTCATCAGTGTGAAATCCTGAGGCGTCTCACCACTGTGTCGGGTTGTGGTTCTGTTCTATAGGGAGAATCAGGGATGGAGGGTCCACAAGGCAAGACAGGCCCGGTGGGTCCCCAGGGAGCACCAGGCAAGACGGGTTCAGAAGGCCTCAGGGGTATCCCTGGTCCAGTGGTAAGTTCTCCCCCTCATCCAGTGGTGTAGTCTAGTTGTTTCTAGAGGGTATACTGTGATTTTCCCCTCCCAGCCTCATATCGTTCATTTCGGAACACCATAAAAATAAATCTGCGCTCCCTGTCTAACGTTATATATATACAGTATATATATCTAACATGACATGTTATAAGGCTGATCTGTGCATGATAGTGCTGCATTTTGACATATTTCATGTCGCATGGTATCGTTGATGGTATATGGCGCTATAGTCAGTCCCAATGGTCCAAAAGTCAAGTGCTTCGTAAAACAGACGGGGTGAAGTTTATGAATGAAAGTGTGAAAGTTCTGTCGCAAAAGGCTGTTACGTATCCTCGCACTTTGTTGTCTTTTTTTTGGTGATCAAATGTTTCTTTATTTTCTTTTAAAACACATCATAACAAGACAACAAGGCCACATCTTGCAACCAACGCCCCCAACAGCCCACACAACCACACCACAACACACAAATGACAATATACTGTAGCTATCTAGGTATTAGGGACATACATTACAAGTCGGGTCCCCAATCCTCGCACATTTTTAAGTGGGTATATGCAAATCCTTGGCCTTTCCTAGTGGGTATACGGCGTAGTCCTGCGTATCACCTAGACTACACCACTGCCTGCTTACCTACCTTCTCACTACGGTGTATCACCTGGACAGTGAGGACCCACTCACATGAACTACGGAGAGAGAGAGAGACACCAGCAGACACCGGAAGACAGTGTCACTGTTAGGCCTGTAACATTTCCGCAATGTTGCTGTACAATGAATTGTCTCTATAATTACGATGAACAATATCATTGTTTCACTGTTCTGTGACCAAGATAATGTAATAACACTGCAACAAAGCAAACCATGCCGCTTTGTTATCATAAAACGTATTTTCGGAACATAAAATCGATGTATCCTCATAAAAAAAAAAGTGTTGCATTTTTAGCATTAGTTCATGCTCTATCAGCATGTTGCGATGTGCTAAACAGGCAGAGCAGCTATCTAGCGAACGCCATGTTCTACCAGTTAGCTAGCTAGCGTGTTGGAGCACAGTCAAGATTGCCATGACACAATGATTTAATAATCAATAATAATGTTACAGGCCTAGTCACTGTCCACAACTACAACAGCAGCACGATGAATAGCGTTATCATAATGGAGTAGCAATCATGTTTTTGGGGGGAGAGCAGTGGATGTGATAGTAGCGTTGATATGTTTGTCCTGTTCTCTGCAGGGTGAACAAGGTCTTCCTGGTTCCCCAGGCCCAGACGGACCTCCTGGACCCATGGTAAGAACAGTTAGCTGCTAGCGACTGACCCCTGGCCTTATTATACGTCTTATTAGGTCTGAAACGTGGACACTCATTCCTCATTCTTTTTCTCCTCTCTCCCCTCTCTCCTCTCCTCTCCCCTCTCTCCTCTCCCCTCTCTCCTCTCTCTCCTCTCTCCCCTCTCTCCCCTCTCTCCCCTCTCTCTCTCCTCTCCCCTCTCTCCCCTCTCTCTACTCCTCTCTCCCCTCTCTCTCTCCCCTCTCTCCTCTCTCTCCTCTCTCTCCTCTCTCTCCTCTCCCCTCTCTCCTCTCTCTCCCATCCCTCTTCTCTCTCCTCTCTCCTCTCCTCTGTCTCTCCTCTCCCCTCTCTCTACTCCTCTCTCTCTCCTCTGTCTCTCCTCTCCCCTCTCTCTACTCCTCTCTCTCTCCTCTCTCTCTCTCCTCTCTCTCTCCCCTCTCTCTCCCCTCTCTCCTCTCCCCTCTCTCCTCTCTCCTCTCTCCTCTCTCCTCTCTCTCTCTCCTCTCCCCTCTCCCCTCTCTCCTCTCCCCTCTCTCCTCTCCCCTCTCTCCTCTCTCCTCTCTCCTCTCCACAGGGTCCTCCAGGATTGCCCGGTTTGAAGGGAGACTCTGGTGTTAAGGGAGAAAAGGTAAGAGCCTATACCTCACCAGTTTTTTTTTACCATGATAATACAGTGTAAACCCTGAGATTTCACTGAGATTTCCCGCTTACAAGCTCAAAGTCGAGCACGTCTAAACGGCTCCGTCTATCCCCGGCGATCGATCAGATTGTTTACTGTATGTGCGGTTTAGCCCTCGGGGCAGCGGGGATCGCTCCGCTAACGAGGTGAATGATGTTTTGACGGAGAGAGACGAGCGGTGAATAACGGATGGTAATGTGGGGTTATTGATCACGGGAACACTATTGATCATGTGCTGTTATGTTGTGGCCGCTCTCCTCCTCCTCTCTCCTCCTCCTCTCTCCTCCTCCTCTCTCCTCCTCAGGGCCACCCTGGTCTCATCGGGCTCATCGGGCCCCCGGGCGAGCAGGGGGAGAAGGGCGACAGAGGCCTGCCAGGCCCCCAGGGCACGGGAGGCTCCAAGGGAGACACTGTGAGTGGAAAGGACCGCCTCACTCAGACAGACGGACCTCACTCAGACAGTCAGACAGACAGACAGACAGACAGACAGACAGACAGACCTCAGACAGACAGACAGACCTCACTCAGACAGACAGACAGACAGACCTCACTCAGACAGACAGACAGACCTCATTCAGACAGACAGACAGACAGACAGACCTCACTCAGACAGACAGACCTCATTCAGACAGACAGACAGACAGACAGATAGACAGACAAACAGACAAACAAACAGACAGACAGACAGACCTCACTCAGACAGACAGACCTCACTCAGACAGACAGACCTCACTCAGACAGACAGACAGACTGACAGACCTCATTCAGACAGACAGACAGACAGACCTCACTCAGACAGACAGACCTCACTCAGACAGACAGACCTCACTCAGACAGACAGACCTCACTCAGACAGACAGACAGACAGACAGACCTCACTCAGACAGACAGACAGACAGACAGACCTCACTCAGACAGACAGACAGACAGACAGACAGACCTCACTTAGACAGATAGACAGACAGACAGACAGACAGATAGACAGACCTCACACAGACAGACAGACAGACAAGCAGACCTCACTCAAACAGACAGACAGACAGACCTCACTCAGACAGACAGACTTCACTCAGACAGACAGACAGACAGACAGAGACAGACAGACAGACAGAGACAGACAGACAGACAGACAGACAGACCTCAGACAGACAGACAGACAGATAGACAGACAGACCTCACTCAGACAGACAGACAGACAGACAGACAGACATTTATTTAATGACCGACCGTAGCAACGTTATCCTGGTCCATTACTACCAACATTGTTTAGTCTGCTGTAGAGTGTCAATGTCCCCCCCCCCTCTCTCTCTCTCTCTCTCTCTCTCTCATTCTCATTCTCTCTCTCTCTCTCTCATTCTCATTCTCTCTCTCTCTCTCTCTCATTCTCTCATCCTCATCCTTCTCTTCCTACCTCTAGGGTATTCTTGGTCCTTCCGGCCCTCTCGGACCCATCGGACCTCCAGGTTTACCGGTAAGACCCCCACCACCTCACCACCTGACCGCCTCTGAACAGAAGGGTTCCGTCACAACCTGTTGATGTTGAACTTCATTTTCTTCTTCCATCACTGAGACTGCCAATGGCCCCTGGCCTGAGCTAGATTACTCTTCCTGCTACGACTGGTGGATTGATGATTCACTTGCTTAGTCAAATGTATCGATTGTTAAGTCGCTTTGGAATAAGGCGTCTGCTAAATGCCAAAAATGTAAATGTAAAATGTTGATGATAATAATAATAATAATAATAATAATAATAATAATAATAACTTTTTCTTGTATAGCGCTTTTCCTGCAAACGTTGCATCTCAAAGTGCTCCAATCATTATATAATCATCATTTAATAATTGTTTATTTAAAGGCAATATTAAAAAGATGGGTTTTTAGTCTTGACTTGAACATATTTGCTGAGGTTGCATCCCTAATGTAAACTGGCAGTGCGTTCCACAACGGATAAAATGAGAATGCAGTCTCACCAGATCTCTTCTTTTGTACAGAAGACCCGTCAAAAGACCCGAGCTCTATTGGGCTGATATGTTAGCAAAAGGTCTTTCAGATATTCTGGTGCTGTGCCAGTGAGAGCTTTACAAACAAGCAGAAGGATCTTGAAATCTATTCTGAACTTAACAGGAAGCCAGTGTGATGTGTGAATGTAACATGTGTTTGTGTCTGCAGGGTCCCCCTGGTCCTAAAGGAGCTAAGGGATCGTCGGTAAGTGTTGCCCCAAAAAAACACAAC
>NC_137689.1:46105801-46113301 GCF_963989245.1 Nansenia antarctica | reverse complement strand
TAGTGTATTCATTTTGGTAATACAGCATTTAGTTTTTTCATTCGTTAATTAACTGTATCAGCAATTAATTAGAAATGTGTAAAAAAAAAAAAAATGTGTCAGCTAGTTTTTTGCAACCACAAAGCTTCTCTGTCTCTAGTCTTTTGTCTCTTGTCAGAGAGAGACAGAGAGAGACAGAGAGAGAGACACAGAGAGACTGAGAGAGAGAGAGAGACAGAGAGAGAGAGACAGAGAGAGAGAGAGAGAGAGACAGAGAGAGAGCCAGAGAGAGAGCCAGAGAGAGAGAGACAGAGAGAAAGAGACAGAGAGAGAGAGAGAGAAAGAAAAAAGACAAAGACAGCATACACACATACCCAGACATATTGTACGGGTGTCTCTCTGCTCTGTGCATGGCCTGGGCGTTGCATGTGCATGGCTCTCAGTCAGTCCTGTGTGTCTGAAACAAGAAGAAAGACCGTGGTGGAACTGATGGATCTCTGCTGGTTGGTATGGAAACGGATCTCTCTCCCGAGCACAATCGTTCAGTGACATCACACCAGGAGCTGCTGTTCCCCAGCGTCGCCAGACTGAGATGTCATCAGTCAGGATTAGAAGCGTATCATTGCAGCCCGCCTAGTGGAATACTACCCATCTGGGCTTAGGAGTATTCTAATGAGGGTGAATTAGGCAAATTCGAAATTGTTCAAAGCCGGTGAACAAAAACTCATTTTCTTAATTAAGCATCATATTTCTGCATATTTTTACCCTAATGAAGTCATATCACACAGACATTTTCCATTTCGAACAACTGAAGCAGAGATACTGGGAATATCTTTTTAAATCGAGAAAAAAAACGCTTTGTTCATTTGATCGCTACGGATACGGTATTCGCTACTGTTACGACCGCAGAAACACTGCAGTCTTACTTAGAGTATGTCAGGTTCCAGAGCCTTCAGAGCTCCCATAGAGCTCTAACTGACAGAGCTCTGCCAGAGGATTACTCCTCTCCTAGAGACCCAGACAGCCTACACAAGAGGCCTCTCCATCACTCTCGGAGCTCGGGGGGTGGGATGGGGGGAAGAGGGGCGGTGACAGCCCAGATATTCCACTCTAAAGAAGCTCGGATGGCTAAAGCCCCCGCTGATAACATCCCAAGCCCTGATTTGTTGTCTGTGTAAAAAAACGGAGTCTGAAAACCGCTCGAAACCGCTGTGAATTATGGGTAATGAAGCGTAACATGAACCTCCGGGGAGAGGCTGGCGCTGATCTCACCCCCCGACCACCTGCTCCCCCCCGGAGTCGCCATGAACGACGGGACAAAAACGCCCCCAGGTTTTTGCAGTGCGCCAAATGACCGCCGACTCCTCCGTGATTCTGTCAGAGCCGCCCCCCCGCAGAAGAGAGGCCGGTCTGAAGGCGTCTCATCGCTCTGCGACCGCCGCAGACACCCACCCGAGTCGTTAAAGATCGCCCCCCGATGACGCACTTCCCTGCCTCGAGTGAATCCCAACGGTACAACTAGGAACTAGCTAATCGAAATGAGATTTAAGAGAACATACAGATAACTCTCCCCTTAAGTAAGACAACTCCCGACACGCTGCGCGGCACGCCAGCTAGGTCTCTACCGCCAGAAGACGTAAAAAATCCACTGATTGAAATCCACCGAGGGAAGATGATTCGTAATAATGTTCCGTCCTGTGTCCCCTTAGAGGAGGCAAAGTGACAGAACAGGATGTACTGTATGTATAGCAGTCTCTCTGCTGGTTCCCCCCCTTGGTTTACGGCCCCCGTGGTTCTAGACTCGTCTCTCTCTCTCTCTCTCCCTCTCTCGCGTGTGTAGCTGTCGTATGTGGACGCAGAGGGGAACCCCATCGGCGTGGTCCAGATGACCTTCCTGAGGCTGCTGAGCGCGGCGGCCCGTCAGAACATGACCTACAACTGCTACCAGTCAGTGGCCTGGCACGACCAGGACCAGGACAACTACGACAAGGCCATCCGCTTCCTGGGATCCAACGACGAGGAGATGTCCTACGATAACAACCCTTACATCAGGGCCCTGGTGGACGGCTGCGCGGTGAGTAATAATAATAGTAATAATAATAATGCATTTTATTTGTATTGCACTTTTCATTCAAAAAGAATGTCAGAGTGCTACAAAGAGAAAAAACAACAACCGTAAAAACATAATAAGTTAAAAACAAAACCACCTAAAAACATAATTAGTGTGTGCGTGTGCGGGTGTGTGTCTTGGCGGTAAAAAGTACAGTATGTTGCTTGTACATTTGGGATATTGTGTTACGCCATCCAAGTTGTTTGGATGTTTAGTTGGTTAGAAAGCCGTGTGTGGGGAGGTTCATCCTGGCTTACTGCATATCGTGAGCTTAGAATTATATGGTTCTATCTCCGTTTAGGGTAGTTCAGAGATATTGAGCGTCAAAGTTTTTACATTCCATTATGTTTTGTGAGATGGAACCTTTGTATTTTATTAATTACTAACTCAACATTTCAACATTTTAAAAATAACACCACACAGGCATTAATAAACACCTAATGGATCAGATTATGTAAAAAACTCAATTTTGCCCCCCCCCCAAAAAAAGAACCTTATAATTCTAACGTCACGATTTTGATTGGCTTCAGAGTTGTAGAATCTTCTCCTACTATACTTTCTCACACTCTTCCTTTTCTTCTTCTCTCCCTCTCTTTTACAGTTGAAAAAGGGCTATGAAAACACAGTACTTGAGATTAACACGCCAAAGGTGGAACAGGTGCCGATCGTTGACATCATGTTCAACGATTTTGGCGGAGCCGCGCAGAAATTTGGATTTGAAGTGGGCCCTGTCTGCTTCCTGGGCTAAAGACTGCTTTCTGAACCATCGGAGCGAAAAAAAACAAAACATATTTGTTTTCTCAAAAAAACAAAAATACATGAAATGAAATAGGACAATGTTTATTTTGTAAAGCATTCTTTTTTTTCCAAAAGCAACAAAGTATGAATAAAAAAAAATTCAAGATGAGATAAATTTCTATAGGATTTGATAAGGATAATAAAAACAAAAAAGAGCAACCTTGTAACCTCAGTGTGCCCTCTCCATCACATGCAAGTTTTGAAACTGGATAAGTCAGATACTTACCCCCTCGCCCAAATCGACGATCTCCTCCCACTTCCAGCGCACTTGACGTAGATCCAGTCTTGTTGTCCACGCGGCCGAGGCGAACCCTGGAACGTGACGTGTTTCAGAAGGTCAGGGTATTCGCCATGGACTCCATCTGACGTGGCGGTTTGCTTTCTGTAGTGTCCATCTCTGTTTTTCTCATCTTTTACTCCACTTTGAATTCATTCATCGTTCATCGTTCGCTCATTCATTTTGGAAGCTTTTGTTTTGTGCATAATTGTCTCCCCATTCTCTTGAATGGAGCTTATATATATAAATATATATAAATATTTTTTGTATGTTTGTAAGTACGTTCTGTATATTTTTCCTGGTAATGTTTATTGATTCTGGCTTCAAAACGTGCATGTGACCTTTACAAGTGTGAGGTAGGAGATGATGGTTATTGGAATAAATCAAAATGGCAACAACACAAAAAAAGTTAGAAATTCGATTTGTAAATTGAGAAGAAGGAGGGAGTGCTTTCTTGCTGCAGGTGTGAAGCACAACTTGTAATTTAAGAATCGAATGACAAATAAAAGACCGAAAAAAAGCTCTGCGCTTTTATGTAAGAGTTGATTTGCATAAAGAACGAAACAAAACATTCCTCCTCTTGTGTCCTCCTGAACAAAGTGCCTATTTTGGTGGCAGTTGGAGATCTATTAACTTAATAAACAGCTTTTATCTTTTTTTCCCGATTTTTTCCATATTTTTCTCTATCAAACTATATATGCAACGGGAGATGATCTCACATTTCAAAGAAACAAACAAATCAGAACTTAGGTGCTACTTTCTCTCCTCTGAGGTGCTATGTATTTTTGTCTAGTTTGTGTTGTTTGAATGACAGTAGCCTAATGGCCATGTTAACCCATTGCCATTTCACCCATGACCTTCTTAGCCACCACCTCTGACACAAGAAGATCTTTGCTGCATCCTTATTTATGTTCAGGGGTGTTTCTATGCATGCCAGTTCCCTTCGTATTCATTCATTCATTGTTCTTTTACAACTGGTATTTCCTTTTTTAGGGCTTTTCACACATAAAAACAAGTCTTACACCGTCTGAACTTACTGCAGCTCTTGGCATGTGCTGGTGGAAATATGAGGTTGTTATCAGTTGTCAAAAAGGTGCTAATATTTTCAACTTAACTGTACTGTAGAAAGTGTGGAGAAATGTCTTAAAGAAAGAAAACATAGATATGGTACTACAACGTGTGCATATCATGGTTCCAAGACTTGGTGCATTTTGTGAATGGATCTCAGTGTTCGGTGTTATGTGCAATGGATCATCTTTTTCACATGAAGCCTTTTCCTGCTTTCTTTCTTGGGAGTAGGGGTGGAGGTGTCTGGTCTGAAGGGGGTTATGGGGTGGAGGTGTCTGGTCTGAATGGGTTTATGGGGTATCATCTCCTTTGAGTATTCCAAAGCACATGGCCACGGAACAGTTTCAAGTGTGTTTGTACCTGAAACCCTCAACTACCCTGCCAAAGGTTTTCTTTTTACATAGCTTTACGTTCCAAGAAGGTCAAGAATCCACTTCTTTATTTTTTAAATCACCACTATTGAGAAATAATAGGTCAGAATATGCTTAAATTAGATTCCTCATTAAAGTATGATTTTTTTGTTTTGTTTTTTTAAGTGATTTAGTGCTAATACTCCACCAGTTTTGCCAGCTTCGGTGAAAGAAAAAACCAGATGAAAAGCTTGTTTTTGCTTCTGATTTATCTGTTTACTTTCTTTTCCCCATAGTTATTCCCTTTGTACAAACTATGCACTCTGTCTGCTTTAACCACTACAGCCTCCTCCACAGAACCTTTTACTGCTTGTAGCTTGTTACCGTTATGTTTTTATTTTGTACCTTTAGATATGTGACTTGAACCATTTCTGTTAAGAAAAACTCAGTACACTTATAGATCATTGGTTTTTATTTTTCATTTTGATGCAGCACACCAAATTTAATACTTCGCTCTCAATAAAAGGACAAAACATTTTTTTGTAAATTTTCTGAAACAGCAATGATGCTGCCAATAAAGTTTTCTTTTTAGTTTTTGTTGTTTTTGTTGTTTTACGTTTGTCTGTTTGTTTGTTTGTTTGTTTGTTTGTTTTTATGGTCTTGTCAAACCTGTGTAAGAGAGGATAGAAGATATATTGGTTTTTATGTCAATAAATTCAAGTTTACTGTGGCCACCCACTCTTGTATGTCTTTTGAAGCATTAAAACCTATCTGTATGCATGAAATTGTAAAGTTTTTTTCTCTTGTTGTTACTTTAGAATGATGATCTCCAACCCACGTTTTTATTATTCAAATACATCGATTTTCGAATGCTATAAATTAAAAAAAGGTCATGTCCATAATTGTGAAGTGGAGAGAGAATGATCATATTGTAACTCTCTTCGAAAGCAAATGTTGGTTTGTAGTATATTTATTGTATTATTTAAAAATAAATGTTAATTGACACCATAGTGTAAGTGAGAGGCCCCCTCTTTATATTGGAAGCTGATTTATCGTTTAATGTTTCGTTAATCGTTAAATGTTTTCAGTCACATTTTTGTTCTTTTCAAAGATTAGAACTCATTTTATATTAATTACCTGAAGACTGGCATATGATCCGAAACTCAGCAATGAAGGATGACGTGGATATATTTTTTTTTTTGGGGGGGGGGGGGGGGGGGGGGGTTATGATTTATAATTTTTTCCTTTTGCAGATTTCTGAAAGACTTGTCAACTTAACATTCACCAGTCAACATTCAGACAGGTATCTCAGAGAGACTCTCACCACATGTTCTGAATGCAGAGATTCTTGAAAGTGAAGAAACATTTGTATTGATATGTTTTGCTGTCTCTCTCTGCGGGGAGGTGGACCGTTGGAAAATTGGAGGAGGAAGTCCTTGTGCAATATAAATCAGGTAAGGTGTCAGTCAATCTACTGCATCATATGCCTAACCCCTTTAGTTCAACAGATGCTTGAATTCTTGTGTGTGTGTGTGTGTGTGTGTGTGTGTGTGTGGTGTGTGTGTGTGTGGTGTGTGCGTGTGTGTGTGTGTGTGTGTCTGTGGTGTGTGTGGTGTGTGTGTGTGTGTGTGTGTCTGCGATGTTTTAAGAGCTCTACTGTTTATCCTTCCCATGAGACACGGGTCCTCCAAGTCCTTCGATTGCTTTTCTCTTTTACTACACTACTCCCACATCCTATCATCCTATCCCAGTGTTCATATCCCCTCAACAACCCTGTCTAGCCTTGTTACTGGCCATGTGTCTTTTGGAATGGGACTACTACAAACCAGAAACCCCCTCCTCCAGATAGCTAATGTGCCTCCCGCGCTCCTCTAGAACTGGGGTGTATCATAATGGATGGGGCAGTGACATGGGAAACGACAGGAATTGGAGTGGAATTGACTTCCATCGCCATTGGACAAGGACTTCTATACACCATATCGAGCGGTGAACGTTGCATTTAAACGATGACCTCGCGAAGCAAACCTATTATCCACTAGTTCACCCCTGGGCCCTCTCTCAACCCTGATCATGACCGGGATGACGTTCTGTTCCTGGAGCCCTCATTAAACTCACCCTCAGCGGAGGGAGGTAAACACATCAAGGGGAGGTACTAGTCGACTGCATGATGTATTTCTGCATCAATATGTCATGCTACATTTATAGGGATGGGATGTATCTGTGTACTGTATATTGGTGTGTATATACCGGAGCTGAATTCAGGGTAAGCAAACATCTCAGCGTCGGTGCTTCTCTTGAAATGAGCCTGGGATGTTTTGTTATGCTATGCTGTGGATCCCTGGCCCACCCGCGGCAGTAGCCTACGCGGTAACGCTAATCTGATTTGGAGCTATCCCACCGTGCATCACCCCTTTCTCACATCGATTGGGCTCCTCTGACTGATTTATAGTAGGCTAAAGTATATTTTAGATACTTTTATTACAAAAGGGGGGGGGGGGCAGGGGGGTAGAGACGATTCTCTGTCGGAGCTCAGATGAGTCTGAAAGGTCCGCAGGGTCAAGTGGCAGACAGATGAGTGAAACGAGGGAGGAAACTCCAGTCTAAATGTGTAATTGCTCTGAGCCTGTGGATCTTTGTGCAAGAGAGGCCATTCATTTCCCAGGCCCCTGTGCTATTGACCTACATACATACGAATCAGATAAGAGAGAGGGAGAGAGAAAGAGAGAGAGAGAGAGAAATAGAGAATGGAGTTTTTCTAGGAAGGATACCAGGCTCCACACTGAAGCTCTGTTTGATGGAGATTGAAGGTTTGTGTGTGGCTAGAGATCTGTGTGTGCGTGTGTGTGTGCGTGTGTTGTGACTTGTGAGGTCAAGGATGGAGCATTCATGATTGCGTCTGCTGCCAAGCCTATCCATAT
>NC_137689.1:46075801-46100801 GCF_963989245.1 Nansenia antarctica | reverse complement strand
AGGCCGACTAGCTAATCAGAAGGTCGCTGGTTCGATCCCCGCCTCAGGAGGGCACTGCACGTGTCCTTGAGCAAGGCACTTAACCCCTAATTGCTCCAGGGACGCCGACTATGGCTGAATATAGACCCTGTGCCCAGAGGAAAAATACCAAATTCCAGCAATTGACTGATTGTTGCATGGCAATAGTTGTTTGCATGGCAATACATCAGTAGGTACAAAAAAATTGCCTTCAAAATCCTCAAATGGCCTTCAAAAGCCTTTTTCATTATACTTGGACCTTGATTAATACAGATTTGCTCAGTAAATGAATAAAAAAGTAATAAGTGGTTGAGTTATCTCCTTAGTTGTATTTGTAGGGCACTCAAATATTGTGTTCATTGGATTAGATGTTTATCAATGACAGTGTTTGGTAGCAGTAAAAGGCAGATGAGTAAAGAAATTATGCCACCATCAGTGGAGGCTGGTGGAGGTAGAAATGGCAGGTTGGGCTCATTGTAAATACAGTACATGGAATGTTGTGTGTGTGGTACCACCCCGGCCACCATGTATCTCAACAAACACAGGGACTGGTGGCTCTCCTACTTTCGGTACAGCCACAGTACAGTACACACACACACACACACACACACACACACACACACACACACACACACACACACACACACACACACACACACACACACACACAGTCTGCTCTCTCTCTTGTCTCCTTCTCTCCCTGTCTCCTTCTCCTTGTCTCCTTCTCTCCCTATCTCCTTCTCTCCTTATCTCCTTCTCCTTGTCTCCTTCCCTCCTTATCTCCTTCTCCTTGTCTCCTTCTCTCCTTGTCTCCTTGTCTCCTTCTCTCCTTGTCTCCTTCTCTCCTTGTCTCCTTGTCTCCTTCTCTCCTTGTCTCCTTCTCCTTGTCTCCTTCTCCTTGTCTCCTTCTCTCCCTATCTCCTTCTCTCCTTGTCTCCTTCTCTCCTTGTCTCCTTCTCTCCTTGTCTCCTTGTCTCCTTGTCTCCTTCTCTCCTTGTCTCCTTCTCTCCTTGTCTCCTTGTCTCCTTGTCTCCTTGTCTCCTTCTCTCCTTGTCTCCTTCTATCCTTGTCTCCTTGTCTCCTTGTCTCCTTCTCTCCTTGTCTCCTTCTCTCCTTGTCTCCTTGTCTCCTTCTCTCCTTGTCTCCTTCTATCCTTGTCTCCTTATCCTTGTCTCCTTCTCTCCTTGTCCTTCTCTCCTTGTCTCCTTCTCTCCTTGTCTCTTTCTATCCTTGTCTCCTTCTCCTTCTATCCTTGTCTCCTTCTCTCCTTGTCTCCTTCTCTCCCTGTCTCCTTCTCTCCTTGTCTCCTTCTCCTTGTCGCCTTCTCTGCTTGTCTCCTTTTCTCCTTGTCTCCTTGTCTCCTTCTCTCCCTATCTTCTTCTCTCCTTGTCTCCTTCTCTCCTTGTCTCTTTCTCTCCTTGTCTCCTTCTCTCCTTGTCTCCTTCTCTCCTTGTCTCTTTCTCTCCTTATCTCCTTCTCTCCTTGTCTCCTTGTCTCCTTGTCTCCTTCTCTCCTTGTCTCCTTCTCTGCTTGTCTCCTTCTCTGCTTGTCTCCTTCTCTCATTGTCTCCTTCTCTCCCTGTCTCCTTCTCCTTGTCTCCTTCTCCTTGTCTCCTTGTCTCCTTCTCTCCTTCTCTCCTTGTCTCCTTCTCTCCTTCTCTCCTTCTCTCCTTGTCTCCTTCTCTCCTTGTCTCCTTCTCTCCCTATCTTCTTCTCTCCTTGTCTCCTTCTCTCCTTGTCTCTTTCTCTCCTTGTCTCCTTCTCTCCTTGTCTCCTTCTCTGCTTGTCTCCTTCTCCTTGTCTCCTTCTCTCCTTGTCTCCTTGTCTCCTTGTCTCTTTCTCTCCTTGTCTCCTTCTCTCCTTATCTCCTTCTCTGCTTGTCTCCTTCTCCTTGTCTCCTTCTCTCCTTGTCTCTTTCTCTCCTTATCTCCTTCTCTCCTTGTCTCCTTGTCTCCTTGTCTCCTTCTCTCCTTGTCTCCTTCTCTGCTTGTCTCCTTCTCTGCTTGTCTCCTTCTCTCATTGTCTCCTTCTCTCCCTGTCTCCTTCTCCTTGTCTCCTTCTCCTTGTCTCCTTGTCTCCTTCTCTCCTTCTCTCCTTGTCTCCTTCTCTCCTTGTCTCCTTCTCTCCTTGTCTCCTTCTCTCCTTGTCTCCTTCTCTCCCTGTCTCCTTCTCCTCGTCCTTGGTCATCAGAGGGAGAGTGGGAGGGAGAGACGGTGAAGAAACTGGCAGGGAGAATAATTCATCTAATGATGGTATGCTGACACTACTCCTTCCTGTCATCACCCCCACCCCCTCTCTCTGAAGAGGCCTATCACCACCAGGCCTGGCAGTACTCCAGTGTTCAGGGGTATTATTCTGGAACAGTCTCCCTCTGACAGTTAAGGTAGCGCCATCTCTAAACGTTTTTACTGGTCAGGTCAGGCTACATCTCTGGAAGAAAGTTTTCCACAGGCATTAGGCTTTGATTTCACAACTATACAATGTGTGCACCTAGCCTACACGCCTACACACACACGCATAGTCATACACACTCCTACCCATACACATACACACAGATACGCAGCACTTTTGTGTACAGAATGACAAACTGTATTCTGATGGTATCTTGTATGTTCTTGTGTATTGTATGCTCTTTGTATGTTCTTGTCTTTGTTATTTCTTTGTCTACCGACGAGGACCACGTTGGAAACGAGTGTTTCAGTCCACTTTGACGTGCTATCCAGTGGTGTAGTCTACGTGATACGCAGGACTACGCCGTATACCCACTAGGAAAGGCCAAGGATTTCCATATACCCACTTAAAAATGTGTGAGGATACGTCATGGCGTTTTGTGACATAACTTTCACTTTCATTCATAAAATTCACCCCGTCTGTGTTACCAAGCTTGATTTTTGGACCATTGGGACTGACTATAGCGTCATATACCATCAAAGGGGGGAGATGCGACATGAAATATGTCAAAATGCAGCACTATCATGCACAGATCAGCCTTATAACATGTCATTTATATATATATATATAACGTTAGACAGGGAGCGCACATTTATTTTTATGGCGTTCCGAAATTAACGATATGAGGCTGGGAGGGGAAAATCACAGTATACCCACTAGAAAAAACTAGACTACATTACTGGTGCTATCCTCTGGGATGTACTGTCTGTACGTTTTACCCAAATCAATCAATCAACCAATCGATCAATCCAGTGGCCCCTAAACAGGCCTGGCACATTATCCAGCTTCCTTCCCTTCACACTCACTATCACCTCCTTCTACAACAGCATGTTTGGATACTGGATTCTGATTGGCTAGCAACAGTGGCAAATACCCCAACTCCCTTCAGTTCAGCTCCAACCGCATTTCCAGTATCAATGCGCCTCCCAATCAATCTGATTAAGAAGACCTGTGCTGACCTACAATGCAATGGTTAATCTTGTTTATGGGATTATATTCTGTGGCGGAAGGACATATGTATTCTGAAACGATTAATGATTTTAAATAAATGAATTGAATGTTACAACTGTGTATTTTTTATATTATGTGGTAGCTTTTGTAGAAAAGCAATTTACCATTCGAGGGCGGGGGTTGTGGAGACATTTACCACTGGTACAGGGTTGTGGCACGAGGCGAAGCCGAGTGGACCTGTGAGTAAAGAAAATGTGTTCTATCTTTGCACTCGATCAAATTTCAGGACCCTCCTTTCATGACTTTTCCTAGATAGGTGCGTTCTACCACCCAGTATCCTTACATATTCAACTACACATTCACTTCAGGATAAGCTCATATTAATCTATTTCAGTTTTTCTGTGTAGGAGGCAGGCTAATTTACAAGCGGCCAACTAGTGGTCGTTGTGTGTAAAAAGCAGGTTAGGATTTTAAAGAGGGGGGCTCTTTTAGGCGAGGCGGCTCTTTTAGTAGGTAAAAAGGCACAGCTGTTCTAGTGTTGAGGTGTTGAACAAAGACAAACTGAAGGGCAGGGCTGGCTCCCTGTGGCGGGTAAAACTGGGCATAGAGGAGAATAGGAGACCAGTGTGGGGGAGCACTGTATAAACCACCGCTAACGAAGGGCGCCGGTAATTCCGCTCTTCCACCTCTGCTGGCTGACTGGCACCACCGCTTCTTAAGTGGATGCAGCCTACCCGGTCACGGCTTTTCACTGACCTGGCACCCCGCTGGTGGAACAAGCTTCCCACTGCTGACAGGACTGCAGAGTCACTCCCTATTTTCCGCCGTAGAACTGAAGACCTCCATCTCTTCTGGCTACTCCTTAATTGTCCCTCCTGAGACCTCTACACCCCCTCTCCCCTCCTTGTACTGTTTCTCTACTGTATTATAACACATCTTAATTCTTCTTTCTTTCAAGCATTATGACTGCCAATAGCCCCAGGCCCGAGCATAGATCACGTTTTCCTGCTATGACTGATTGATAGATGACTCACTCACTTTAGTCAAATGTGTTTGTTGTAAGTCGCTTTGGATAAAGGCGTCTGCTAAATGCCCAAAATGTCATGTAAACGGTTCACATGTAATGGAGGGTATGGTATGGGTATGGCATCATTGTTGTGAATGCTTTTGTTTCAATACTAAACCCAGATGTTGGAAAGGAATTTGCATTCTGTAATCAAAGAGAGACCATTACTGCTCCGTGGCGTGTACGAGGCTAACACCCCTTTTCGGCATGTGGCAGTCACTGTTCCCAGCTGTCAGAATAGAGTTTCACCCCTACTGTTTTTATTCTTGGTTAGAATCACAGCAAAGAAAACCAAAAAAGAAAATGGCCCATTTTACTGGGGGCAGGCATAGATAGCAATCTTCTTAAGCAGGAAACACAAGATGTACTGCAGGGCCATGATGTAATTAACGTGTTACGGGGTTGGTCGGTTGAAAGACAGGATCTAACTGGACTTTGAGGTATTTGATCGACCTGGGTTGGAGGCCAAGTGAAGCTATGGGGAGCTGTGTGCTCTGTGGGTTGTTTTTTTTAGATGTGTGAGCCTGTTTGTTTGTAGATGGTTGAGGATCACAGAAGGCAAGTCGTGTGCATGTAACATCCAGTCATTATTGTGCAATAAAGTCTCCCTCCCTCTCTCCCTCTCTCCCTCTAACTCAGCACGGTTTGAGGCATGCTTTTTTCCCCAAATGACATCGTCACCCGGAGCCGTCGCTAAGCTATTTTTAGTGGGTAATCTACTCGTTGAAGTCTGTGTTGTTGTGTACCAGCATGATGCCCGGGTTGGAACAGAGACAGGGTCAGAGTGAATGGTGATTAACTGGAGAGTCTTCTTCCTCTAGTGCATGCTGGGATGTGGAACGCTGCAGGAGCTTCACCAGGCTGTGACATCACCGTTCGTCTAATGGAACGGATTCTCTGGAACAGCTTGCTTCATCTCAGCTTCTCCACAGCCGGCTGTCATTCACTGTTAGCTGGGATGACGGACATTCGGCAATAAAAAAAAAGGTCAAGCACCTGATATTACATTTACACAGAAGGTGTTTCATCATCAAAAGCATAGATCAAAGAAACACAAGGTAATACAGTATCCAATCATCTCTAATGGACACAAGGTGAAAACCCTCCCCAAAATGAACGCATGAATCCCCTAGCTATCCCCTAGCTGTCAGACAGACATGGAAAACATCAACTCCTCATTGCCATAATCCATAAAACAGCCATAAGATATCAAGCCTTAAACCATGCTTAGTTGGGAAAAATGCAAATTTGTTCCGTCAGCTTAACTGGTCTTTAATAGTCTCTCTCTGGCTCTATTCATCACAAATAAAAAAACGTCTCCTTTTCCCTTTCTTACTGAATAATCGCTCGAACCTGAATCAATCTAACTTTTGAGCTTTTAATTCCAAACAATGAATTAGGGTTTTATTCTCTCTCTCCTCTCTCTCTCTCTCTCTCTCTCTCTCTCTCTCTCTCTCTCTCTCTCTCTCTCTCTCTCTCTGTGTTTCTCTTTCATACACACCTGACACCTTCTGTTCTCTCACTCTTTCTTTTGGAGTGCAACCTCTCTCTGAGATGGAGAGGATGAACCCCCCCCCAGAGTGTGTCTGCTACAGTAGTCCTTACATACTTACAGGGCTGAGCGTTCAATAGAGTAGGAACAGGAACAGGAATAGGAATCCACTCCCTCTCATGTTGTCACAAACTGGCAGGCCGTCGCGAAAAGACAGACGTCGCTTGTGTTCCATTTCTGCCCCCCCCCCCCCCCCCCCTCTGTTAATGTCGCCTGTTTAATTTTGGCAGAGGTGGGCAACCATGCCTTTCCAAAATAGCTGTTCTACACCAAGCAGAGGTGTTCAACCATGCCTGTCCAAAATAGCTGTTCTACACCAAGCAGAGGTGTTCAACCATGCCTGTCCAAAATAGCTGTTCTACACCAAGCAGAGGTGTTCAACCATGCCTGTCCAAAATAGCTGTTCTACACCACGCAGAGGTGTGCAACTGGCAACTTAGTCACATACACAACTTGTGAAAAGTCCCAAAAACCCAATGGGATAATAACTCAATAATAACTCTCTAGCATTCTGTGTGGAAACTCCAGTTCCTGTAATAGTATGCAGGAGATACAATGTCTTGCATATGTTGTGTGAGCTGATTACTTTAATAGCAGCAAACTGTTCCAAAGACAATTACTGTATGAAAACAATGTGTGAATGAACAAATGATACAGTATCCTAATGCAGAGGAATGAGTCAGGGGTTTTCTCAGGAGCAGCGGGTCCTGGGCTGAATGCTAAGCACACAGTGGCCTAATTAGTGCGGGAACTTGTGGATGAACTCTTCCAAGAGTGAAGACTCTTATATTCTGTTCGGCTTTTATTGATTTTAAACTTGAATCTTTTACATTGTTATTGTATTGCAATTCTTTTGTTTGGCTTTTTTAATTGATTGTATTTTAAATGGTGATCCATTTTTATTTTGACTGTTATTTTATTGCACTTTTTTATGTTTTTACATTATATAGTTTGGATGTATGAATATGTGCGATATAAATACATTTAAAAGAAAAAATAAAGTAAAGAAATAATCACTTGTTGGTCTTCACAAGTAAACAAGGTAAAGGTGCCAGTAGAAAACACTATTCAGTCCTTCTCTAATCAGACACAAAGGGGTGGTACCTAGTCATAGAGACATGATCACGTGACAGACTACATGATCACATGACAGACTACATGATCAGTGTCACATGATCACACTGGGTTGTGTCCATTTCGAGAGGGCCAGGAAATGTACAGTACAGCATTACATTTCATGAATATAAAGCTTCTTTTGTGTGTGTGTGTGTGTGGGTGTGTGTGTGCAATTCACATCTTACGTGATCATGTCTTGTACTCCTCTCCATGTGATGAAACTTCTGAGGGAGCGGGGTTGACGAGCTCTGAGAGAAACACCATCCAAGAGAGACTGTTAGGGTTTGTGATGGCTAGTTAAACAGTAGATCTGTTAGGGTTTGTGATGGCTAGTTAAACAGTAGATCTGTTAGGGTTTGTGATGCCTAGTTAAACAGTAGATCCCAGCAGTGCGTAACAGAGTCCAACCCCACCATCAACTCTGCAATCTCATCAGGCCAAAGAAGAAGATAAGTAGCTAGTTATATTGAAATTCTTTATTGGGAATAACCCTTTGAGATGAATCATCTCATTTTTTTCAAGGGGGTCCGCAAAGACAAAATACAGAACGATTCTGTTTTTGACAGTCTTATAACAAAGACAAAAATAAACAATACCAACCAAATACAGAGAAAAGCATACAACCGTAACATGACAAAAACAACAACAACAACAACAACAACAACAACAACAACAACGACGACACATAGCACATAATGGATTCATAGATCTGTTATAATGATGTTTTGGTCAAAAGCATGAACAGGTCGTCACAGTGAGAGGACAGCGCAGATTTAAACAATTTAAAAGATGATATTGATCGGATGTGGACAGGTTGACTATTCCAGTCGGATGGAGCTTTAAACATAAAATATGTTTTACCAGCTGATTTAAAGACTTTTGGAACAGAAAAAAAGTGTTGTGTACAATGTCGAAGTTGATAATTGGAAATGAAAGGTACCATAAACTGTTTAAGATATTGAGGATAATTAAAATAACTATATTTACAAATAAACTGTAACCAATGTTGTTGTCTTATTGTGGGAGAAGGGAAGCTGAGATTTTCGTACATAATGCAATGATGAGTAGTACAGTATATATGAACAGCCAAGAACAGATCTGTGTGTGTGGTTATAGATGGTGTCAAGAGGAACAAGGTTAGATTCAGCTGCAGACATATAAACTATATCAGCATAGTGCATTATGGGTAGTATGACTTGTGAAACAAGCTTTTTTCTGACCGTAAATGTGAAACTATTTCTGTTGTCCTCATGATTTTATCTATATGACATTTGAATGATAGTTCTGAGTCAAGCCAGACGCCAAGGTATTTGAAGTGTTCAACTCTAGAAGTGATGTACCGTCAAGACAAGTAATATTATAAGATATATTTTTTGTTTTAGATTCAACATTCTGAGGAGTACCAATGAGCATTGCATACGTTTTAGTTTTATTGAGAATTCATTTATTAGCTGCAAGCCAGAATTGGAGGCCGTTAAAGTTTGATTTTAAAATTGACTGATTTTTTTTTGTGATAAATTAGTTTGTGATGTGTAAAAAACGGTCTTCTGCGTAGAGTTGAACACTACATTCAGACAAAATTTAAGGAAGGTCAATGATGAAAATAGAAAACAAAAGTGGACCTAAAGTTGAGCCTTGTGGCACACCTCATTGCTGCACTGTTAGATTCGATTTGCTACCTTGTTTTTAGCATTACGTGAAAGACTAATAGAATAAAGTTCGTCCAAAAGAAAATAGTGATCGACTAGATCAAATGCTTTAGTTAGTTTTAATAAAGCAGTAGTTGTAGAGTGACCAGAACGAAAACCGGACTGAAAAGGAGATAAAAGATTGTGCTTAGTGAGATAGTAGGACAATTGGTTGTAAATTAATTTTTCAAAAATCTTTGCTGTAGAGCAGATTATAGAAATTGGTCTGTAGTTATTGGGATCCAGTTCACTGCCGGTTTTGTGCAATGGAGTGATACGTGAGCATTTCCAAATGGAAGGTATTTCACAAGTAGATAAAGACAAATTAAAAAGATCACAGAGCGGATACATCGGAATGTATGAAGCTAGTTTAAGGAATTTGTTTTCAATGCCATTTAACCCAGGGCTGCTGCTCACTTTGAGGTGATTTTCCTGAAAGAGAAGGAGCTGTGACAAGGTGGTGTGTTGATTGGCACAGCCAAATGATCAGGCGTTGTGGGAGTACAGACTGAGGAGAAATTATGCTTAACGCTTGTCATGCTGTCGTTCGGCCCCACCTATTCCCATGGGTCTGTTACTTTGTGGGTTGTTACTAAGCATCCTCTGCTCCAGCCTATCCAAAGGGCAGCCCCCTAGATCCACCAGAACAAAAGATATGCACTTTTGAATGTGTACACAGTACCTATTGTGCATTATTGGGTACAGTACCTGTTTGTGCCCACAGGAGGCGCCCTTTAATATTATGGGCTATTTTGGGGCTTTCTTGCGCCCTGAGTATACCCCCTTGTACGGGTCACGCTTGGGACTAGGAGCACCGTGTCAAGACAAGTGCTTTTAAAACCTCAATGATGTCCCGGGTCAACTGGACCCGAACAGTATGAAAGGGTCCAAAAAGTGAACATCACACAAGGGTTAAAAGCTTGACTGAAAAAGGATAATGTAATATATATATATATTATATATAGTGCTATTAACTTTTAACTGATTGTTACGAACAGTTTTATCTGGTGCATTTGTTCATGTTTTTATTTTTTCCAAAATTGTTTAGGATTTTTGAAGTCCTGAGCGAGAAATTATTTATAATAATTGGATTTTGCTTTTCTAGTCATAGTTTTACTTTTATTTCTCAGCAATCTGTATTTTTCTCATTCAGCAGGATCATTTGTCCTGCGAAATGAGGCCCATGCCTTATCTCTCTTGTAAGATTTCCCCCAGTAATTTTGTTGGCAGCTCTGATGAATTTGGTTGAATCAGCTCTGAAGAAGACTGGAGATGGCTTTGCTCTATTTCACAAATTGGAGTTTATTGAAGATCACACGTAAGATTACAGCGCTGGAGTACAAGGCAGCACTGGACTCAGGCAGACAACATCAGAAGTATATTTGCCCCAGAATAAGCAATGACTTCTGGGTACTTGCATTTTTATAGTCTTTTATTGCAGTTTTATAGAGACATATTTGTAATTTCCTTTGGTCAAACATTACATTATACTTATTCTAAAACACTGATTGGTCAATTATTTGATCATCACACCCCTTCTCTGGGATCATGATTAGGTCATGAGTTGGTCAATCTATTCTTACAAAAAAGCTTATGAAAACATAATTGATATTAATGGTACTTAATGGAGTCCCATGACCTGAGATTCTGCTGACTTGGGCTGACTGTTGCACAGTTAGTATTTGCCATTTCATTAGCCAGTTCATAAAACAGCACATTAACAATAGGCTGCCATAACTTATTAGTATAACAGTGATTCATTTGTCTTACAGTATTTAAACAGTACAGACAAACATGGCCTCCATCATCTCCACGGGCTGCAGTGTCCTTCCAACAAGAGGAAGCAGCTACTGAATTACTCCAATCATGGAAGGCAGAGAGAGATCAGGTCAAGTTTATCAATGGAGCAGTTTCCTGAACGCATTGCAAGGAGCAGGAACTGAATCTTGCTGACAAAAGCTGACTTTTGCACTTAGTATTGTCTAATATCAGACAGCTCAAAACGATCTATTGACAGTATCAGAACGATCTATTGACAGTATCAGAAGAATAGAATATTATCTCAGTATAAACAGTACAGAACAGTATAAAAGTTTACAGAAAATATAACACTCTGCTTAAAGATGCTAATTAGCTCAGATGTAACCCAAGGAAGATGGATACCCTTAACCTTAATAGTTTTAAAAGGAGCATGTTTATCAATAACTTTTTGTGAATTCCGAGTGCAGAAAATTCCAAGCGTCTGAGATGATTTGATACCGGTCCCAATTGACTGAAAGCAAGTCATTAATAAATTGATCAGCATTCATTTTCTTATATTGCCTAATTTGAATTTGAAGACTAGTTGGAGTCTTAAGAATACTTTGACAAATACATTAATAATAACATACAGTGTTACCCATGCCAATGAATAGAATGACAGTGCCCTCCTTAAGTATTGGAAACAGGAAGCATTCTGTCTTTTAACTCGATTCTCCAACTTGCATTTGAAGTAGATTCTCATCTTTAATTGGTTTCAGCCTTTAGAAATTACAACCCTTTTCTATACATAATCCCTCTATTTCAGGGCACTTTGTACATGGTGAACTCAATCTGAAAACCACATTGAGAATCTCTACTTTTACCCCATAGGAATTGTTTGATTTCAATCAAATATTGGAATATAGAGCAAAAAGAAGAAACGCTTCTTCGTTCTAATATTTACTGTATGGAAGGCACTAAGGCTTCTAGTGAAGAGTAAAGGAAGAGTGGATCAGGCTTCGTGGACTCGTGTGCAACGCGTGTGGTCTCAGTCGGTTTAGTTGTGTGTAGTTTTATTCTGTGAATAACATTGCACAGCTAAGATCGCATGGCTGAACATTCATTTTTGAGCTATAGATTATGCAGAAACTTAACATAATCTCTTCATGTTTCAGTACAAGAGGATGAAAATGAGCCATTTCTCCATAGGGTGACCTTCATAGCAATGCCATTCCTTGGCCATTCTCTTTCTTTTCATTTAACCTCCCTAACTACTTTTCTCATAAGACTTTTTTTTTCTTTTCTCATGAGACTTCTTTTATCTTTTATCTTCACTTAGCCTGCACTTCCTCTCTCTCACGTCCTGGCTCTCTGTTGGGCGATGCTCCTTGATGTGGGGTGCCGAGGCATTAACGCTAAAGTCAATGTGAGGACGGAAGGGTGGAAGTGATTTGCACAGGGCTGGGGAATTAGTTGTGCAGCAGTCAGATACCCCGAGGTTACAGGCTGTAGATTGGATGCTGGAGAGAGAGAGAGGGGGTTGGGGGGGTCGGGTGGGGGGGGGGGTAATAGATTTCTTCTATTACCATAGATTGTGGGAGAGGCATTATTCATACACAGAGAACCCACCCCGAGCTGAATAGCTGTGTGGCATGGCATTGCTGTAACTCTACTAGCACTGGCGAAGGAGAGCTATAAACTTAGCAGGGTTTAATACTGTATATAGGTGGCTGTAACTCAGCTAGCTAGCTCACGTCGGGGCCAGATTGAATGGCACGGCCATAATTCAGCTAATGTTTGGGGCGAGGCTTGCTGAAGGCTAAGGACTGGGCTTGTAGATCAGTTCAGGCCCACTGGCTGTGCAACAAAACATGGCTTCCGTCGTGTTGGTGTATGTTAGCATTCAGAGTGTCATAAGGTAATGTTAGCATGCTGTGGCTAACAGTGTTGATAGGGGAGTAGGCGAAAACAACAAAAAGATAACAGAGATACAATATTGATATGCTAGGAATCAGGACTTGTCCGCTATTCTCTCAAAGGTTTTTTCTTCTGTGAGAGAAGTGAGGTATCTGGGGATTGAACGTTTGGATCCTTCAGAGCCTCGGCCTCCGTTTCGCCTCGAGCACTTTATTTACTGATGCATGCATCGCTCCCAAAAAAAACAAAAACAGAATGTAGATTTTTATTGTGCGGCTCTCTCTACACAGTGCGTACGCTAGATGCATTATTTATAATGGAATGAAAGAGAAACAGCCTGGATGCACTAAGCACCTACCACAGGACGGAGGAACAGAGAGAGAAACATGGACCTCATCCCATTTGGCACCAGGCTACTCCTCGTCTCTCCATAACATGGACACGACGTTGAAGATAAAGAACACTACACACACACATTAATACTTTTGTTAATCGTTTGGCGAGTGAGCAGGTGTTTCCTGTTCTCCATTGTGCACAATTTATTGTTATGGCTAATCCTCTCTCACTTGTGTCCCTCCTGTTTCAAAGACTACTCCGTACATCTCACAGGCCCCATACTGTATACTGGTAGGTGGAGAGAAACATCAAGAAATTGGAGATGATTTAGTTAGAACATTGTTGTCAGATATCCACAGATATATCCACAGATCCACAGATATCCTAAGATATGAGAGGGAGAGAGAGACAGAGACAGAGACAGAGAGACAGAAAGCAGTATCAGTACCATTTCCCTCTCATGCAGTACCACCCTAATCTTCACAATCCATGTCTGCCTCATTTGTATTGGTTTATTGAGGAATAAAGTGGAATTGGATGATCCAGAATTGGGGACTATGGGATTAACGTGAAGATAAACCCAATAACACTCCACACCTGACTCCACACAAGCACAGATGGTAGGATCACTGCATTCTGATATACACACACACACACACACACGCACACACACACACGCACACTCACACACACACACACACACACACACGCACACACACTCACACACACACGCACCCGCACACTCACACGCACACTCACACGCACACACACACACACACACACACACACGCACACACACACACACACACACACACACACACGCACGCACGCACACACACACACACACACACACACACACACACACGCACCCGCACACTCACACACACACACACACACACACACACACACACACATACAAACACAAACAAACCAACTGGTTGTCTGGTGCTCTCTCAGTGCAATGCTTATTTTCGGTCTTTGTCTAAATCAGCATTTGTAATTAGATTGGGGATTAAGATGTCGGGGCTAATGTGTATCATCACAGTCTGGTGGTTAGGCTTGTACGTATTAGCTGCTCTCATCATCCCAGCTCAACGGTCGGGGCCGCTGCTCTAAGCACAGTACTGACAGGTCAACAGTGTTTGTGATTAGGTGTGGACTCATAGGAACGGAGTACAACACCAATGCTTTTGACTGGAAATGGAATGTGATGAAGTGATTGGAAACCCTCCGAATGATCCAACATTAGGAAGCAGAAACACAGTTGGTCGGTTAAACCCAGTAGGTAGTCATGCCAGAGCTTTATGGAGAAAGGGTGGTTGGGGTGGGGTGGGGGGGGGGGGGGGATGGTGTGACAACCAGACTCGCATCCCACGGATAACCTATTCAAACACACCTCCTATGAATAACGGCTTGTGGACAGGACGGAGCGTGTGACTCGCTGGCCCCCCCGCGCGGTGACAGCTGCTGTGGTAAACTGGGTGGGAGGCAGAGAGACGGACAGAGAGACGGACAGAGAGATGGACAGAGAGACGGACAGAGAGACAGAGAGAGACGGACAGAGAGAAGGACAGAGAGACGGAGAGAGACGGACACAGAGAAGGACAGAGAGACAGACAGAGAGACGGACAGAGAGAAGGACAGAGAGACGGAGAGAGACGGACAGAGAGGACAGAGAGACGGAGAGAGACGGACAGAGAGAAGGACAGAGAGACGGAGAGAGACGGACAGAGAGAAGGACAGAGAGACGGACAGAGAGAAGGACAGAGAGACGGACAGAGAGAAGGACAGAGAGACAGACAGAGAGACAGACAGAGAGAAGGACAGAGAGACAGACAGAGAGAAGGACAGAGAGACGGAGAGAGACGGACATAGAGGACAGAGAGACGGAGAGAGACGGACAGAGAGAAGGACAGAGAGACGGAGAGAGACGGACAGAGAGAAGGACAGAGAGACGGAGAGAGACGGACAGAGAGAAGGACAGAGAGACGGACAGAGAGAAGGACAGAGAGACGGACAGAGAGAAGGACAGAGAGACAGACAGAGAGAAGGACAGAGAGACAGACAGAGAGAAGGACAGAGAGACAGACAGAGAGAAGGACAGAGAGACAGACAGAGAGAAGGACAGAGAGACAGACAGAGAGAAGGACAGAGAGACAGACAGAGAGAAGGACAGAGAGACAGACAGAGAGACAGACAGAGAGAAGGACAGAGAGACAGACAGAGAGAAGGACAGAGAGACGGACAGAGAGAAGGACAGAGAGACGGACAGAGAGAAGGACAGAGAGACGGACAGAGAGACAGACAGAGAGACGGACAGAGAGACGGAGAGAGACGGACAGAGAGAAGGACAGAGAGAAGGACAGAGAGACGGAGAGAGATGGACAGAGAGAAGGACAGAGAGACGGACAGAGAGAAGGACAGAGAGACGGACAGAGAGAAGGACAGAGAGACAGACAGAGAGAAGGACAGAGAGAAGGACAGAGAGACAGACAGAGAGAAGGACAGAGAGACAGACAGAGAGAAGGACAGAGAGACAGACAGAGAGAAGGACAGAGAGACAGACAGAGAGAAGGACAGAGAGACAGACAGAGAGAAGGACAGAGAGACGGACAGAGAGAAGGACAGAGAGACGGACAGAGAGACGGACAGAGAGAAGGACAGAGAGGACAGAGAGACGGAGAGAGACGGACAGAGAGAAGGACAGAGAGACGGAGAGAGAGATGGACAGAGAGACAGACAGAGAGTCTGCTCAGGCACAGATGCCAGGGAAAGCACATTAATCCTGGTGAAGCGTTGTGTTAAATCCCGCCTTAAAGCCCAGGGAGGAATGCTGGGATGCGACAGTGTGTGTGTCTGTGTGTGCCTGAGTGTGTGTGAGTGTGTGTGTGCGTGTGTGTACGACTGTACGTGTGTGCGTGTGAGTGTGCGGGTGCGGGTGCATGTGTGTGTGTGCGTGTGTGTGTGTGTGCGTGTGCGTGTTTGTGTGTGTGTGTGTGTGTGTGGTGTGTGTGTGTGTGTGTGTGTGTTTGATGTGGTGTGGTGTGCGTGTGTGTGAGTGTTGTGTGTCTGTCTGCCTGTGTGTGTGTGTGTGTGTGTGTGTGTGTCTGTCTGCCTGTGTGTGTGTGTATGTATGTGTGTGTGTGTGCGCGCACATGCGTTGCGTGTGGTGTGATGTGGTGTGTGTGTGTGTGCGCGCACAGGCGTGGCGTGTGGTGTGGTGTGCGTGTCTGTGAGTGTTGTGTGTCTGTCTGCCTGTGTGTGTGTGTGTGTGTATGTGTGTCTGTGTGTGTATGTGTGTGTGTCTGTGTATGTGTGTGTGTGTGTGTGTGTGTGTGTGTCTGTGAGTGTTGTGTGTCTGTCTGCCTGTGTGTGTATGTGTGTGTGTGTGTGTATGTGTGTGTGTCTGTGTGTGTGTTGGTGTATGTGTGTGTGTGTGTGTGTATGTGTGTGTGTCTGTGTGTGTGTATGTGTGTGTGTGGGTGTATGTGTGTGTGTGTGTGTGGCTGTCTGTCCATGTGTGTGTGTGTGTGCGTGTGGTGTGTGTCTGTCTGTCCGTGTGTGTGCGCGTGTGTGCGTGTGTGTGCGTGTGTCTGTGTCTGTCTGTCCGTGTGTGTGCGTGTGTGTGCATGTGTGTGTGTCTGTCTGTCCGTGTGTGTGCGTGTGTGTGCGTGTGTGTCTGTCTGTCTGTGTGTTTGCGTGTGTGTGCGTGTCTGTCTGTGTGTGTGTGCGTGTGTGTGTGTCTGTCTGTCTGTGTGTGTGCGTGTGTGTGTGTGTGTGTGCGTGTGCGCGTGTGTGCGTGTGTGTGTGTCTGTCTGTGTGCGTGTGTGTGCGTGTGTGTGTGTGTTTATCATTAAAATAAATAACTGAACATCGAACTTTGAGAGGGATCACCATTGAAGCAGCAACCAGGTAATGAGAACAAACCGGTTTCATCTCTGCGTCTCCGCTCCTCCTTGTCTCCCAGCATCACTCACACCTCATTATCTCTGCCTACAGTCACCATCGCACATCTCTCTCCCCCTCTCTCCCCCTCTCTCTCCCTCACCTCCCCACTCCCCATGTCCCTTACTGTATATCCACCTACTCTCTGTTTCCACCTCCTTCCTCTCTCCCCCTCACCCTCTATCTCTCCTCCTCTCTCTCTCCCTCTCTCCCTCCTCTCCCTCACCTCCCTGCTCCCCATGCCCCTTACATCCACCTACTCTCTGTCTCCACCCCATCTGTCTCTCTCTCCTCCCCCTCCCCCTCTCCCTCCCTCTCTCCCTCTCCCCCTCTCTCTCCCCCTCCCTCTCCCTCTCCTCGCCACTCCCCTTCCATCCACCTACTCTCTGTCTCCACCTCATCCATCTCCCTCTTTCCCTCTTTCCCCCTCTCCATCCCTCCCTCTCCCTCTCCCTCTCCCTCTCCCTCTCCCTCTCTCCCTCTCCATCTCTCCATCTCTCCCCCTCTCCCTCACCTCCCTGCGCCCCTTCCATGTCCCATGACATCCACCTACCCCCCCGTCCTCGTCCTCGTCCCTCTGGTGTTTCCTCTCTGTCACCTATTTGCTCCTCCTCGCGCCACCTTCTCTCATTCCATCTCTTTTCTCTCTCTCTCCTGCTGTGTGTTTCCTCCGACGCTGTGTAGCTGTCACTCATCACTCTGCCTCTTTCCGTCTGCGTACACCCACGGCCTAGACGTCTTGTCTCCACTAGCATGGGCAAATAAGCTGACGACGGTCTTGCCTGCTTGTCTATAAACAGAGAGGAAGCTGCCACTCACTCGCTAATGATGCTGTAATGAGCCCCGTGCCCTGGAGGGTGAGAGGGATGGGAGAAAGGGACGGGGCATCAAGGGGAGAGACAGGGAGATGACACCCTCGTCGCTAGGTCTGACTACAGTCGCTACAACTCAACAGTTCAGGACTTCAGTGTCTAATTAGGAACAACAGACCCGCGGGGTGGGGTAAACTCAGCGAGAAGCCAAACGTGCGGATGGTAATGAGGCGCATTTTTTTGCCACTAGACAAAGAGATTAAACTTGTGTCTTGTAAAGTAAACCCTCCTAAGAGTCTGGACTGGTCTGGTGCAGGTGCTGTGGTTAGCTCAGGCGTGGTGTTGAGCTCAGGATGATGTCGGATTTTAGCCACGGCTTTGCTGTTTTACTTTGGTTCCTCTGTCGATACCTGCCCTTCCTATCCAGATCCTGCTGCTAAAACACACTGACCTGTGCAGACAGACCTGTGCAGACAGAGGGAAAATCCGTTTCTGTTCTCTGAGTCCTTAGTGAGATGTTAGTGAGAGGTGAACTACCTCTAATTGCCTCTCTACTACAAGCTCTGAAAGTCCTCCCCATCTATTTGTTTCCCATTGGACCGGCAAACAAAACTTTGCTGACGGACCGTAGCATTTTGGACACTGTGAATCATACAAACTTGTGGCAGGCCTCCATTGCATTCTTGTGTTCTACCCCGGCACACAGTCAAGAGGTACCAGTTGTCAAACTAAGAAAAGCAAACACTGAGTTAAATCTGTCTTCTCACCCTCTGTTCCCTGGATTTGGCAAGCTTCTGTCAGGAAGTTCCAGAGAATGGCCCCAGAACGCCAGGAAAACTTTCGGAGGAAATGATTGGAGCTTACTTACTGAACTCAGCTGTTCTCTGATTAATCAGACTTCAAAATATCCTTAACCTCGCGAAGAAGACTTCTGTTTTGCATACTGTGTACCGCCAATCTCTATTCTGTTCTGTATGTAGTTGTTGTTGTTGTTGTTGTTGTTGTTGTGGAGTGAGAGGACCAGAGAGATCCGGTGGGCAGCCATGTTGTCATCCTGCCTCTCCCTTCAGTAGTGTGTGTGTGTGTGTGTGTGTGTGTGTGTGTGTGTGTGTATGTGTGTGTGTGTGTGTGTGTGTGTGTGTGTGTGATACACAGTGATACACTGCACCGGAGCACAGCAGACTGCAGATGTCTCCTCTCTTCTGCCACAGCTTTCAGACTGGACAGACTGAGAGAGAGAGACAGAGACAGAGAGAGAGAGAGAGAGAGAGAGAGAGAGAGAGAGAGAGAGAGAGAGAGAGAGAGAGAGAGGAGAGAAAGAGAGAGAGAGTTAGTAGTTATCTCTCAAAGCTAAAATTAGCAGCATGGTTAGGGGGACAGATGACAGTCTTTCCGGGGGGAATTCTCAAGACAAGCCCGGCTGTTATAGTGGATTCTTTTTGGTAATACAGCATTTAGTTTTTAATTGGGTCGATTCATTAATTAATTGTCATCAGCTGGTATTTAAAGAAATGTGTCAGCTAGTTTTTTGGCAACCACAAAGCTTCTCTGTCTCTAGTCTTTTACCCCTAATCTGACTCCATCTCTGCACCGTACTGTACTGTGTGTAGCATCTGCAGTGTACTATAAATACAGTACTGTACTGTGTGTAGCATCTGTAGTGTATTATAAATACAGTACTGTACTGTGTGGGACATCACATCTATAAACACAGAGTGTGTATGACATCACATCTATAAACACAGAGTGTGTATGACATCACATCTATAAACACAGAGTGCTCTATGACATAACATCTATAAACACAGAGTGTGTATGACATCACATCTATAAACAAAGCAGAAAATGACAACTGATCAAAATAACAAACAAGATGCCTCGAATAATGCATAGACAAAGAAAGAAAAGTTAATATTAATTTCTAAACAACACAATACTATAATGTTTTAACTTAGGAAGCGTTCAGAAATTGACAAAGCAATCCTCAGAGTTGGGGAACATTGTCAGAGCAGAAGGAAGCAAGTTTTCTTCCAGGACAACCTTGATTCATGCGCCCTTCACAATGACACATCTGCCCAATCGCAGCCTTGCTGAAGCACCCCCAGATCATCATCGATCCTCTACAAAATTTCACAGTGGTTGCAAGACACTGTGGCTGGTAGATCTCTCCAGGTCTCCGTCTAACCATTAGGTGACATGGGGTTGGGCAAAGCTGAAAATTGGACTCATCAGAGAGGATGACCTTACTCTAGTCCTCTATGGTCTTTTGCCAACCTCAGCCTGACTCTTCTTTGCTTCTCATTGATGAAGGGCTTTTTTCTAGCTTTGTATGACTTCAGCCCTGCCCCTAGGAGCCGGTTTGCTGTTTGCCATTCTTTTTGTAGGTCACTTGATGTCATCCGACAATTTTTGAGTGACATTTGAATGAGTTGGTCGTCATCTCGGTCAGTGGAGAGTTGTTTTCGCCCTCTGTCGGTCTGTAGCTTTGTTGTCCCCAATGTCTGCTGCTTGACCTTGTTCTTATGAACCGCCGTCTTTGAAATTCTAAGGATGGAAGCAACCTGACGCTCTCTGTATCTGTCTGCTTGTAAAGCCAGAATTGAACCCTTCTTTTCCTCACTGAAAACTTGTCTTTCTTTTATTTTTTTGGCATGGTCAGTAGTTCTTTTTTGATTTTGTTTACTTTTGAGGTACTACTAGCACTGTTTTTGCCATCCAGCTGGTCCTATTACAAGAGGATAGTGATTACCACAGCAATAGTTTTTATACTTGTAAACTTATTATAAGATTAGTTTTAGGTGATCACCTAGTCAGTACCACACTAAGTAATAATAATAATGAATTATTATTATAATATAATTACATTTAATAATAATAACTATTATTATTATTAATAATAACAATAATAATAATAACAACAATAATAATAATAATTATAATAATAATAGCAATAATAATAATAATAATAACAATAATAATAAAAATAATAACTTGGTTTTATAGAGCGCCTTTATCAAACCCAAGGACGCTTTACAGATTTTACAGACAGATGCTGATTTGAGAAACATTTGGAGTGGTCTGAATGTTTTCCAGAGCTGTATATTGTAGTGAATGAGAGCGTCCCCTCATGTCACTGCCGTTCACTTTCACTTCCACTTCCTTTCCTTCCATGTACCTCGGTTTCTCTGAAAACAATCCACAATAAAACAGCTGACTGGATGAGAACCAAAGATATTTGAATTCAACGCTCACCACTGCACGGAAAAAAACATTTGACGCGCGGGCTCTGTCGCAAAAAACATACTATTGTATTCTCTAATCTGTTACAAACCCCCATTTTTTGAAAGTCTCTTCTAGAGTTTTTTTGCTATGGCGTCATATCCCAGTGTCTACCTTTAAGGAAGGTTAGCCTACGCTAGTGGAGTGAAGCCCCCTGCCATCCCTCCTTGGCTGGACAGTAGACACACAGAGGAGAGCTACCGAGGAGCCTGTCCTCTTCATCTACAGGCAAACTGTTTATCTTACCAAACTCCCCGCTGACTGACTCTGGAGAAGGAATTGATTTTGTGCATAAATGCTGTGTGTGTGTGTGTGTGTGTGTGTGTGTGTGTGTGTGTGTGTGTGTATGTGTGTGTGTGTGTGTGTGTGTGTGTGTGTGTGTTTGGATTGGGAAATGGAGAGAGACTTGAGAAGCCTCCTGAATATCAAGTGTTGAACAGGCATTCCAGAGCACCCTGCTGTGTCTGTGTGTGTGAGGGGGTCTGTCTATATGGGATGTTCATACACAAGGCAGCCTTGTCAGGAAATACGGTAAACGTGCAGTCAACACTGTGTATCCTGTGTGTGTGTGTGTGTGTGTGTGTGTGTGTGTGTGTGTGTGTATGTGTGTGTGTGTGGGTGTGTGTGTGTTCATGTGTGTGCCTGCGTTTCTGCGTTTCGACGTGTTTTGTGTGTGTGTGCACGTGCGTGTGTGCATGTCAGTGTCAGGAATGTCGCTCTGAGATGATACTGAGACGAGACATTCGCTGATAGAAATGATCGCAAACGACAGCTTTGGAGAGAGAGATATCACTCTCATCGGGCAAAGACGCCACTCCTGTCTGTGAACAATGTGTCATTTGTGCGAGCGACGCTTCTCTCTCTCTTGCCGTGCCATGAAAGACACAGCCGTGGCTTTCCGACATGTGGAAAGATCCGGTAAGGTCCACTATAACGGCGCCTAATATCATGCAAATGAGTCATTCAGCGCTGATGCATTCCTACCTCCAGAACACACGGGGGAAATTCTAGACCTAATGATGTTTGGATTGAATCTCCGATCGCATTAGGCCTCCAATTCATTTGCCAACCGCATATCTTCACTGAGACCATTGCCATAAATCAAACGAAAAAGAATCCCATTGAAGCCCCCTCTCAAATTGCATTAAAAATTCCATCCCAGAATGAGCAGCCTAAGAAGGCCGTCTGAGCTGCTGCCTCCGTTGCCTCCGTCGTCGTCGGCGCCACTCTAGCTGGTCTGCCTCCTCCGCCAATTTGGAGGAGCTGAGAGGTGACTCTGCCATGACAGATCCATTCAGAGTGTTGTTGGAGGGATTTGAATAATTTGACAGGGTTTTAGGAATCAAGCAAAGAGGCCTAGTGTGTCTCTAACCCTGTGTGTATCTAACCCTGTGTGTACATGAAAACTGCTTTTCCTGAATCCTGTAAGACTTTGTACTGGCTTCTGTAACAAGAAAAAAGGGCGGAAAAAGGTTCTGGTTGGATACTGTAAAATGTTGGTTGCTGACATGCGGACCAAATGATCAGACTGTGTCACATATATCTTATGCAGGTAACTGTCTTGACACTGTGTGTCTTTATGTTGGGTGTACATGGGTGTCAGCATGTACGTGTGTGCGTGTGTGTGTGTGTGTGTGTGTGTGTGTCTCTGTGTGTGTGTGTGTTTTTTGTGTGTGTGTGTGTGTAGCACTGTCTGTGTGTGTGTGTGTCTGTCTGTCTGTCTGTCTGTCTGTCTGTCTGTGTGTGTGTGTGTGTGTGTGTGTGTGCATGTGTGTGTGTCTCTATGTGTGTGTGTGTGTGTCTCTGCCTGTGTGTGTGCGTGTCTGTGTGTGTGTGTGTGTGTGTGTGTCTGTGTGTCTGTGTGTGTCTGTGTGTGTTCCTGGGTGTGTGTTCCTGTGTGTCTTTGTGTCACAGAGATAGATAGCTTGCTGCTCCACAGGTGTAATTGGATTCTGCACCTGCCCGTGGTGTGGCCATTGATCTCTGGGCTGCGGGAGGCCGGTGTGGGAGCTGAGTGACTGGGCTCCTATCGATTGCGTCTTACGAGTCATCAAGAGGGTTTGGACACATGTGATCAACTCTAACCCCCTCTGGCCCTCTGATGGACTGGCTGGGGCTCGGCCCCTCTTCTCCTCTTCTCCTCTCCTTCTCCTCTCTCTTCTCCTCCTCTCCTCCTCTCTCCTCTCCACTCCTCCTCTCCTCGTCTCTCCTCTCCTCCTCTCTCCTCTCCTCTCCTCTCTCCTTTCCTCCTCTCCTCCTCCTCCTCTCCTCCTCTCCTCCTCCTCCTCCTCTCCTCCTCCTCCTCCTCCTCCTCCTCCTCTCCTCCTCCTCCTCCTCTCCTCCTCACCTTGTGTCCTGTTAGGGAAGGAAACACAGGGCCGTCACCTCCCTGACCACCTGACCCGTATGAAGAAGGCATCTTCTTGGATTATTTTGATTATTAGACTGAACACTGTGTGGGTCGCTAGGAAGAATACTGATGTAAAGAATACTGGTCTAAAGAATACTGGTCTAAAGAATACTGGTCTAAAGAATACTGGTCTAAAGAATACTGGTCTAAAGACGAGAAAGAGAGAAAGAGAGCGAGAGAGAGAGAAAGAGAGAAGCTTAGGTACCGCTACAATAATAATGTGTTTCTTTCGTACACCGCTTTTCTCAGTAGTCAAAAACAACACATTCCATGGACAGAACAAGAATAGATGAATAAGTAAAAAAGTGCAACAAAAAGTACAACCGATAAAACACAACAATATAAAACGTTCAAGATAAGAAAGCAACGTTTTAAAACGATGGGCTTGGAGGGGATCGTTTGAAGGAGGAGAGCGTGCTGCAGTCTGAGGTGGTCTAGGGGGAGTGTTCCCAAGAGTGGGGGGCGCTGCAGCGGAGAAAGCCCGGTCCCTCCCCTCCGGTCCTCTGTTTAGTCCTGGTGATGGGAACAGGGGCACCATGGGCCAGGGGCGTGCTGGAGCAGGGGACCAGAGTCTAACGGGGGGGGGGGGGGTGTACAGCCGAACAGGGGCACCATGGGCCAGGGGCGTGCTGGAGCAGGGGACCAGAGTCTAACGGGGGGGGGGTGTACAGCCGAACAGGGGCACCATGGGCCAGGGGCGTGCTGGAGCAGGGGACCAGAGTCTAACGGGGGGGGGGTGTACAGCCGAACAGGGGCACCATGGGCCAGGGGCGTGCTGGAGCAGGGGACCAGAGTCTAACGGGGGGGGGGTGTACAGCCGAACAGGGGCACCATGGGCCAGGGGCGTGCTGGAGCAGGGGACCAGAGTCTAACGGGGGGGGGGGTGTTCAGCCGACCTGGGTGTGGTGCAGGAGGAAGGAACAACAAGGCAGGCACCGGCCGGCACAACTAAGGACTTGACTAGAGACAGAAAACTAGAACAGAAAGCCACAGGAAGAACCACGTCTTCCAGTGTGCATTCTGTAGACCAGTGTTTCTCAACCCTCTCCTCGGGGCGCCCCAGCCGCTCCACATATTTGATCTGTTCCACCACCAGCACACCTGATTCAACTAATCAAGAACAAACCATAATTGCTTTGTACTTGATTAGTTGAATCAGGTGAGCTGGTGGTGGAACATATCAAATATGTGGTGCGGCTGGGGCGCCCCGAGGAGAGGGTTGAGAAACACTCCAGACCGACAGGCGAGACGCCTCTCCACTCCTGTACCGAGGTCTACCGAGGTTCTACCGAGGTTCTACCCAGAACCACCGGCTAGAGCAGCTCCCAACTCCCTGTGCAAGGCAGAGAAATAACGAGCCAGGAACACACACTTAGACAGAACACACACTTAGACAGAACACACACTTGCACGGAACACACACTTGCACGGAACACACACTTGCACGGAACACACACCTACACAGAACTGACAAAGAGAGCACCCAGCAGTGAACTGGGAAGTGAAGACATAAATAGACCAGGTGCCAAACACACACAGGTGACATGCATCAAGTCCATAATGAGGAGAGGAACAGAGGGTGTAATAACGTGCCAGGGCCACCAGGGGCCGCCAGAGGGAGGCACCAAGGAGCCGCCAAGGAAATGGCAACTCCAACCGTGACACAAGAGAGGTAGGAAGGAGCCATGTCGCTGAGGGCATTTTAGGTGGTAAAGAAAGT
>NC_137689.1:46070801-46073301 GCF_963989245.1 Nansenia antarctica | reverse complement strand
AATAATAATAAGGAAACATTTTTATTTTTTTTGCAAGAATAGCTACATAGGAAAGTAAATAGATAAACATTTAACAACATAATAAGACAATGAATAAAAAGATATCGAAAAGAAGTGTTACTGCAACTGTATTCAAGCGCTGCTCTTCCTGATATGACGTGTGTGATTGTAGACCTGCGTCTGTGTTAAGACGCTATCTTAGGCGATACGGCATGAGAGATGGCAGTGTTAACATACTGGACCTTTAAGATGGCGTGTGAGATGGCAGTATTAACATACTGGACCTTTAAGAAACCTGCCTGTATTTGGTACACACTTTTAAAACAGATCGGAGTTGATCAGAGATGGGACAGAGTGACTCATGAGACATCACAGGAACTCTGTTTGGACATTCTGTAGCACACGAACGCCCTTGAAATACAGTAACAATATACTTCAAATGGGGTGATACAATTCCACAAATGAATGAATGAATGAATGAATGAATGAATGAATGGTCTTTATTGTCGTTGCTATAGTACAGGTACCAAACAACGACATTTGGGAGGGGTGGCTCCCCTGGTGCTAGGAAAAAAAAAAAAAAAAGGGAAAGGAGCTGGTTTACATAAATAAAGGCTATGTACACTATCCACTATACTATACTGTACAGATAGACGACTAGGGTTGTCATATTGCACATAGTGTTATTGCACATTCATTTGAAGTGTCGCAGTTTGCAGGCTAGAAATGTACATATTTGTGCCTCAGCACTACACCTGATTTTTTCAATCCAGCAGCTGCCATCAATCCGTCCAGACTGTCCAGGGCCCAGAACCTAGGTCTTTGCTGTGTTCAGGGCCTGGATGGCCCTGGGGTAGAAGCAGTTCTTCAGTCTGTTTGTCTTAGCGGCCGGGGTCCTGTACCTTCTTTTCGAGGGCAGCCGGGCAAAGTGTTCGTACCCAGGGTGGGTTGGGTCTCTGGAGATCTTGGAGGCCTTCCTGAGACAGCGTGTGTTGTACAGCTCTTCCAGAGAGGGGAGGGGGGCGCCGGTGATCTTCTGGGCTGTTCTCACGACTCTCTGTAGCGCATTTCTCTCCGCGGTTGTGCTGCTCGAGAACCAGTTGCAGATGCCGTAGGTGAGGATGCTCTCCACTGCGCCGCGGTAGAAGGCCACCAGTATCTCCTGCTTGTTGTGTTCCTTCCTGAGGACTCTCAGGAAGTAGAGCCGCTGTTGTGCCTTCTTGATGGTGGCTGCTGTGTTGTTCTTCCCTGTAAAGCACCTGTGGTACGTATTTCCTCGTAAAAGCTTTGTCGGTTTGCACCTTTGATGTATGGTGGTATGGAGACAGCCAGGCGGAGGTACTTAAGGGCCTTTTGTCTGGGTCTACAACTCCTCTCTGGTTGTCTGACACTATGTTAAAGCTTGCAGAGTACCACGCTACTCCCCAGTACCCCTGGTGGGGAAAAAAAAGCACTCAACACTGTCGTTTCCGAAGCAGGAAATAAATCAGGATAAACTGAGCGTTCACTCTCTGATGTGCTTTGAAATACTGTTTTAACTAAACTTTGTGGTGCGGGTGTAATGCATGCACTGGAATCATGAGCTGCATTCAAATCGCCACCTAACTGAGGAGGAAGGCAATTTTCCCTCCCAATAGCAAATCAGACACACTGGCCCTCATAAATCATCGGCAGCAGCTCAGCGAAGTTCCTCAGGACTAACTCGGGCATACGGAGCTTCTTATCATATCAAGGCGCATTTGTTTTCTTGTGTCGTGTAAACCCATGCATCTCACAGGACTGCCTACTGTAGACAATTGACTCTCATCCCCCCAAGAACACCCCATCGTGAGCTTAGAATGATGCGTTTTTTATCCATTCCATTATGTTTTGTGAGATGGAACCTTTGTATTTTATGAATGACTAACTCAAAAATGTCAACATTTTAAAAATAACACCACACAGGCATTAATAAACACCTAATGGATCAGATTATGTAAAAAACTCAATTTTGACAAAAATTGAGATAGAACCTTATAATTCTAACGTCACGCCATGTATACGGACTACCGAAACCTTAAGCTCACAGCCACTTTACTACTTGAACGATATATGTATTTACTACTGTACTCCTAATTATATCCTGTTGCATTTGTCACTTATGTCCTGTACAATTGTCACCTTTTATCTTGAATTATGCCTATTGCCTTATTGTCTTGTCAGGAACCGAAGCCTAAGAATTTTACTCTCTTCCACTTGTGTAATGTGACGTAACAATACAACTTGAAACTTGACTGTAATTGTGTGATATATGCATGGAGGTATTGTGATACAATAGTGGTGTAGTTTTATATCATTTAATACTGAGAAATTGAAGACTCTTTACAGTTTGGTGAATCTAGCACTCAAGGAAGGCCCATTTCCTTCCTGTAAGGGATGGGTCAAGGTCTGTGGCGCAGTGAATAATTCTGACTATGGACAGGGCCCATAACTTGTGCAATCACAGATGTGTATAATATGA
>NC_137689.1:46045801-46065801 GCF_963989245.1 Nansenia antarctica | reverse complement strand
GCTGCTCTGCTCAATAATGGAGCATATAAACAGACGCTATCAAAGGGCGGGCCATTCTTTGTGGCCGTGACTGGCTCTGGCGTTAATAATGCATTATGTTCAGATACCCTTTAACGGTGGTTAACTCTCAAAGCCACAGTAGACCAGTCAGTAGACCGACCGGTATTACTGTGTAATATGTAGGCTCCAGAGGACCGAAGAAGAAGCCTTTCAAAACCCAAATGGACTGCACTTCCTCTCAGCGCCGACAGTATTCAACCCCCCCCCCATTACTCACACACCCACCGTTCCTGCCTCATAATCAAATTCTCATCGAGCGCTCGGTAATTCAGTTACATACAAATGCAAGTGCAAGTGTAAGTGTAAGTGCGTGCGCATGCTTGCGTCCACACACACGCACACGCACACGCACACGCACACACACACACACACACGTACACACACAAACACACACACACAAGCACACAGACACACACACAGACGCACACACACACGCACACACACGCACACACACGCACACACACACACACACACACCCACACACACACCGCTCAATATCCTAGCTAAATGGTGCGGACACCTATGTCATCCCATGGCAGCTCCAATATATATGTATTCCCGTCATCCGGAGATATTGCTTTCCTGTAGCAGATAGAGCAGAGGGAGAACAGGCAAGCTCAGCCATCCGGAAATACCCAGTTAATGTTCTGCTTGATTTTAAAGTATAATTCACTCACTTAAAGGATATAAATAACCTTCTTTTCCCCCTCTTCAACCTCTTTGCTATTTATTGCGGCCTCTCTAAAGTCTAAAGTGGGCCCTCTCTTCTTTTCTCTTCCAAAGAAAGCCAACTTTAATCAGCTGCGGGCGCGTCTGGGAGCGAGTGGAGTTTAATGGGATGTTGACGTGCCTTTCCCCACCTTCGGAAAAAAAATCAAGTGGTTAAACCTAATACCCCAAATCTAATGCCCTCCGCAGCTCAGTGCTTTGTAAGTAAAATGGATTTGGAGTGTATCCGTTTTAACCAGCGCCTCCTGTGATGTGGGTGCTAAATGAGGACTGCGGTGTGGAGAGAGAGGCCTCACGTCCCCGCCTTTGAAGCTATTAGTGCGTGATACAATAAGACGAAGACGGGAGGCTGCCTCGTGATGGACTTTTTCATCGTTCGACGCTTCTGGGAACCGCTCAGGGGAGAGACGCTTTACTTTTGGGTCTTTTGCGTTTTGAGGGAGAAAAAAGAGAGGCCGTTACTGAGGCTCCATTACTGACAGGCTCCATGATGACATAGACTCTGCTCAGAGACACAATGCACAATGGGCCACTTAGTGACACAGAGCATAAAGCCTACACAAACAAGACGCCCCTCCTCCCCCTCTCTTCCTCTCTCTCTCTCTCTCTCTCTGTCTATCTGCCTGACTCTCTCTGTCTGTCTCTCTCTCCCTCTCCTTGTCGCTCTCTCTCTCTCTCTCCCTCTCTCTCTCTCCCTCTCTCTCTCTCCCTCTCTCTCCCTCTCTCTCTCTCTCTCTCTCTCTCTCTCTCACTCTCTCTCTCTCTTAAACCTTCAGAGCAATAAACAACATTGCAGTCCTAGTGCTATTGGACCTTAGTGCAGCATTTGATGCTGTTGATGATGATATACTCCTAAACAGGCTGGAAAACCGGGTAGGCTTATCTGACACAGTCGTATAATGGTTCAGGTCCTATCCACAGGACAGGGACTACTTTGTCTCAGTTGGTTAATATATATCTGGCCGCACAAGCATGACGTGTGGAGTTCCCCAAAGTTCCATTTTAGGGCCTCATCCGGACTGTCCAAACAGGCACTTAGACAACTACAACTTATTCAAAATGCTGCTGCAAGAGTCCTGACTAAAACTAGGAAGTTTAATCACATTTCTCCCATTCTTAGATCATTCCACTGGCTCCTGGTATCTCACAGAATAGTTTTTAGAATCATGCTTCTGGTCTACAAACCTCTGAATGGTGTAGGGCCAAAATACATCTCAAACATACTAGTGCCTTATGAACCTGCTAGATCTGCTAAGATCATCTGAGGCCTTTTAACAGTTCCTAGAGTGAGCATCACAAGTGGAGAGGCAGCATTCGCTCACTATGCAGTAAAACACTGGAACCAGCTGTCACAAGACATTAGGTCAGCCCCATCTGTATCAATCTTTAAACATACGTATGCTGAAGACTTTCATGTCCTGTTCAGCCTTTAATTGAGTGTTAAGTTAGGTTAGGCTTTTTTAACTGATTGGTTTGCTTTTATTTATTGATTTTGAACCTGAACATTTTAAATTGTTACTGTAACTTACTTTGTTTGTTCGGCTTTTAATTTCATTGAATTGTATATGATGACCCATTTTTATTTTGAGTCTACATTAATTTGTATGCATATGTGCTATACAAATAAATGTGCCTTGCCTTGACACATTTTAAACCTTAAGTCACAGCCCATGTCTCCTGATTGATTTCTACAGTGATGAACCAAAATACCTTCAGACTGTAAAGGGACGGGAGGTTTAGAGGGACATAAGAGTAGAAAAGTCAATTACAGAATTAATTACAGAAGAATGATCATTTAAGAAAACGGTTTTCCTAAAAAAACAATAACAGTTCTTTTTATTAGCATGTTTACATAAGTGTAGTAGCTTCAACTTAAAAAGCATAGGCTAATGCTTTTATTACAACGGATTTGATACCGATTTCTCGTGCGTTTCCCCTTTCGCACTACTTGAAATTCCCACGCTCGATGTCATTTCCTGTTTCAGCACCCTGGAGAGCTCCATCTCCCTCATTTTTTTCCATCCATCGCTTCATCGGCAGCTTCAGGCGGGGAGGCAGAAGTTTGAGCAGAACCCGAGTAACCGTCTATGCTTCCCATACTGTTTGGACCCCTTTGCAAATGTGTATCACAAGATTTCGCGACGATTAGAAAACAACACAGGGGGGAGAGAGAGAGAGAGAGCGAGAGAGAGGGAAGGAGCAGAAATACCGAGGAACCGAGATGAAAATATGCAAAGAGACGATTCCGTAAAACAGATTTCTCGCTTTCTACTATTTGGGTACTGAGGATAAACAGCGGGCTTCTGCAGGACAGGACTGCCGTGCGGGGGACGCGAAGGGACCGATCTGCATGTGAGAGCGTTGGTCCAAACACCGGAGGAAGACATGCAGCCCGCCAGCCACCTTCTGAGTCTGATCATCCTCATCTTGATGGGCACAGAACTCACCCAAGTAGGTTTGAACACACGCCATTTTCCCCCTGCTGTAAGCTTGTTAAAGCTATACACCTCGGCTAATTGGTTGGAGATCTGACATACGATTCTCCAGTGCAGCTCCTAACAGTTGATAGAGCTCCTGTGAATTAGCTATTTTTTCCGCCCTTAAACAGATGAACGGTTTAAGGATGACATCGCGATGATGTGTGGATCCATTGTGCTTGACGGGCGCAGATACCGCGGGCGTAGCGCCCAGCAGATGTCACGTATAGGCTGACCCTGGAACGGCCGATGCTATAGCCATAAATGTAACGAATATATATTACTGCGCACGTCTTTCTGTAGCCTAGTTGTTTACCGAGCACATTAGTGTTAATTGGGTGACGAGGTCTGTCCGTATAGCCTATCCGTCTTTTTCCAGATATTTCTAAAATTGAGAGGTAGGCAGCCTTTCAGTAGGGTATAGGATAGCCCACTCATTCTCGTTTTCATGAGACAGGTTTTTATCCCATATGTATTCGGCTTGAGTTGTTTATTTTTGAATGAACGCAAGCAGTCACATTCAAAGGTTATTATAGTGTTTCACAGCTCATCTGGTGTTTTGAGAATGCCCAGATGACCAGAGACGCTTTGATAAGCTCAGTCCAATACAAGGAATAAAATAAAAACACGCAATGACCAATAGCTCAAGCATAGCGTTATGCACTCAGACAATATGCTGTGTTAATTGTAATCACCTGAAATGTATCAGTATCCAATGTTCTGATACACCTCCACTAAGTTATGACAATGTCCTTGTCTTTTAGTTTTACAATTGAGAATGGGGTTTTTGTCAAGAGATACCTAACAATAGAGGATTTGTTTAGTGTTTAGTAGCAACATGTGTATGGTTGTGGGTGTTGCCTTTACCTACAGTGTGACATTAACACAGGGAGGCAGAGGATTCATCAAATACTCTTTTACATCCTTTATTTCCATGTTAGTGCCTTTCCTTTGGGATTAAAACAATAAAAGAGAGAACTCTTGAGAAACATGGTTTGTCAAAGGTGTCTGTTTAAACAAAACCCCCAACCACTATGCAAATGAGGCTTCCTCATATCACAACGAAGACAGTTCAAGTTAACTCCACAATATTATGTACAAATTGCCAGCATAAAAATGTTGCTTGGGTATCCCATTTAAATTCTCAGAATCATACAAAACTCCATACAAGTGAGTGCTTCACAGATGCATCCCACTGGCCATGTTATTTCAACAAACATTAGCCAACATGAGCACGTTTCCCGACGGAAACATTTTTATATTCTTAACGCACACCAGGCCTCCGCCTTCCGCTGGTTTCACATTGAATTCCAAACCGCTTGATCAAAAACCTGTCAGAACTGGATGTCGAGCTCACGCCCGTGGCCCCCCGTGGGAGGTTGGGTAGATAATTTCTGAACTGCATCAAATTCACCTTCCGGAAATAACTGACCTCCCATAAAGACGCTCGGCTGCCTCCATTACACCAGAGGTGGTGCCAACGTCTCAACCCAGGCCAGCAGACCCCGCTGAAGGCTTATGCTAACCCTGTGACACTCAGAGCTGGAGCTCTGAAAAACTTGCTGACCTCTGTCGAAAAAACACAACCTGCCCGCTTTGGTTCCCTCCGTTTTGATTGAGGCAGGGAGTCATGTGAGGTGAGGGAAAAACATGCTGCGCTTCGGGCTTTTTATGATATCTAATGTGAGTGGTGCTGGTGTCAGCCAGGGCGCCCCCCCCCCCCCCCCCCCCCCCCCCCCCCCCTCGTCTGCCGATGTCATCCTTTAAAAAGGTCACTCAATATCCATCCTCACCCTCACCGCTCACTGTCCTCCAGGCCGTCACAAACACTCTACCGGGTCTATTTATATACATCAGACATCAGAGACGGTCGAACACCAAACACCAGGACTTACACACCCTGGACCCCGGAACTCCAGAGGTCCAGTACAAACATCTGCTGGATGTTTTAGGACGGGAGATAAAGAGCAGAACCAGCCTTACCTTTATTTGGTTGTTAAGTCGTGACGTGTTTCCGGGTCCAAAGTTGGCTGAGGCGCTGTCTTCGAAATGCCTCAGTAATAATAATAATTCATTATATTTATATAGCGCTTTTTCGAGGCTCAAAGACACTGACAAATATAGGAAAAACGGGAAAGTGCTGTGTACCTTGTTGTATGAATAGATCCGAGTCTAAAAAACGATTGAACTGTCATTCTACCTCTGTAGTACACTGGTACTCTGGTGGAGGACATTTCTGGTTTGGACCCGGAAATTGCTAAACGTCACCTTTGACGTCAGACTTAACAACCGAATTAGACAGATGGGCCTGGATCCATTATTAACAAGGTTCCTGGACCCTCAAGGTTGGATCTGTTGAACAATGTTCATCCATCTTACAACGTGATCGGGTGGTGGGTAGTGGTAGCCCTAGTGGATACTGAGTTGGACTGGTGCTATCAAGAAGGTCATGAGTTCAAGTCCCACCTGGGAACACCTCCACTCGTGTGCCCTTGAGTAAGGCACTTAGCCCCTAAATTACTCCAGGGAAGACTGTAGTCCCTGTAATCTCGAATTGTAAGTCGCTTTGGAGAAAAGTGTTAAATGCTAAATGGTGAAAATGTCAATGTAAAAATGTAAACAAAGTCATTAGTAGGAGTTGTATACAGTATGTACTGTAAACGGTCAGCTGGTACACTCATGGAGATGATCGAGGCGTTTTGTGAAGGCGGTAACATGGTGGGCTATTGTTTCATTTTCCATGTGGGTGAGAGTGGAGGGATGACAGCAGGGATGTCAAGGAGATCGTATAGAGGGTTCTGTATCGTTTTACTCTCTCCGTACGGTAGAGCAGGAGGGGATTTATTTATACGCTGTTGAAGGTTCATTTATGTCAGGCTGGTTGTAGAACAACATGATGTAGATTCTGTCTCTTTCTCTCTCTCTCTTTTTCTCACTCTCACACACTCACACACACCCACACACACACACATGCACACACATGCACACACACACACACACACATACACTCACACACTCACACAAACACCATCTGCCACTTCTTTAGGAGTGTGTAGAGGGAGGGGTGTGTGTGTGTGTGTGTGTGTGTGTGTGTGCAATATCATCAACAACCTCCCCATGTCTATTCACACCCTAACATGTATTGTCAAAATCACCAATTCATTCTCTCCTCAGCCATTAACAGAAACACACACAGTGAAGCCCTTCTAGAGCTCTGTAGCGTGTATAGCAGTAATTAAGGTGTTGTATACCAGTAATGAAGGTGTTGTATACCGGTAATGAACGTGTTCTCAGAGCGTTTGCCAGGGCAGCAGTTTGCTGTTGCTTTCAGTCAGGTAGGGAAGAGGCAGCTGCTCATCAGCCAGCTTCCCCAAGGCTGCAGGCCCACACCCCCCTGCAGTCTGTTGCTGACGGAGCCGCCCTCCTACCCTCCTGCAGACATCACCCTCCAACTGAACCACCAGCATCCCACACACACACACACACACACACACACACACACACGCACACACACACGCACGCACACACACACACACACACACACACAAACACACATACACACAGTACAGGCTTGCTCCAAAAGACAGACAACTAAACCAAACTTGCACACACTTCACACACACACACACACACACACACAGACACACAGGCACACACACACGCACTCACGCACGCACGCACACACTCACAGGCTCACTCAGAAAGACACAAGACTAAACCAAACATGCACACACTTCACACACACACACACACACAAAGAGACACACGCACGCACAAACGCACGCACACACACTCACAGGCTCACTCAGAAAGACACAAAACTAAACCAAACATGCACACACTTCACACACACACACAGACACACACAGACACACACACAAACACAAGCACACACACACACACAAGCACACACACACACACACACACACACACACACACACACACTCACATAAATACAAAATCTAATACAGAAACCCCTAACCCCCTATACCTGTGTGTATGGTTCAGCTGGAAATACGGAGATCCCAGTGCAGTTTTCTAAAATAATAGTGTTGTTTATGCAAAGCCAACGCTATAATCAAATCACCTCCTGGGAGAGAAAGAACGGCGGGGTAAGAACTGCATTGCACTGTGCCTGACTGACAGCAAGAAAGGCCTTTATTTATAATTCAGTGTGCCTGAAAGAGAGTGAGGAGGTGAGACTATACCCACTACTCCCTCTGTCGGACTTGTTGCAGCTGTGAAATAGCCTCTGCTTCTCCTCATGCTGTCGTAAGAGCCCGAGTGTCTGCTTTAATTGGCACCTCTCCACTCTGACGACGAGATCCGTGCATAATTCCTCTCTCTGCATAAATAGTTTCGCATGACTGTCATGATTCATACAGTGCGAATTGCGTCGGTTTCACATCCGTCTCCTTTTCTGGCTGTGACGTGGCTGGCATGACAAGCGTCGGGGATACTCCTTGGACTGATTTCCACAGTCCTGATGATCTTGGACGCATTTCCGCAGTTTATCAGTCTAGAAATAAAAAAAATATGGGTCTGAATGTTAGGAGCTGTTGTGTTCAGGAGCTATAGGCCAGAATCAGGGGGGGTGACAGCCCGGGGTGTTACTGTGGTACTGTTCTATCTGGCAGAGAGGGGCTGTGCTCTGAACGAGGCTGAGCTGGATACAGGATAGCAACAGGCACAAGTTGACCTCGGCGTAGGTACCTCTCACTGGCAAGAATAGTCCGTTCTGTAGACTATTAGACTGTGTGCTTTCACCAAGAAATCGTGACGTTAGAATTCTAAGGTTCTATCTCAATTTTTGTCAAAATTTAGTTTTTTACATAATCTGATCCATTAGGTGTTTATTAATGCCTGTGTGGTGTTATTTTTAAAATGTTGACATTTTTGAGTTAGGTAATTCATAAAATACAAAAGTTCCATCTCACAAAACATAATGGAATGTAAAAACTTTGACGCTCAATATCTCTGAACTACCCTAAACGGAGATAGAACCTTATAATTCTAAGCTCACGAAATGTCCGAGATAGACAGTGCGTGGGGGAAATGGAGAGAGAGAGAGAGAGAGAAAGAGGGGGAGAGAGGGTGGGGTGGGGATAGTCATAGAGAGGACACAAATAACCCTTTTAGGGCTCACGTTGTATGTATAGTCGAGGTCATGGTCCATCTTGCAGTACTACAGCTAAGCCTAGGGGTGGAGCCTATTCTGAGGCTCTGCTCGGTGCTCTCATGTTCCATGATGTGATTCTCCACAGCGTCTGTTCACGAGGTAAATACCCCACCCTCAAGTTGTAGTTCAAAGTAAACATTCTTGAGTAGCCTACACCTTCAAGTAATTCTTGAGTAAAATGATAGAGAGGGTGGGGGTGGGGTGTTGAAGAATGAAGTGGACGGGTACAATGGATGCCTATTGATGCCTAGTGGCATTTGATTTTTGTTCTGATACATAGGCCTTGTGCATAGAATTGCCAAAATTGAGAATGCAGAATATAGCCTACTTTGCCTCGTTACAGGCAAAGCCTCAATGTGTAGCTGGCAGCCTTCGGGGAAGCAGGTTACGCAAAGGACACACAGTTGTTTTTTCACCCAGTGCGAAATGTGTAGGCCGTTGTGCTTCATTCACAAACAAATAGATTTGAAATTTGGAGATTTATGAATCTCCAAAGTACAACCGAGTTATTGCGTTGGCTATTTGACTCACCAGCAACACCAAAATCAGCTACACGATGGCGCCAGAGTCTTTCACTTGCATCCTGTATCTCAGTTTCAGAGTTTACTGTAACCACTAATCACTGTTCTTATGGTAGGCCTGCGCTCTGGGGACTTTCTGAATAAAACCACATTTTTGTATTCTAATTTCCCAGGTAGCCTATATCATCTTGTTGGGCCTGGGAGAGATTTAACAAACTAGGCTATGGTATCAAACTATGGTAGGCCCTATCCTTATTTTTCTTTGAATTCATCACCTCGGATGGTAAAGGGTGGAGTATTCAACGTGTTTAAATCATAACGGACTGCAAGGGGTTGTTAATTAATTAAGTTAACGTCGAATTGAGTTATTCTGGGTAACCTGACAGCTCGCGCTCCGCAGGAGGTGGGGGCGAGAGAAATGTCACCTGCCCTGGGATAATTAAGCGCTCAGCATCCCGCGACCAGAGAGTGGCATGACCTCGACACACTGCTCTTTTTCAGCTCCCCAGGGATCCGTCCAGCTCAGGGACAAATAACCTGCAATCCGAGAAATAATAACCGGTCAACAACGTACCCCCAGTGGCACTGAGGAAGGGCGTCCTGCAAGCAAAGCAGGACGAACCTGGCTGACATCACGTTGCGCCTCGCTATATAGATCCGTAGTACCTCCTCTCTCCTCTCTCATCCATTCGGAGCAGCTTGTGTGTAGTCACTCGCACTTAATCACGGAGTGCGCGAGACAGGAGGCGGACCGAGGGCGTGAACGAAATCGGGACGGAGAACAGGAGAGCCACCAGAGCGCGGGACAGCAGCACGGAGAGAGGAAGAAAGATTCACAGAGATTCCCGGCCCCCCCCACTCAATCACAGTTTCTCCCAGCTTTCTGCTGTCAGATCCGGAGTCTCGGTTTATTACTGACCTGAACAACCTGCGGGCTCCTTCCAGCTCCGAACCCTTCCCCAGTCCGTCATCCGAGATGTCCAAGGAAAAACCGACCGAACCGGGCGCACGGGTGTTACACCAAGCTTCTCCAGGCAACATGGATTGCCTTGTTCGTTTCACACCGGAATGTGTAGAATGAAGGTTCGGGTTAAACGCAGACCGCAGAGATGTCGGTGCCTTTGCTGAAGATCGGCGTCGTGCTTAGCACCATGGCGATGATCACCAACTGGATGTCGCAGACGCTGCCCGCGTTGGTGGGGCTGAATACGACCAAGCTCACGGCGGCACAGGGATACCCGGACCGGAGTACCGGAGTAAGTGGCACAAGTTGTAAGGCTTCTCTGGCGTTCAATTGTTTGGTACAATAGTTCGGTTCTCTCCTTTTAGATTCTGGAAGATGTGCGCTCTCATGGTTGATTCGTGAATTATTAAAACATTCTCTAATCAGGTCTCTGTAATCGTCTCCTCTCCAAAAGCTCTTTGTCTTATAGTCTGTGCACGTTGCACTGTGTGTTGTTCCAGCGCTGAGATGTAGTCTAAGATGATAATTCAATTGCAGAGGCATGATTGATTTCGCCCGCGTTCAGATTGAGAGAGAGATAACATGGTTGTAGGTTACCGTATGTTTTAGGAGGGGCGGGGGAGAGCGCTGCATGGTGAGAGGGGACCAAGGGCGCGCTGTGGAGTACGTTAACGGGCTCGGATTCTGGCGTTGATAAAACGCTGCAAGGTGAAAATGAAGTGGGAATGAAAAATTGCGGGCTGAGGGTTTTTTTTTACGCGGTGTAAAGCGGTGTCTTTCTCTTTGTCCCTTTCAACCTCAGAATCACAGAACATCGAAATACGCGCAAAGGAAGGAGTCCTGTAGCCTAATACGCCGCCGCGCGAGTTTTTCTTTGTCTTTTTTTTTTTGTCATGCCCAGATCTGACTTTGGATAAATGACGTATTCAAATATACAAAATATTGTACTAATTAATATTGTTGTTATTTGATGTTGGTGATGGGGGAGGGGTGTGTGTGTGTGTGTGTGTATGCAAATTAAATCATGTTCCAGTATGATTTTTAATCATTTAAGTGCACGAGTGCTTAAAGAGCATCATAAATCCACTAATTAGGATTTCCCCCATGGATAGTACCAGTGTTGGACATTTAGACTGAACGTAATTGCACTGCATATTGATTGCTGGGCAAAAAAAGTGTTTTTTAAATATCTGTCTGAACAAGTGATCCAGAGGACAAACGCTTTTGCATTTTCCAACAGATTTCCATTAAAAGAGATGAGCAAATGAGATCTCCGATTATAAGGACGCAAGCTGTATCATATAGTAGGCCTAATGCTGTGTTATTGCTTCGTTATTACACAGTCGATTGTGATTGGCGCGGTCTTGCAGGCTTATTCCTGTGGGATCATTGACATCATCTGAACAGATGCGCCTTTGATGGAGCTGTGGTCCTGGTGGCTGGATGGTTGTGCTTTTATGCTGGGCGGCAGTGAAGCATCCGTGTTTCACAGTCGTCAGTTCATCAGTGAGGATAAGTTAACAACTTGGTTTTACATTATAGGTTCTGTCTCTGGTTTTTATTCACTGAGCCAGGACAGTTTGTGACCCTTTTGGGCCTCTTTTGAATTTACAGCCTTGGAATAACTTACACTTTTATCTAAATCCATATCCATACCCACAGCAGTAGTCAGTCCCGTTTAATAGCACATTAGCCCATTAGTGCTATTGGAATAGAACTCCTTTTGACTCCTGCATAATGTACAGTACAGTGGAATAATGGTGAATTTGAATCTGACTGGGGATATCATTACTATTCCTTCTTCTTCGCAGGGAGACAATGGCTATTGGCTATATCCTGGGTTAATGCTACCAGATCTGCAGATCTACAAAGCTGACATTCTCAGTAATTGCTTTTTTTCTTATTTTAAGATTGGCAGCCTCGGCTGGTAGGAGGAGGAGGAGGAGGAGAGAGACACACATGCCAGTCACCTCTGTCAGGTCCTCGTCAGATGTTCTTTTGGCTGCTTTCTTCCTCAGATAGGATGACAGGATCAGCTCCAGATTCAGCATTCGTGGACGAATCTGCAGTTCTTGATCTCTCATGGGGCTTTCACTTCATGTTTTGGGATTTTTCAAATGCAGTCAATAACTGGTTAAAACTTCCCCCAACACCCCACACGTGCTATGTGTTGTATCTGGACGACTAACACATGACTATATCATTGCCAGAACGTTCTTCGGTAATTAGACATGCCTGGACACGTTTGATTGGCTGCTGCTTCTCACCTCAGTCGGCTTTTGGTGGTTTGATAGCGTGTCGAGGGAGGGGCTTGTTGCTAGTAGCGTCCAGATGGTGCTGTGCGTAAGCCTGCATGAGGATCTCACAGACAGACATGATTTAATCAGTGTTGGAGAGAAAATACCAATGATGTAGTGGGGGGGGGGGGCTTTAACACCACTCTAAATGGAGCTTTGTGGAGGTTCGAAATGTGCTGCAGCTAAGCTGAGCCCAGTCTGGGAAGCAAAGCGAGGCAGATGTAGCAGTAAAAAACAGACACGGTTATCCCACTAATTGGATTAGATGACGATGGCTTTAGCATTATTTTGATCTCCTCTCATCTGCTCTCTCTCTTTCTCTCTCTCTCTTTCTCTCACTCTCTCTCTCCATCCTTGATCCCCCCAGGTGTTGCCAGCCAACCCAGAGGAGTCCTGGCAGGTGTATAGCTCAGCCCAGGACAGCGAGGGGAGGTGTGTGTGCACCGTGGTCGCCCCGCAACAGTCCATGTGCTCACGGGACGCACGCACCAAGCAGCTGAGGCAACTGCTAGAGAAGGTAACTATGACTACCACCACCTCCGCCCCCCCCTCCTCGACAACAACACGACCCTATCCACTGCACGTGATTGACCGCAGACCGCAAGCTGTCTCCGCACAAACACACATGCACACAAGCGTGCACACGCACACACGCACACATGCACACACGCACACACGTACACACACACACACACACACACACACACACATACGCACACACACGCACACACACACACTCCCAAACTCACTCACATCACGCTTGTGTTTACGGCCCCTCTCCACCCCCTCATCGCCTGCAGGACAAGAATAGGAATCACACACTAATGAGTTCCCTGGAAACCCTAGACAGCCTCACGGAAGTGCTCCGGCCCTCTCTGAGCCTCAGTGACGCACTACCCAAAGCAACCCGACGTGACGCATGACGCAACCCGACCCGACGCACTTCAAGTGCCTCAGGGCGCTGCGAGCGAGCGGTGGTCTTGTATACAAAAGAGAACGAGCTTTTCGAGAGCTTGTATAATGAAACTCGTCGCCTTTTTTTAAACCGCGGGTCGGTATAACCTCAAAAGGACGTCGCACACAGTAGAACAGTTGGCATTTTTCCACGCTAGAGTAGATGCCAGTTAGGAGTCACTGAAGGGTACCACACGTCTCACACGTCGATGGACCGGCACGCAGGAGAGCTTGACAGTGTGTCAGAACATATTTCTGTCTACTTCTTCTTCTGCGTCAGTGTCACCTGTGTCACAGAGCACGGAAACACAATCCAACCGAGCGAGAACCATATCTTTTACGAACGGCTAAATAGATTTCCCTCCAAACTTGACGGGGAGAAAAGTCGGAAAGCATGGCCCCCCCCTCCTCTTCATCAGCACGAGAAAATAGAAACCGAATCCAAATCTCAGGGTAGGAATCGTAGGTTTCAAGCAGGGTCAATATGTACAGATATATCTAGAGGTGTTTCTCAAGAGGTCCAGAAACCATGTCGGTGTGTGTCCCTGCTGTTCCACCCCCGCCCCCCCACCCCCACCCCACCCCCCATCCCCCTCAGGTCCAGAACATGACCCAGTCCATCCAGGTCCTGGACCAGCGGACCCAGAGGGACCTGCAGTACGTGGAGAAGATGGAGGTGCAGCTCCGAGGCCTGGAGACCAAGTTCAGACAGGTGGAGGAGAACCACAAGCAGAACATCGCCAAGCAATACAAGGTACTACAGCCTAGGACCCCCCCCCCATCTGACCACTACCACTGTAGCTTCATGTGTCACCTCCTCACCCCACGCTGTGTGTATGTTGCTCACCCATGGATATAGTCCAGCACCACCAACTCAACTAATTCATTCATTCATTCATTCATTCATTCATTCATTCATTCATTCATTCATTCATTCATTCATTCATTCATTCATTCATTCATTCATTTATTCATTCACTCACTCCCACAACCTGTTTCTTAATGTCCGTGCCACTTTCTTACATACATAATATACAGTATTTTGATATGGCTCAGTAACCCAGTCCACATACACATTCTTTATAGTTAATCAATATGGTTGTTTACCTTCAGAGAGACTGCAGCCTTATAATAGATTGATTTCATACATCGATGACACTGAAGAAGATTGAATTGCCACCAATGAATCATGGCTCTCTCTCTCTCTCTCTCTCTCTCTCTCTCTCTCTCTCTCTCTCTCTCTCTCTCTCTCTCTCTCTCTCTCTCTCTCTCTCTGTTACATTTAGTTCACGAGCCTCGCTCCATTAAGCTTGCAACACCTGCACATTGATCCACTAACACTGAGACAAACAGACCACTGTACACTCTTCATTATGTTAATCAGGAAATGATGATGGATCAAACTTCTACTGAATGTAGAAGGGAGACGAGGCTGTCTCCAGCCCCAGCAGTGTGTGTGACACCATCCTTTACATCCTGTCTCTGCTTCATGGTCCTCACACCCCTCCCCCCACCTCGTGTCATGCATGGAGAAACCTCAGCATGTTTAACACACTAATTCAGTGTGTGTATTAGTGTGTGTGTGTGTATTAGTGTGTGTGTGTGTATTAGTGTGTGTGTGTGTGTGTGTATGTCTGTGTGTGTGAGACTGCATGTGAGTGTGTGTGTGTGTGTGTGTGTGTGTGTGTGTGTGTGTGTCTTAGATAGGTTAGTGAGCTAGATCCTGTCAACAGTGTGTCATCTTCTTGCTTGCAGGGCTAACTTGTCAGACAAGTACAGAGAGCCACAGGAGAAGAGGCAGTCAGTCCCATGTGTTCCCCTGAACTGGGCCACAGCAGTACTGAGACTTTTTTTGGGCGTCAAGCAGTTTATTTACCTTTAGCATCATTAGTACAAAGAAACCCCACCCTTTCCCCCACCAACCACTGATCTCTTCCTGCATGTTACTGTCAACGTTTTCCATCCAAACGCTTTTTCAAAAGTAAAAATTAGTTGTTTACAATTATTATTATTACTATTAATTATTAATTATTATTATTATTATTATTATTATTATTATTGTTCTTTTACTTTTGGTTTTGTCTATGCATATTTGGTTACTAAAGAAATATACGTATAAACAAAAGAAATAAAATCCGAAAACACTTTGTTGTGTGTGACAAGCATGTAACCCTTAAGATGTTGCATTTTAAACGATGATGACCAATAAAGAGCTTTCCCAATTGTTTCCGGTGTTCTGAGAGGCTTGCTTTAAACTGCTCTTCGACACCACGATGGAGCAACTGCTCAACCCACTTGGTGGAAACATTTTGTCGGGTTTGTTCGGCTCAGAAAACACACACACACATGCACGTGCACAAACACACCACTGTACACACTCTCACAGACTCAGGGTCGCTCTTTGAAGAGAGAGAGAGAGAGAGAGAGAGAGAGAGAGAGAGAGAGAGAGAGAGAGAGAGTCAGGGTAGTCAGAGGAGTCAGGGCCAGAGTCAGGGTTGTTTTTTTGGTTCTTTTCTTTTTATATTGGACAGGAGTCATCTTCTTCTTTTTTTTGGTCGCGCATGACACTGAACCCAGCTTATTCTTAACCCTTTCAGGCCATAAAAGCGAAAATGGAGGAGCTTAGACCCTTGATACCAGTGTTGGAGGAATACAAGGCGGATGCCAAATTGGTATTGCAGTTTAAGGAGGAAGTCCAGAATCTGACGTCAGTTCTAAACGAACTTCAGGAGGAGATGGGGGCCTATGACTACGAGGAGCTTCACAGCAGAGTGTCAAATCTTGAAGAGAGGCTCCGAGCATGCATGCAAAAATTAGGTAGGCCGAGAAAGCTACTATAACATACACATTCACTCACACTCTCTCTCTCTCTCACACACACACACACACACACACACACACACACACACACACACACACACACACACACTCGACACGCCAGTACATGTGTGTGTTGCATCAGCCTGAATCATAGGCCGAGAAAGCTACTATAACATACACACTCACACTCTCTCTCACACACACACACACACACACACTCACACTCTCTCTCACACACACACACACACACACACACTCACACTCTCTCTCACACACACACACACACACACACACACACACACACACTGGACACGCCAGTACATGTGTGTGTTGCATCAGCCTCAGGGCATCACGGACATGGGGACACCTCAGAAACAACCGGAATGAGGAGTGGTGTTTGGATGCCATTCAATGGTGTTTAGAAACCATTCCTTATTCCATTCCATGTCTTCAAATGATCCTGTCCTCCGATTTCGACCTTTCCACCAGCCTCCACTGATGCATTCCTATACCAGACATTGCTGCCACACACTTATGGTTGTTCATTGACATCATTTGCTAACCACACACACTTTATTCATCGAATCCACACATGTTATACTTTGTACTATTCTATATGCACCGTGTGTAACAGAGTGTACATTTTACATTTGTTTGTGTTCAACTATTTCTATACTGTTTATTTGAACTGACTAATTGAACCAAAAAACATGAGTGTTTCACATGCTCACCTGCAGCCATGTGAGGTGTGATGACTTGTGTTGTTGGCTCAGACTAGTCACACCACAGTGTTCTTGGCTCTTATCTCAGACTAGTCACACCTCAGTTATTTCCTACAGTGCTAAGTCACACCCACAGTGTAGCGGCATGGCGCTATGGCAGCAGCAGAGATACATGTTCACAGCCACTACAGTGGTCTTACAAGGGTGTGCTGTCATGTATGTGTTGTTTAGGTGTACCATTGGAAGCCTATGTGTGACATGGTCTGGTTAAAAAGCCCCCCAAGTAGGGCCCAAGGACATTTTTTGAAAATAGTTGAAGAAGATTATGCTTATTTGAATGTTGGTACAACTCAAACCAAAATACCGGAGAAACTCGCTCCGAATCAAAACACATGCAAAACAGCTGCTAGTCGCTGGCAGCTAAAAAGAAACTTCTATGAACATCTAACTGCATGTTTAGCACATCACAACATGCTGATAGAACATCAACAAGCTAAAAACACATAACTACACATAATTAGATGATCACACGACCCTAAAACGTAAAAGTTTGTTTACAAGCCGTGTATCACTTAACCAGTATTCAGACGATAATGACATAACAGACGATACAGTGAATCCAATTCTAAAAACTGGAAATCCTAAGTATTTAGTGATCCTAAAACTGCTGTTTTGTTATATCGAGTGGGCTCTTCAGCACCTCAACTTTCATCATATGCGAACAAACGGAAAACACGTTTGCACTTTGCACGACTTGAGAATCGCCGATATGCAGACCTTTTCGCCAGACCGTATCACATATCGTCAAACAGTAGGGCTTGCCGTTCACAGGCTCGTTGACTAAACAGCTCTCCATGGTATCCACATTATGATTACCTCCATGGGGGTGAAATGGGTGGATGGGTACTTTTAAGGACAACGTGAGGCGTGAGCACAAGGTTCTTGTGTTCCTAGTCCCTTGAAGTCCTGGGCTGTGAAACCCTCCATATTTAAGTATACACCAGAGCTATGAAACCCTCCATATTTAAGTGTACACCAGAGCTGTGAAACCCTCCATATTTAAGTATACACCAGAGCTGTGAAACCCTCCATATTTAAGTATACGCCAGAGCTGTGAAACCCTCCATATTTAAGTGTACGCCAGAGCTGGGAAACCCTCCATATTTAAGTATACACCAGAGGGTAAGACGATGGCCAAAAAAGTGATGCCACAAAGCAGCAATGTGGAGACCGTGGAGAGCTCATTAGTCCTGATGAAATGCAGTTCTGTCGACACACACATACACACACACACACTCACACACACACACACGCACGCACACACACATCACACACACACACACACCAATTCCGCCTCAGACTAGATACACAGCTGTACAGTCTAACGAGTTCAATCACTCAGTCTTTCATAAACACTCTCTCTCTCACACACATTGTGCAGTCACTCCCATCTTTTCTCTTTGTGTAACACACACACATACACACACACACACACACACCCTCTCTATCATCTTCCCCATCTCTCTCCCTCCTCTCCCTCCTGCTCACTCTTCCAGTCCATTATGGTTAGAGACACACACCAGGACTCCTGGTGTTCTCAGTCGCAGATCAATACACGCACACACACACACACACACACACACACACACACGCATCTTATCTCCTCCCAGCCCTCAGAGGAGCGGCTGCGGCAGGAGTCTATCCACAGCACTGAGATCAGCGGAGATAAAGGAGAGGTCGCCCAGCGAGCGCCCGGCTCGGGCCGTAGGGAGGGTGACGAGCCTCTTTCATCATCACACACACCAACACACGCACACCAACACACACACACACACACGCACCCACGCACACAGGATATTCGGACTCGAGTGAGGATCGTCAATAACACGGCTTCGGCTGCGTCCGAAAAAGACAAATGAAAAGAAAAAAAGAAAAAAAAGACTAAATACAGTCGGAAGAGAACGCAGAGGCAATTCTCCTGGAGAAAGAAATTCACAGAGTGAGAGAGACAGAGAGAGAGAGACAGAGAGAGAGGGACAGAAAGAGAGAGAGAGACAGACAGAATGATCAAGTGAGAGAGAGAATGATAGAGAAAGAGATTGATAGAGAGAGAGAGAAAGACAGACACAGAGGGAAAGAGAGAGAGAGAAAGACATTCACAGAGTGACACAGAAGCGAGAGCGTGTGGAGAGGGAGTGATAGTGGGGTGATAGCGGGGTGAGAGAGAGAGAGGGAGAGAGAGAGAGAAAGAGACAGAGAGAGAGAGACAGAGAGAGAGAGAGACAGAAATAGAGAGAGAGAGACAGAGAGAATGATAGAGAGAGAGAGAGAATGATAGAGAAAGTGAATGATAGAGAGAGAGAGAGAAAGAGAGAGAGAAAGACAGACACAGAGAGAGAAAGGGAAAGAGAGAGAGAGAAAGAAATTCACAGAGTGACACAGAGCGATATCGTGTGGAGAGGGAGTGATGGAGGGGTGGCGGAGGGAAACAGAGAGTGTACCTCAGAGTGAGAAGTGAGACAGAGACAGGTGGGGGGAGGCTGTTTTGTGGCGGGGGAGAGTAGCGGCCCTGTGGACAGTGGAGACACAATGGCCGTGGATCAGGAGGACGAGGCAGCGAGGATGCTGGGATATAATCAAATAAATAAATCAGGACGGGGGGGGTTCAGGTCAGCCCCTCTGTTTGTGACATCACAGGGACGGGCCGGCCTTCTGATGGGTGAGGCCCTACTCTCCTCCTATAGCATCACTCCCTCTTTCACTCTCTCTCTCTCTCTCTCTACTCTCCTTTACTAGTATCACCCCTCCCTCTCTCTCTCTCTCTCCTCTCCTATATGAGTATCACCCCCCCCTCTCTCTCTCTCTCTCTCCTCTACTAGTATCACTCCTTCTCTCTCTACTCTCCTTTACTAGTATCACCCCTCTCTCTCTCTCTCTCCTCTACTAGTATCACTCCTTCTCTCTCTCTCTCTCTCTCTCTCTACTCTCCTCTACTGGTATCACTCTCTCTCTCTCTCTACTCTCCTCTACTAGTATCACCCCCTCCCTTTCACTCCTTCTCTCTCTCTCTCCCTCTCTCTCTCTCTCTCTCTCTCTCTCTCTCTCTCTCTCTCTCTACTCTCCTCTACTGGTATCACTCTCTCTCTCTCTCTCTACTCTCCTCTACTAGTATCACCCCCTCCCTTTCACTCCTTCTCTCTCTCTCCCTCTCTCCCTCTCCCTCTCTCCCTCTCTCTCTCTCTCTCTCTCTCTCTCTCTCTCTCTCTCTCTCTACTCT
>NC_137689.1:46015801-46040801 GCF_963989245.1 Nansenia antarctica | reverse complement strand
CGTGCGATGTTCCGTTCTACGTTCTAATGCTTTGACTTTTCTTTCGAAAAATGTGAATACATTTCCGCGTTGTCGAAAATCAATGACACATCGCTAGTCAACTAACACGGTTTGTTTTATGAGCCTGCTAACAATGTAAAGTAGTGTTGTAAGATGGAGACAAACTTCAGCTATATGATCTAACAGCCGGTCTTCAGGACGACATACAGACCCGTATGAGCTTACAGGGCTATCCCCTAAGTATGATTTGACAGGCAGCTAAACGAAAATGCCTTCCCAACCAGCGAGACCTGGGGGGTGTTCCATCAACGTCGCCAAAGGAAAACCTAGGCCCACTTCGCCAAGTCCCGCGAGACTCTTAAAAAGATCCAGGCATATCTTGATAGATCTCGCGAGACTTGTCAAAACAAGCCCAGACTTTCCTCCAGCGACGTCGATGGAACACCCCCCTGGTTATAGAAATGACGTTGTTTTATTGATAACATTTTAAAAAAAGGGTAAAACTGGAAAGAGAAAATTGAAAACTCACATTAATCCCAAACAATTTAACAAACTTCAGTTAACGTAATGTGGAGTCCGTTCATTGATCGATGCTGTCTGTTCAGTTCCCAGTGAGGCGCCCGTTCAGCGCTGGACATAATGGCATAGCGCGCATGCGAATCATGTTATATTATTATATAGCTCGCATCTAATCGTATCGGATGAGAAATAGACATTAAATGGCATATATAGGTCGCTACACAACAGTAATCACCGCGACAAACAGCTATATTAGATTTGGAGAAAAAAAAATATGATTTTGAAAAAAAAAATTTTTATTATATTTTAATATGATGACCGGAATAATTCACGTTTGTCCGGTAAATCGAAATCTTCCCGGACACGATGTCCGGCGGCAAATTTTTCTAACGGAAACCCTGAGCTGTACATGGTGTAAGTGCTCTTCATACAACACATTACACCCATATTACATCACTAATAGCTGTGGGTTCAGGTGGCAAGGTTCTTAAAGCTACGAAACACCCATGATAGACCTGAGTTAACCTTCATAGGTTGGATGATGGGCTGTGTGTTAACTCACGTTACTGTTTTCTACTAGGTGCTCATGGTCTGATTTACCTCCCCTGGCTATGCATCTGCTAATAAACTAAGGGCGAAAAACAGGCGAGCTTTCATTACTAAAACACATTAAAATGCAAATGCTGGAGGATAAATCTGCATGGTTTATAACACACCCCAGACAGCATGGTTAATGATGGCATGGTGTCAGAGACCTCGCTGTAAAACATCAACAAGCTCCATTGTGCATCTAGGTTTATAGATGCTAATACATGCACAGAGACATAAACACATAGAAACATCACACTAATTAGAAAGCGTGCACCTACGTACAAGGTAAAACTGCACTCGGCCACTCATGTAGGCGAGACTTCACCTGTGTTCCTTTCCGAACAGCTTTAACACTTCTCTAGAATGGACTATAATAATAATAATACCAGAAACTGTGGTTTCACACTGAAGATAGTGTCAGACTGTAGAGTTTAACGTGGTGTAATTGAGGGTGTTGTGGGGTCAGTCAAGGTGGTTGAGTCATGATGTTGACGGTATGCTGTCCGAGAGATTACCGTGAGGTAGTGTTGAAGGCCAGTTTAGTATGTACCGGAAAAGAACATGCATAATGCATGGCAAAGGTCTATTGGATTGCACATTGGTGCAATGTGTTGTTAATGGTGACAGGGAGGCAGGTTAGATGTAATTGATCACAGCAGACAGGTCCACTCTTGCTCGAAGAGGGAGAGCATTAGACACTGGTGTTGTCCTGGGGCCCCCCTAGGGCCCTGATACATCCTGGTTCTGAATGATTCATGAGTCAATCAGAAAACAGGGGCGGGGGCGGTCGGGGGGCAGGTGGGGGGGAGGCCGGGTGATGGGCGGGCGGGCTGGCTTTCAGGTGTGTGAAATGGGTCCAGTCGTTCCGGAACCGTCTCTCTCCCCTCTCTCTGTGCGAGGAGCCACAGGGGCCAGGAGGTTGGTGGTGGGGGGGGGGGGAGGCAGCTGAGACAAGTCCGTTTATCTGGAGTGATCCATATTATCCCTGTGGGGCCGGACTCATCCCTGCTCATCTCCCCCCCCTCCCCCTCCGGCTGTCACCCCTGACTGCCTGTATGGAGAAGCAGCAGGTATCCCAGCAGCCTCTGCTCCGGCACAGACACTCCAGCAGGCATCTCACATTTAATTAGGATTTTCGGTCGACGGCGTGATGTGATTTACAGTGTGAAATTATGCATGATCTAGATCCACGTTGAAACGGGGGGGCTCAGGTTTCCACAACGGCGGGAAGCCGCTGCCAAGTGTCGAGACCGCACGCCGTGCGTTCTTTTTGTTTTCCCGAATCAAACTATGCAGACGGTTGTTTTCTCTGTTGTTGGTGTCAGAGCGGTGACTCTCCCAGACTCACGCCTCTCTCTTTCCTCTCTTTGTTGTCGTCGTTTTTGTCTCCTGTCTGTCGCTAGGTGTGGTACATGGACGGTTACCACAACAACCGGTTCGTGCGGGAGTACAAGTCCATGACGGACTTCATGACCACGGACAACTTCACGTCCCACCGCCTCCCCCACCCCTGGTCGGGCACGGGCCAGGTGGTCTACAATGGCTCCATCTACTTCAACAAGTTCCAGAGCCACGTCATCATCAAGTTCGACTTCCGCACCTCCTCCATCAGCAAGTCCCGGCAGCTGGACTACGCCGGGTTCAACAACATGTACCACTACGCCTGGGGCGGCCACTCCGACATCGACCTGATGGTGGACGAGGGGGGGCTCTGGGCCGTCTACGCCACCAACCAGAACGCGGGGAACATCGTGCTCAGCAAGCTGAACCCCAACACGCTGCAGATCGTCAAGAGCTGGACCACCAACCACCCCAAGAGGAGCGCGGGGGAGGCGTTTATGATCTGCGGCACGCTGTACGTGACCAACGGCTACTCCGGGGGCACCAAGGTGTACTACGCCTACAGCACCAACTCCTCCACCTACGAGTACATAGACATCGCCTTCCAGAACAAGTACTCCCACATCTCCATGCTGGACTACAACCCCCGGGACCGCGCCCTGTACGCCTGGAACAACGGACACCAGGTGCTCTACAACGTCACGCTGTTCCACGTCATCCGGTCCGAGGAACTGTAACCACGGAAACGGGGATGAATATATATATATATATATAACTGTAACCGTGGAAACGGGAATACACATATATATATATATATATATATATATATATATATATATAACTGTAACCGTAGAAACGGGAATAAATATATATATATATATAACTGTAACCGTGGAGACGGGAATAAATATATATATACAATATATATATCGAAAGATTGCCTCTAAACATTATCCTATATATGAAAGTATATCTTCGACAGAATGATCATATTATTTAGCATATCCTAAGACTTACAGTATATAGAGATATCGAACACGGACATGCGAAGCGGATGAATGCGCAGCGTGCACAACATTGAATGGGGGGAAAAAATAAATCAAAACGGTTTGCTACAAGAACGGAAACATGATACGTCAAAAAGAGAATATTGGTATGAAAATAAGAACGGTTGCCAAAAAACGTCATTTTTAAAAAAAGAATAATAATAATGGATAACCAACCAAGAAGATTATTGCTGTGGCTCTGGAGCTCTGGTAATAACCCCCCCCCTCTCACCTCTGTCGGCCCTGGGGGGGTCAGGTGCTGGGGGGTCCCAGAAAAGACTGAAGGATTGGTTAGAAACTGTTTGCCAACCCCCCCCCCCCACCCCCACCCCCGGCCCCACCCTACCTACAGGCAGACAGGGGGAGACATGGGCGTTATGTCCAGAATGTCACCAGAGCCCACCACCACAGTCTGTCACACATATCCCTTTTATCAGTACAGTAGAAAACGCGGGTCTGACGAGAAAACAACAACAACAAGAACAACATCCGCTAGAAGACCTGAAGGCACTGACTGTTGGGCAGAACTGTCGTTTGAGAACATTTCCTGTGTTTGTGACTCTGTGTGAAACCGCCTTTCTTTGCATGAGTGTTTTCTACCACTCTGGTCTGCTTTTCTGAATGTCTTTTTTGCTGTATGATGCTAATACTATATAACGGCGGGTGGTGGGGTGGGGAGAGGGGTAGTCTAGAGAACCCGTGGGATTCTAGGGTTGAAAACATGTTTGCTTTTTTCACTTGTTTGTATTTATTTCTTGTTCTTTTTTTCCCCCATTGGGATGATTTTTTCTTTTTTGGTATTTGTTCTTGTATCACCCTAACTGTTGGCACCAGCTACTCTGTCTGTTTTAGTTGGACTGTGTGGGGATGAAGCTACTGTATCTAGCTCATATCTTCCTGAAGAAAAAAAGAATAATTAGAATGTATCAACGTAACGTAACCCGGGGGATGTACACTCACTCCTCATGGTTCTGAAACGGAATCGTCGGCCTATTGTTTGAAGTATCCCCCCCTAGCAACGGATTATGCTGTTAAATGTACCCCCTAGCAACGGATCAATGCTGTTAAATGTACCCCCCCCCCCTTGCAGAGGACAATGGCTTTGCTCACTCTGTTTGCGCTTTGCTGGACGTGTGTTGTACCTGAGATGAGATAGTTAATGATTTGTGTCAATAAAAACAGAGAATATTTGTTCCGAAGTTCTAGTCGTATAGTCTTACCTCAGCATCACCTCCGTTGACTGTAATAGAGCATGTTGTCAGAAGTTCTGTGTGTGGGTGTGTGTGTGTGTGTGTGCGTGTGGGTGTGTGCGTGAGTGCGTGACCGAAAATACGGTTTTATGCGCCCTGCTGAGAATAGTACTCTGACTTCATGTCATGAGATTACCAGCACGTTTGTGGGGAGGTCATTTAGAATAGGAGATTACACTGTCAGAACAAAGCTTTTGTAATCATCCTCACATTGTTGTGACATTGGTGTCACAACCGTCACCACTCATCCCATGTGGACCTTGGCAAAGGAAATAGTAGTACAATAATGTAGTAGTACAAGGTAAAGGTCTTTAAAGCAGTTTTTAAGCAGCCTTTTAAGCAGCACCCTCTCACACTGATCTCCAACCTGCTTCAGAGAGCTAGCAAAGCTGCTGGCTTTCATATGAACAAATAAATACATGTCATCACTCTTTCATACATTCATTGTAGTGATGATAGACGACTATGAATAGATGTACAACTATTTGCTACAACAAATGTGACAGCGGCTGGTGAAAGAGGGAACAAGTCGACAACCAATCAAAATGTTCAGACTTTTATTTTGAAACGCGGAAATACATTTCAACGTTGCTGGAAAATCACAACACAAACTTACTGCAACGCAACGGTGAGTAATCCCTACTGCTACCTAATTAACTAGAACACTACTTTACATTGTGAGCAGGCTCACAAAACAAGCTATCTTAGCTGACTAGCGAGGGTATCGTTGATTTTCAACAACGCTGAAATGTATTTTACATTTTTTCAAAATAATAGTCTGAACATTAAATCGGCTGCCGACCCCTTTCACCAGCAGCTGTCACAAATGTTAACGACTCTCACACCAGGTTCTTGCTTCCATGACCATGACGGCGAGGGACAGGTTTTGACATGTTTCTGGTGTTTCAGGATGTGAATACATTTGTGGATTTCTCTTTAAGTAGGTCAACAGGAAGTCTCCATTCCCTCCTGCAGACGAGACAGCCCCCCACTTGGCTTTGTTTTAATGGCTACCACTTCCCCATGTTGATCATGTGACGCTACCTCCCTCTCCTCTACCCCTTTACTCTCTGTTCCTGATCTACTTCCCTCTCTCTTCTTCCCCTTTATTTTCTGTTCCTGATCTACCTCGCTCTCTCACCTCCCTCTCTCCTCTACCCCTTTACTCTCTGTTCCTGATCTACCTCCCTCTCTCACCTCCCTCTCTCCTATTCCCCTTTACTCTCTGTTCCTGATCTACCTCCCTCTCTCACCTCCCTCTCTCCTCTTCCCCTTCACTCTCTGTTCCTGATCTACCTCCCTCTCTCACCTCCCTCTCTCCTCTACCCCTTTACTCTCTGTTCCTGATCTACCTCCCTCTCTCCTCTTCCCCTTTACTCTCTGTTCCTGATCTACCTCCCTCTCTCACCTCCCTCTCTCCTCTTCCCCTTTACTCTCTGTTCCTGATCTACCTCCCTCTCTCACCTCCCTCTCTCCTCTTCCCCTTTACTCTCTGTTCCTGATCTACCTCCCTCTCTCACCTCCCTCTCTACTCTTCCCCTTCACTCTCTGTTCCTGATCTACCTCCCTCCCTCACCTCCCTCTCTCCTCTACCCCTTTACTCTCTGTTCCTGATCTACCTCCCTCTCTCACCTCCCTCTCTCCTCTTCCCCTTTACTCTCTGTTCCTGATCTACCTCCCTCTCTCACCTCCCTCTCTCCTCTTCCCCTTTACTCTCTGTTCCTGATCTACCTCCCTCTCTCACCTCCCTCTCTCCTCTTCCCCTTCACTCTCTGTTTCTGATCTACCTCCCTCTCTCCTCCTGGCTGTCTCATTCTCTCTCCCCTCTCTCTTTGACCCTCACTCTGTCTTTTTCCTCTCTACTGTATCTTACCCTGTCTCCATCCCTCAGTCTTTCTGTCTTCCCCCCTCTCTCTTTCTCTCTCTCTCGTTCCCTCTCAGTCCTCTGATGTTTCAATCGATGAATAAATGATTGCTTCTATTTTCAGTCAGAGTTCTTGGCCAATACAAGCAGCCTTGGTTTCCAGAAGGAGAGAATTAGAGATGCACAAGAGGGAGAGAGAGAGGGAGGGAGGGGGAGGGGGGGGGGGGTAGAAAAGACAGACAGAACATGTTTTGGAACAAGGCTTCTGAGTGTGCGATACAATGAGCTGTCAATCAAGGACTGACCACATTAACATCTGGGCAGTGATTGGCGTGGTGAGTCACATCGCCTACCCTCCCACCCCTCCTCCAACCCTCCTCCACCCTCCGCCCCCCACACCCCCACCCCTCCTCCATCCTCCCACCCCTCCACCCCTCCACCCTCCGCCCCCAACACCCCCACCCCTCCTCCATCCTCCCACCCCTCCACCCTCTGCCCCCAACACCCCCCACCCCTCCTCCATCCTCCCACCCCTCCACCCTCCGCCCCCAACACCCCCACTCCTCCTCCATCCTCCCACCCCTCCACCCTCCGCCCCCAACACCCCCACCCCTCCTCCACTCTCCCACCCCTCCACCCTCTGCCCCCAACACCCCCACCCCTCCTCCATCCTCCCACCCCTCCACCCTCTGCCCCAAACACCCCCACCCCTCCTCCATCTTCCCACCCCTCCGCCACTTCCCCCAGGATCCTGACAGTTGCATTTCATTTCATCATTCTGCATGACGGCGGTGCTCTGGATCTGTTCCCTGTATCTTATTTGTTATGTTGGCGTATTTCTCCAGCCTAGCTAGTGGCTAATGACCTGGCGTCCTGTGCTCTGCGTGGCGATGCCGCTGTTAGGCCCTGGCAGCGGGGGGAGAGACAATCCGTGACCCTGAATCACTCTGGTCTAGGTCAACACCGTGGTGCATCGCTGCCCCCAAGGACAAAGCCACTTAGTGGTGACATTTACAGCAATCCATAAAGCCATGGGAGGTGTGTGTGTGTGTGTGTGTGTGTGTGTGTGTGTGTGTGTGTGTGTGTGAGTGCTGGATGGTTGGGGTAGTGTGAGGAAAAGGCAGGCATACAAATAGGAAAATATAATAACTGTTCTCCTGCCATGCATTGGTTATTTATGCGGCTGCACACCTGTGTGTGTTGATTGAACAGCAGGGCTGTTCTGACAGAACGATGCGTTTGGTTGGGGAGATAGCTGTCCGTGGTGCTGAAATGGATGCTTTTCTTTTCGAGCCGTGCCTAGCTCTGAATGGAGCTGTCCATGGTGCTGAACTGGATATATTCATACGGCCACACAAACGTCCCTGTCTGTCTTTTCAGATTCAGATTCAGATAACGTTTATTGCCATTATGCGTACACATATAGGAATTTGCTTCGACATTACAGTAAGTGCGTTTATACTTTTTTCACGTGTCAAAAAACAGGACAACACAGGACAGACAACAGTGCATTGGATGGTGCAATATAAAGTGCAGTGCAGAGTTTTTACAGTGAGTCCAGTGCATATTCAGTCCTGGGCAGACTTGGGGGCGGGGGGGAGGGGGAAGCCAGAGTCATTTATCAGCCTGGCGGCTGAGGGGTAGAAACTGAGCCTGTGGCGGGCCTTCAGTGCCTTAGGCAGCCGCAACCTTCTTCCAGAGGGAAGCAGGGTGAGGAGGCCGTGGCCGGGGTGGAAGGGGTCTGCCATGAAACAGAAACAGTCTTGAAACAGCGCTGTCCATGGTGCTGAACTACAGCCACACAAACGTCCCTGTCTGGCTTGAAACAGAGCTGTCCATGGTGCTGAACTACAGCCACACAAACATCCCTGGCTGTCTTGAAACAGAGCTGTCCATGGTGCTGGACCAGGAACATTTTGGTCACACCCAGTGGTGGAGTCTAGTTTTTTCTAGTGGGTATACAGTGATTTTTCCCTCCCAGCCTCATATCGTTCATTTCGGAACGCCATAAAAATAAATCTGCGCTCCCTGTCTAACATTATATCTAACATTACATCTTTTAAGGCTGTTCTGTGCACGATAGTGCTGCATTTTGACATATTTCATGTCGCATTTCCTCCCGTTGATGGTATATGACACTATAGTCAGTCCCAATGGTCCAAAAATCTGTGCTTTGTAACACAGGCGGGGTGAATTTTATAAATGAAAGTGTGAAAGTTCTGTCACAAAACGCTGTTACGTATCCTCACACATTTTTAAGTGGGTATACGGAAATCCTTGGCCTTTCCTAGTGGGTATATGCCGTAGTCCTGTGTATCACGTAGACTACACCACTGGTCACACCTATGCATTATATTATATTACATGTTTGGCATTTAGCAGACACCATTATCCAAAGCGATTTCCAACATATTTGACTAAGTTAGTGAATCATCCATCCACCAGTCTGAGCAGGAAAAAGTAATGTATGCTCGGGCCTGGGGCCATTGGCAGTCGTCTTGCTAGAAGACGTTTTTTGTTATGACACTGGTGAAACTCTATAGGGGGGTAGAGGGTAGAAGTCTCAGGAGATTCAGCCTGAAGAGATGGATCTTCAGTCTACGGCGGAAGATGGGGAGTGACTCTGCAGTCCTAACAGCAGTGAGATGCCCATGCTCCACCTCGTCTGGAACCTGCCGGCGCGTTCAGACCGAAAATAAATACTCAATATATACATTAGACACAGATTAACGCTAATCCTAGACTAAAAGGCATTTTCAATGGACATTTTCTATCGAAAATTGTATTTTAGTCTAAAACCAGACTTAATCTGCATTTCGGAAACCAGAACAACTATACTCCTACACAGCTACACTCCTGCTGCTTCTCCTCCCAGAAAGCACCGCAGCCTATGAAAGGACTTACTGCTTCATCACAGATATAAAACGTGATTATTCTAGCCCCATAAAGAGATTCAAAACAGTCATAACATTTCTATGGCCTTGGATATGCCCCAACACACCAGCAATTACCCATATGTCATGTCAGATTGAATACAGGACAACACCCCAGCTGAGAACGCTATCCTTTCGGTTCCACCATAATAGTTTTTTCCCCCTCCGACATTCATCAAGTCGAAAGCAGGACGAAACCAAAAGAAAGCCTTTTTCGGTTTCCTGTATCTGTGTTCCACCTCTCTGGGATCCCAGAGTGTGACGAGCCTGTTGTGGATTGGAATTAACAGCTTCCGATAAATCAGTAGGACGGTGAAGTTATAGGACTGTGTGAAAGGCAACAGCCATCGAAAACAATTCATTTTAATTTTGGCACGATAAAGAGAGGGAGGTTAGGAGGATTCAGCTAGCCCGGGTTTGCAAATCTCACTTGGCTGATTCTGTTTAGAATATGTCCTCGTCAGCATTTCAAAACACCTGCTCCCAAACAAAATTCCTACTCAATTAGCATTTCCGAAAACACAGCGTACTAAACACGAAAACACGTACAAACCGTGCTGTCACGAAAGGGACACTCACCCACATGCACCCACATACACACACATGCACACACATGCACACACATGCACACACGGTCATCTCAAGCTTGAACTCTAAACCCAGAATGCTCTATAATGACCTGTGTCATCCATCAGTCACTGGGAGCTAAGGCCAATTTCATGTGGGTGTGCAGTGTGTATGTGTGTGTGCAGTGTGTATGTGTATGTGTATGTGTATGTGTGTGTGCAGCTGACCGTTGTGTAGTGAGCAACATTCTGCTTAGATGTCACTCCATCCATGTGTGTGTGTGTGTGTGTGTGTGTGTGTGTATGTGTGTATGTGTGTGTGTGTGTGTGCGTGCATCTGTATATGTATGTGTGTGTGTATATGTGTATATGTATGTGTATATGTGTGTGTGTGTATATGTGTGTGTGTGTGTATGTGTGTGTGTGTATATGTGTGTGTGTGTGTGTGTGTGTGTTGTGTGTGTGTGTGTGTATATGTGTGTGTGTGTGTGTGTGTGTGTGTGTGAGGGTGAGAGGGCGTGAGGTTGTGAGGTTGTGACTGTGCTCCATCATGCATACAGGACACATACTTTCACACTAGAGTTCACATGTGGAGACACCGTGGTGGAGTAGAGCAGCATTCTGCTGGAACAATCTAGATGGCACTCCACCATGAGGGTCAAGCCGTGCGAGTGTATGTGTATGTGTGTGTGTGTGTTTATTTGTGTGTGTGTCTGTGTTTATGTTTATGTGTGTGTATCTGTGTTTGTGTGTGCGTGTGTGCGTGCGTGCGTGCATGTCTGTCTGTGTTTATTTGTGTGTGTCTGTGTTTATGTGTGTGTGTGTGTGTGTGTCTGTGTTTGTGTGTGCGTGCGTGCGTGCGTGTGTATGTGTGTGTGTGTGTCTGTGTGTGTGTGTCAAAAGCCATGCCATCTGTCTACACAGGAGATTTCACACCCTTGTTCACGTCTCAGCAGAGGCAGTTTTCTCCTGGGGTCTGATTTCAATCCAAGTAGGGTCCGTGACCTGAGGACGCTCCACACACACCCTCCACACACACCCCAGAGAGAGAGACAACTGTCATGCACACACACTCGGATGGAAACCTTCTCTGTTTCTGTGCGTCTGAATTAAATCACCAGTATGTTTGTTTTCTTCCTTCCTCTGTCTTGCAGCTGATCATTTGAAGGTGAGGATTTTAGAGGATTTTTCAGTGTCTTGTGTCCAGGTGTGTTCTGAAGGCCCAGAGTAAGAATTGGAATTAGTTAAAATAGGAGTCAGTTATGTTTATTATTAGTAGTAGTTCACCCCACTCCCACCCCTTCAGGTTCCCAAGTTTGTTATTTTCTATATTAATGCCACTTATTCTGTTCCCACTGCGCGTAACCAGGGCGCAACTTCCACAGATAGCGAACACACACTGACACACAAATGAATCCTCAGACGCTGGAGTAAAGTTTAGTTTTTTACTCAATCCTCAGAAACATGAGTGGTCGTTTGGTTATTTTGTAAAAAAGCAAAGCCTTTTCCAGGGCAAGAATGTAAACAAAGAGATTCTCCGGAGCTTTTCCTCTCAACTAGCTGCTGCTAAGAGCTATCACGTCTGACCAGTGTGCTCACGTCATGTGACTAATGTTCGTCATGTGACTAATCAAAACCGAAACTGAATAAAGGCAGTAACAAATGTAATGTCATAAAATGTCCACTAGATGTCTCTAAAATGAAAACCTAAGAAACCATGACACTCCCCGTCTGGTATGGAGGAAATACCACTATGAACTAACTCAGGGATACTCAGTCCTTTGGCGACATGAGAAGCACTGTCTCAGATATTGGTCTCAAGAACGTTTTAGCCGTCCCATGTTTGGTGATCTTCACTTCGATTCTTCTGATCTTCCCGTCCTTGTCAGGGAATGTCTGGCTGACTAGTCCTAAGGGCCAGTCGTTGCGCTTAGCTTGAGCATCTTTGAGAAGGACCAAATCCCCTACTTTAAGGTTCGGACGTTCCTCTTGCCACTTGCTGCGACTCTGTAGTGTCGTGAGGTATTCATGTCTCCATCGGCTCCAGAAAGTATTTGCAAGGTGTTGAACCTGTTTCCACTGCTGTCTGTGGAGGTCCATATCACTAAAATTTCCCGGAGGAGGAAGTGGAGTGCACATCTTCTGCGTAAGAAGCATAGCTGGTGTTAGAAGAAAAGGAGAGTCTGGATCCATTGAGATGGGGGTGAGAGGTCTGGCGTTGATTATGGCTGTAACCTCTGCCATCAGGGTGGAGAGAACTTCATGAGTCAGGCGAGAAGGGCAAGCCTTGAGCAACATGGAGTCAAGTATGCGCCTTGATATCCCTATCATCCTTTCCCAGGAGCCTCCCATGTGGGATGAATGAGGTGGGTTGAAGACCCATGAGCAGCCCTCTTCTCCCAGGTACTTTCGAATGCTAGGCATGTTGGGGTCGGTCAGCAGAATGTTCAGCTCTCGGCATGCGCCTGTGAAATTTGTTCCACAATCTGATCTAATCTGTTTGGCAGGTCCTCTTAGACTAAAGAACCTGCGTAGCGCATTGATAAAGCATGATGTGTCCATTGACTCAATCAATTCGATGTGGACAGCGCGCATACTTAGACATGTGAAAAGAACAGCCCATCTTTTACTGTTTGCCTGTCCTCCTCTTGTGCGTCTTGTGCTTACATGCCAGGGGCCGAAGACGTCCAGTCCCACGTAGGTGAATGGGGGTTCAGTACTCAGGCGATCAACAGGTAGGTCGGCCATCCTCTGTTCCGTCACTCTGCCTCTGAGCTTCTTGCAGGTTACACAGTCGTGAAGGATGCCTTTGATCAGTCGTCTTGCTCCCATGATCCAGTACCCTGCAGTGCGGACAGCGCCTTCGGTAAAGACTCGGCCTTGGTGCATCACCCTTTGGTGATGGTGTTCCACAAGTAGCTTTGCGATGTGTTTCCGTCCCGGAATAACAAGAGGGTGTTTTTCCTTGTAGGCGAGATCTGAATGTCTGAGCCGTCCCCCTATTCTCAGGAGGCCTTCTTCGTCGCAATTGGGATTGAGTTTCTTCAGAGGACTACTTCTTGAGATGTCCTTTCCACTTGCTATGCACGCAAGTTCGTCCTTGTAAGCCTCTCCTTGCACGCATTTGATGATGATGAGTTCAGCTTTTGTCAGTTCTTCAGCTGTGCGAGGCTGCTTGCAGTGATGCCATGAACTGCAAGTTTGATCCTGATCTTTGCTGGTAGCCTTACAGGATTCCACGATGTGGATGAGTGAACTTGTTGCTCTCACAAGTCGCTTCCATGAGGAAAAACGCTCGAATCTGTGAGATCCAAGGTGTGTTCTGTCGTTGGGCAGGTTGGTGATGTGTGCCCGCACCTCTATGTCTGAGTCCGGGTTGATGAGGTCAAAGACTTCAGGTGATGATGGTTCCTCTACTTGTAGCAGAAACGTTGGTCCTCTAAGCCAGGTTGTCTCACCTAGCATAGCTGCAGGCACAGAACGTGTGCCAAGGTCAGCTGGGTTATGGCTTGTGGAGATGTAGTGCCACTGGGTTGGTTCAGAAGACCGCCGTATACGCTGCACTCTGTTGCTCACATATACATAGAACCTTCTTGTCTGGTTGCTAATGTATCCTAGGACAACTCGGCTATCTGTATAGAACTTGACAGCATCCAGAGCTATATCTAGCTCGCTTGTGACTAGCTCAGCGACTTCCACACCCAACACGGCAGCTCCCAACTCCAATCTTGGGATAGTGTGAGCCGACTGTGGAGTTAACTTAGCTTTTCCAAGGACAAATCCTACTTGACATTTTTGCTCAACATCAATTACTTGGAGATAGGCGACTGCTGCAATAGCCTTCACTGAAGCGTCTGAGAACACGTGTAGCTCCTTTCTTATGGCTATTGAGATTGTAGAAGCAGAATAGGTTCTTGGGATCTCCAACTGCCTGAGGTCTTGAAGAGAGCTTCTCCAAGCGTTCCACTCATCTTCCCTTTCTGGAGGAAGAGGAGAGTCCCAGTCGGAGGCTTCGTTTGTGAGCTCTCGTAACAGGATCTTTCCCTGTATCGTAACTGGTGCAACGAATCCAAGTGGATCGAAGAGGCCGTTGACAGTAGCTAGAACACCCCTACGTGTGAAAGGCTTTGTGGATTCTGCTACTTGAAACGTGAAGACATCTTTCTTCAGATCCCAACTCACTCCAAGGCTCCGTTGAATAGGAGTGGGATCGACATCCAAGTTTAGGTCTTTGAGTCCCTTTGCTCGGTCCTCAGCAGAGAATGCTTCCATAACCTCCTGGCTGTTGGAAGCAACATTGTGAAGTCGCAGGTTCGACACAGCAAGCATCTCCTGTGTCCGCTTCAGTAGGTCGATGGCTTCACGTGCTGTGGGCCTTGACAGGAGTCCGTCGTCAACGTAGAACTCTCTTTCGATGAACTGTTTGGCGTCAGACCCAAATTCTTCTTCACCATGAGCTGCAGCACGTCTGAGACCATAGATTGCCACCGCAGGAGAGGGACTGTTCCCGAATACGTGAACCTTCATGCGGTACTCACATATGTCGTTCCTAGGATCGTTGTCCTCGTACCACAGAAAGCGGAGAAAGTTCCTGTGGTCTTCTTTCACAACGAAGCTGTGAAACATTTGTTCTATGTCCACAGTGACAGCGATCGGTTCTCGTCTGAATCGCACCAGTACTCCTAAGAGGCTGTTATTTAAGTCCGGACCAGAAAGGAGAACATCGTTCAGTGACACGCCTTTCCATTTTGCACTGGAATCGAAGACGACTCGAATCTGGCCTGGCTTCTGAGGGTGATAAACCCCGAAGATAGGTAAGTACCAACATTCTTGTCCGTTCTCCAATGTAGGAGCCAGCTCAGCATGATCACGGTCGAAGATGTTCTGCATGAACGCGATGAAGTGCCTCTTCATCTCGGGCCTTTTCTCCAGTGTGTTTTGAAGAGAGGTAAGTCGTGTGAGGGCCTGGCCTCGGCTGTGAGGGAGTTGCTGACGGGGTGTTCTGAATGGCAATGGTGCCACCCAGCTGTTGCAGTCATCCATATACATTTCTTTGTCCATGACCTTTAAGAACAGTCTGTCTTCAATAGAGAGTCCAATCTTGTTGTCATCCCCGGACGTGTTGAAGATGGTTCTCCCTAAGTTGCATTCCCGGATACTGTGGGTGCCTTGCGCTGGGGCAATTTGATGTGCTGGCTTCGGAACATATTGCTCCTTCACCTGGATCCTGTTCGGACATGGGCTGAAGAATGAAGGGCGTTGGTTCTCAAGCACATTGGTGCGGTAGCTTTGGATGTCTGAAGGCTTGTGGGCTGCCTCTAGGCAGACTTCTCCTATGATGACCCATCCCAGGTCGAGTCGTTGTGCGTAGGGGGCGTCATGTGGACCGTTCCGTTGCTCCCGCACTTTATGAACTCTAAGGATGTCTCGGCCTAGCAAGAGAAGGATCTGTGCTTTAGAATCCAAAGGTGGTATACCATATGCTATGGGCTTGAGGTGGGAATGATGCAACGCTGCTTCTGGCGTAGGTATCTCAGCTCTTTCGGTGGGAATGTTGTTACACTCTATTAGTGTAGGTAGTGTCACTGTTGTAGCTCCATCCACAGATTCCACCACAAAGCCTGTGGCTCTCCTTCCTGTCATCTGAGTTGTACCTGCACATGTACGAAGTGTGAATGCTGAATCTGACCCCTTGATGTGGAACATATCAAAGAATTCAGACCTTGCAAGCGACCTGTTGCTTTGGTCATCCAGCACAACATATGCTCTGGTTGCTCTCTCTGGGTGTGCTTCTGGGAATATATTCACCAGGCAAATCTTCGAGCAGGATCTGCCGCTTTGACCCTCTCCACAGACTTCTGTGCAATTTGAGGTGACTGCAGATTGGTCTGATCCTCCTTCTCCCTCCCCGCCATCCTCAGATGGGGCTGGAGGCGGAGGTCCTGGATGAAGAGCCGTGGTGTGGCTGTTACTCTCACATTCCATGCACTTGATGGCTGTGGTGCAGTTCTTGGCTAGATGAGTAGTTGTGGAACAACATCTGAAGCAGACACCGTTGTCTTTGAGGAAGGCCTTGCGCTCCTCGAGGGGCTTGCTTCTGAAACCTCTGCAGCGTGTTAGGGGGTGTGGCTTCTTATGGAGAGGGCATAGTTTTTTCATGTCCACTGCTGTTCGGCCTGAACCGTCTCGTGTGTCTTTCTCGTGAGAGACATCTGTCTTACGTGCAGAGACCATGCTCTTACTTTGTCTCTTGAATGGCTGCTCTGACTTCATCTGGGCTGTGTTACTCATCGATAGCCTGAAGCTTGGGTCATTGCGAGCTCGTGCCTCTTTGGTGATGAACTCGCAGAAGAATGTGAATGGGGGAAAAACTACCTGTCGCTCAGCTTTGTATCTGGAACCCTGTGATATCCATTTCTCTTGGATGTTGTAGGGCAACTTGTCTACGATGGGCAAAATGCCGCGTGAAGTGTCCAGATAGCTCAAACCAGGCAGGTAACCTTCGAACATGGCTGCTTCCAACTCTTGGAGAAGGTCACTTAGCTCTCTCAGCTTCACAGGATCTTTATTGCTGATCTTTGGGAAGTTCTCCAGCCTGTCGAAGAGGGACTTTTCAATTACCTCTGGAGACCCGAAGCACTCTTCTAAGCGTTCCCAAGCTTTGCATAGACCTTGAGATGAATGACCTACATGTACTGCTCTTATTCGTTTCACGTGCTTTGCAGATTCACTCCCTAACCACTTAATCATGAGGTCCATCTCTTCATTAGCACTGAGTAGTAATCCGTCAATGGCGTTCTTGAAGGACGACTTCCATGCCCAGTAATCTTCTGGGTGATCATCGAACTTGGTGAGACCGGAGGTTACGAGGTCTCTGCGTGCTAGGTACCGAGCCACATCACTGATGTCGCTTGTGTCACCGCTTCCTGTTGGTTTGTATGGTGAACCCTTGGGCCTGCTGGGTGTGGGCTGCTCTGATGAGGGCTGCCCTGATGTCTTTGGCCTACTAGGTCGCAGTGATGGAGAGCTGTGCTCATGCTTCACAGTGGAGGAGTGCTGTCTCTCGTATGAAACAGTAAGACGCTGTCTGGGTGGTGAGGAGGATCTCAGCCTATGGACTATCGGTTCCAGATTGGCTATAGAGTCCTTAACATCTTCGGCAGATAGTGGTAGCTGTGACTGTTGTTCTACGTACTGGCGTGTGCGGTCAACAGTGGCATGAATGACAGCTTCGATACCGTTGTTTTCTTCCTCCGCTGCTGCTTCAAGAACATTAGCTTCAGCGATGGCTTCTGCCACTTCTTTCTCATGCAGCAAGTTCTTTAATTTTGCTTCCATTTGGGCTTTTTCGATCATAATCTCTGATTCCATTTTTGCATAGCTAGCACGTGTGCGTGCTACTTCCACTTTGACACGTGCATTGACAGCTGCCCTACTGGCTGTTGATTTAAAAGACCTAGATGTGCTAGAGGCCACTGACCTTGTCTCAGCATTGCTCAACTCTTCCATCATGAATATTGCTGTGTGCTTGGCGTGAGCAAGGATGATGGGGAGCAGTGCTGAAGATCTCTCTCCTTGAGTCGATCCGCCCGCTGAGTGGTTGCTTTTTTACTATTCTGTTCCCACTGCGCGTAACCAGGGCGCAACTTCCACAGATAGCGAACACACACACTGACACACAAATGAATCCTCAGACGCTGGAGTAAAGTTTAGTTTTTTACTCAATCCTCAGAAACATGAGTGGTCGTTTGGTTATTTTGTAAAAAAGCAAAGCCTTTTCCAGGGCAAGAATGTAAACAAAGAGATTCTCCGGAGCTTTTCCTCTCAACTAGCTGCTGCTAAGAGCTATCACGTCTGACCAGTGTGCTCACGTCATGTGACTAATGTTCGTCATGTGACTAATCAAAACCGAAACTGAATAAAGGCAGTAACAAATGTAATGTCATAAAATGTCCACTAGATGTCTCTAAAATGAAAACCTAAGAAACCATGACACCACTCGTTTGAGTGCTGTGTGTGTTCTGCTGTGAGACGTTGCCGTTTTTGTGTTACTGGGTAATTGTACTGTGTTTTAGTGAACGCACCCTAGAATGTTCACGAGAGGAATATTTTGTTCTCCCAACGGTGCGAGGAGTTGGTGGTTTTGTAACGGAGAGGAGGGTTGCCTTTCGGGACTCGTGAGTGGCTGGGAGAGAGACATTTGTTATACCTAATTCAATATGCAATCTAAATCATAAACCTCTAGTGACCGATGTTAAAGGTTACTGTTGTGTGGATATTTTTGGAGTAAACAACGAACTAAGACCGTGAGATGCGGCTAGCGAACGACGCTAGCCATCTCCACCCCAATTCATCGTGTGAGTCTGACGTGCCCGTTCCAGTCCTGAGTCGGGATATTCAGATCCACCTGTCTACTAGCTACCTCTACGACGTTTCCACTGAACTTTCCACCTCTCCCTTCATCCATCACCATCACCACGCGTGCTACAACCCGGGCTACTGGTACCATTAGATAGATATATCAATGTTATATGTATGTGCATTTGTGTATGTTATCTGTATATATTAAATGTTGTAATTGTTCCATATTTGATACCTGTCTCCCCCCCCTCAGTTATTTAGTCGGTGTCCACCATTTGAATTCAATTTAGTCGATCTAGAGCAGGGGTTGGCAATTAAGTTTGGCTTCGGGCCAAAAGAAAATGTGCCACTAGATGGCGGGCCCGAACCTAATCAAAGGCTAATTTAAGTAATTGATTGTTTAAAAATGTGACACGTTCTAATGCTTTGACTTTTCTTTCGAGAGATGTACACATCGCTAGTCAACTAACACAGCTTGTTTTGTGAGCCTGCTAACAATGTAAAGTAGTGTTCTAGTTAACTAGGTAGCAGTCCAATCCATTTCGTTGCAGTATTTTGGCTTGACTAGCGAGTTTGTGTTGTGATTCTCAACAACGTTGAAACGTAGTTTCACCCTTTTATCACCCTTATATTTTTGAATAATAAATGTGTGGACTGACGATGTAGCGCAGCCTAACTTATTCTAATAATTATTTAACATACTTTTATTCTGATAATTATTCCCCCCTCCTCCCATTTATTATTGGATTGGTTGTTTGCGTGTCGGGTGAAGTTAGCTAAACATTTAACCTGCTAGCTAGCAAGAGAAACATAATGTCACTCTCCAAAGGTCTAAAGAGGAAAGTTGACGGTGAAAACAGGGCATTTAAAGAGGAATGGACAGTGAACTATACGTTCATCCTACCTGGTTTCATCAATGCAAAGCCATTGTGAGACTCACATTTTCCGTGCTCACAATGTTCCCTTTCTATACATGCGAGTCGTCCTTTTCGTCAATGAATGTGATAAAGACGCACGAGAGGAATCGATTGATGCATAAAAATTAAAGTGACGTCCATATGACCAGATATCAGGCAAATACTGACCGATGGGAGATGCCACTTTTCACATTAAGTGAGTACCAAGCCAGTCGTTATTGTATTTTGTAATTGTATTTTGTATATTTTGAATGAATGGCTCATTGTAATTATTATCCCTAATAGCGTGTTTGCTCTGTCGTTTCAGGAGCATAGGCCTATGCACCACCACCCCTCGCATGATCAAGCGGATTCTGCTTCTTTTTTTTCAGTGCGCTTCGGTGCACCCCGCTGCCTGATTGTCTGTCCCTGTGTCATTCACTCTCAACATGGATAAAAGTACAATAAGCATTATTCAGGTGGAGGTAGATTCTCTATTCGGACATTATAGGCGCTATATGTGGGACTGTCGGTCCGATATTGTAAAAAAAAAAAAAAGTGGATTCTCAAAATAATCTGCTGGGCCACATATTATTGGTGAGGGGCCAACAATGGCCCGCGGGCCCCCTATTGCCGACCCCTGATCTAGAGTGTTAGTGTTAAATTGTGCCACTAAGGTAATCATAGTCCACGGGTGTGTATCCCTCCGATACAAGGTGTGTTCTCTAGCAGGATACCCAACTCTGTGGAATGCATAAAGAACGGGTTTTAAAATCGACAGAATGACTTGACTTTACTTGTACGATGTTGGACAAAAAAATAAAACGTCCTTCTTCTATCTAGCACGACGACTGCCAATGGCCCCTTGGCCCGAGCATAGATGACTTTTTCCTGCTACGACTGGATAGATGATTCACTTACTTAGTCAAATGTATGTGTTGTAAACCGCTTTGGACAAAGGCATCTGCTAAATGCCCAAAATGTAAATGGGTAAATGTCAGCCCCATAAGATTATGAAAAAAACAAAATGGCTGTGGAAAGATAATTCTCCTTTGCTTCCGACCCTGAAACCAAGGTAAACTGAGTAAGTTAGTGGGTCTCTACTTGATCATGGGTTTGGAAACCTCGACACATACAGTATCAGATGTTTTACTAGCTTGAAGGATTCAAAACCCCAGTAGATCAAGAATATAAGCCTAATCATCCATCTTTCTAGGATGAAGATTAATAACATGAGTAGAACCTTCTATGAACTCCTAGATTAATAACAGGAGTAGAACCTTCTATGAACTCATAGATTTATAACATGAGTAGCGCCCTAACCCTAGCGTCTATGAACTCAAGGATAGGAGTTATGAGCCACGTTTGAGAGACGATCCATGAATTACATCACCATGTGAGGGGCGAATTATGAGTTATGATTCTGCTTCTCCGCCCCTCCATTCTACCCGCAGGTTAATCTAAGGACAGGCTGCGATGACTAAATCAGCCATGGCTGATATGGAACATAAAATAGAGACACAACAGATACTTCACCTGTGGAGACGCTAATGATGACACTAGTTGTCTGCCTATACTCTGCAGCTGTGTGGATCTTTCCTGTATAACTGACTGAGCGTGACATTTGCTTTGTGTTTAGGGGAGACGGCTGGTGGACGTAGACATTGTTGTGATGCTTGGAATGGAATGAGCAGCGTTGGGTGTTTGATATGGTTCCTCATTCCGTTCCAAGAATCACAATTCGGTTAATAAGTCTGACGTCAAATGTGACGTTTAGAAATTTCCGGGTCCAAACCAGAAATTCCCTGCACCATAGTACCAGTGTACTACAGCGGTAGAATGACAGTTCAATCATTTTAGACTCGGATCTATTCATACAACAAGGGACACAGCACTTTCCCATTTTCCCCATATTTGTCAGCGTCTTTGAGCCTCGGAAAAGCGCTATATAAATATAATGAATTATTATTATTATTACTGAGGCATTTCGAAGACAGCGCATCAGCTAACTTTGGACCCGGAAACACGTCACGACTTAACAACCGAATGAGGCCGTCCTCTGATTTCCTAGCTAACGGTTAGCTGCACCCAAATAGTTGTTTTTAAGGCGAGACAACCCATTATTTACGTTCACTTTAGTTAACAATATCGGCCTTTCAAGTGTATTACAATTTTTTTTTATCTATAAAGACACTTACTGTAGATTTAGATTTAGTCCTCTAAAAATGAATTAGGCCCCTACACTTTCTTTTATTTATTTTTTGTTTCTTTTTGTTATTACTACTCGATCTTTTCAGTTTGTAAAGTGTCTTTGAGTGTCTAGAAAAGCGCTATATAAGTCTAATGTATTATTATTATTATTATCATTATTATTATTATTATTATTATTATTATTATTATTATTTCTCCACCACCAGCCTCCCTTGGTGTCTGCTGAAGATTCGGTCTTATAACTAACCAGTACTTTTACTATGAAGGTCGACCCAGTTCACCTCCTTGGTGGTACATCTAGGCATGGTACAAAAGCTAATAATCATTGACTTGGGGGGGGGGCGATATGCAGATGGGCTTCCGTGGCCTCTAAGAGCTCTGTCAATGCAGCACATAGACTGATCAGTCCCAGTCACCCCAGGTTCCCCTGACAAGACCCCACCCCCCCACCCCCCCACCCCCTCCAGGGAGTACATATAACCCTCAGTATTAGCCACTGTCAGATCAATACCACCTCTATTGACTCCCATCGTCATGACGTTTCTCAGCTCAATCTTGCCCTTGCCCGACCTCACATACATACACACATGGTATCATACTGCACAGTACACACACACCTCACCGCACACACACACACACACACACACACACACACACAATTCACAACTCACCGCATACACACACACACACACAACTCACCGCATACACACACACACACACACAAACACACACACACACACACACACACAACTCACCGCATACACACACACATAACTCACCGCATACACACACACACACACACACACACAACTCACCACATACACACACACACACACACACACACACACACGCAAACACACACAGACAGACACACACACAGAAAATCATACCCTTACGGTAGAGGATTACACACTCTTTCTCTTCCTCCCTCTCTCTCTCTATCTCTCTCTCTCTCTCTCTGTCTCTCTCTCTCTCTCTGTCTCTCTCTCTCTCTCTCGCTTCGATGCAAATTGGAAGCGACAGAGCAATCCTGAATTCCATCACAGAGAGATTGAGCCAACCTGTTTGGGTCTGTATGAGAAGGGCTGCCCCAGCATAGTAATCGAACTGTGCGTGCGTGTGTGCATGCATGTGTGCGTGTGTGCGTGTGTGTGTGCGGCGCTCACACATGTCAATCTCTGTATCACTTGTCTAATTAATTTTGACAAGATTCTACACTGTATTTTTTTAATACCATTTTAAAAGGCTGAAAATGACACACAAACGCACCTCCCTTCAAAGGGGATCAGGAGATATTAAACACCGATTGTCGATTCGATTCAAATCACGAGGTGAACACAGTGAAGCAGGCGTCACATACGTCCGAACCCTGAACCGTCCGAACCCCCCCGCCCCCCTCCGGCAATATGAATTGCTAATGGGAAAAAAAGAAAAAAAACTTTTTGTGTGCGTGAAATACCGTCTTTACTGTTTTTAATGCTCTCTGAGCTCTTAATATTACTTTTGTGAATTCTGGTGGTTTCACTGCCAAGGTCTCTGGTTGGTCGGTGTGGAGGGGAGTGGAGGGGGGGTGGGGGATGGGTGGAGGGTGGATAGTGAAGGAGGAGGAGGAGAGAGAGAGAGAGAGAGAGAGAGAGAGAGAGAGAGAGAGAGAGAGAGAGAGAGAGAGAGAGAGAGAGAGAGAGAGAGGGGAGATGGGGGGATGGGAGGGGAGTGGGTGATCTCCATACATTATGCATGGAATGATGACACCTCTCTGAGTCCCCTTGTGCTGAGAATAAAATGGTGGTGGTGGTATAGTGGTGGTGGTATAGTGGTGGTGGTATAGTGGTGGTGGTATAGTGGTGGTATAGTGGTGGTGGTATAGTGGTGGTATAGTGGTGGTGGTATGGTGGTGGTGGTATAGTGGTGGTATAGTGGTGGTGGTATAGTGGTGGTGGTATAGTGGTGGTGGTATGGCGGTGGTGGTATAGTGGTGGTGGTATAGTGGTGGTGGTATGGTGGTGGTGGTATAGTGGTGGTGGTATAGTGGTGGTGGTATAGTGGTGGTGGTATGGTGGTGGTGGTATAGTGGTGGTATAGTGGTGGTGGTATGGTGGTGGTGGTATAGTGGTGGTGGTATGGTGGTGGTGGGGGTTGGGGGGGTAGGGTTGGGTGGGGGGGGAGTATTGTGATGCAGTATACTGCACAGACCTTTGCAACCCCCCCTCTCGTTCCCCCCTCCCCCCTCCCCAGCCTCCCCACCCCACACCCACCCCTCCCCAGCCTCCCCAGCCCACACCCACCCCTCCCCAGCCCCCAGCTCCAGTGAGGCAGGCCACAGCAGAGCAAAGCGGAGCCGTGTGCAGAGACAACGACATCCATCGCTGCAATGAATAATCGATGAACACCATCTGGTGGGTACAGGGGGAGCACACCTCCAATCGTTTACCCCGAGACGAGTCTCTCTCTCTCCCTCCCTCTCCCTCCCTCCCTCCCTCCCCTGTTTCCAGTGCACCTCCGTGGCCCCTGAGTGTCTGAGGGCAGCTATGGGACGCCTCATTCAAATTCAGCTGAACTATCGCTAATAAACTGGTGCTAATAAAAACTGGAACGACCTCCCTTTAATGACCCGACCACCATGACTTATATTGCAACTAAAAGTTGCTGATTAAGAGGAGGTTCTAATGTAAATGATAGTTGGTTAATGATATCTACCTCCACTGTGATTTATTTCATTTTCGCAGAGAGCTTTACACAACACTGAGTTCATTAGTAAACACTGACGTTCGAGACCCTTGGTCATGCAGAACATGCCGCATCTTCAGACAGTGGGGTTAGAGTTGTTTTGCACACCTAGTTTGTGTTGAAAAATCCAACAGGGCAACCAGGTAAAAGAAATGAATCTAGTAGGCAGTGTTAGTGATGAATATGCTAGCAGCGCTGTGTTTTACATTCAGTCCAAACCCTGAGCAGTGGGCTTGTAATGGAGGCACACCATATCCATCACCATGACAGAGAGGGAGAGAGAAAGAGAGAGAGAGAGAGAGAGTGAGAGTGAGAGAGAGAGTGAGAGGGAGGGAGGGAGAGAGAGAGAGGTAGAGAGAGAGAGATATAGAGAGAGAGGAAGGGAGAGAGAGAGGGAGGAAGAGAGAGGGAGAGAGAGAGGAAGGGAGAGAGAGAGGGAGAGAGAGGGAGGGAGAGAGAGAGGTGAGAGAGAGGTGAGAGAAAGAGAGATAGAGCACCCCCCCCCCCCCCCGTGAAAAATGTTGAGATTTTTTTTTCTCAATTCCTGCATGCTAGTGAATTTTCATAGTAACACTGCACTTCAGACAACCTACAACTGGTGATGGTGTCTAGGTCTTTAAGTGTTGAGCTGAGAGCAGTCACTGCTGTTTTTTGTGGTCTTCTTTCACACACACATCTTACCAAGTGTGTATGAA
>NC_137689.1:46000801-46013301 GCF_963989245.1 Nansenia antarctica | reverse complement strand
TCCCTTCTTGCCTCCCCTTCTTCTTTCCACTCCATCTCCCTCAGAACAGTCCAATACTCTTGTGTCCAATCAGGAGTCTGTCTGTCTGTCTCCCCCCCGCCCCCCCATCTCTCTCTCTCTCTCTCTCTCTCTCTCTCTCTCTCTCTCTCTCTCTCTCTCTCTCTCTCTCTCTCTCTTTATCTGCAGTTGAGCTAAGCCCATCTAGGAGGAAGCGGGATGTTTTGTCCAATTCATCTCAGAGCAGGGGTCTCCGTCGATAGTTTCAACTTCAGCAGACAGGAAATCGGTGTAGCTTGTTGGATGTCTCCACTACGGGGTATGAACCAATGAAAACCCACTGACAGTGTTCTAAAAAAAGGAGACCTCGCTGAAAAAAGAGACTGCAGACCTCCTCACCTTGTAGAACCTTTCAGCCACAGCCTTGCTGTGCTGGTGTTAGCTTAGAGAGACACGTTATGGATGAAGTGGCAACCACTAAGCCTCAGTGCAGCCTCCCCAGAACTGATAAAAGAAGGCTCTGAAGAAGGCCCCTAGGATCTGAGGCCCTACTAGGGATGTACCCGAATACGAATACGGTATACGGTATTCGGATAGCACGAATAATGAGATTTAAACAGATACAGATTCTATCCGAAGTTGCTCGATATTATTCGGAAAAAAAACACGATTGACATGATGGCTGCGTTCGTAAATGTTCTCAGAGAGTGCCGGAGGGCACACTGGGCTCAACGTAATAAAGGGACCAAGTAATTTGATTGGACAAGAGGCATTCCATGACTGCTGATCAGATTTCCAGAGCGAATTTACGAACGCAGCCAAGGGCTAAACCACTCGCGGACTCGTTTTTTTTTTCATAACACGAAACTTGAAGTTTTAAAGTACCCACTCGATATAATAAACCATTTAATGATCATTTAATATGTATCATTTGGGGATTGGATTCACTATTTCTTGTTTGCCGGAGGCTACCGGTAAGGGAGACTTTTGTAAATACTTTGGGACGTGTTCATAGCTGTCTGATAATCTATGTGTAGTTATGTGTTTCTAGCATGTTGTGATGTTATAAAAATTAAGAAGATGAATGGCTGAAATGGAAAAAAATTATACGACATCTAAAGTCTGGAACGATTATATTTCAAAACAAGGCTTCCCTTTAACACCCCGAGGGCTACGACTATTGCAAGGACCTTCACTTGTACAGTGTTGTGGTAAACGAAGGTTTCTGCCGAATGCTGCTAACACTGGAACCACGTTATGAAATACCAGTTAACACAGATATCCTGATGTATCGTTGATGAATTGTCTTACAATGTATAGTATCGCAGATTCTATGTAGGCTACTGTGACACTATCGGTACGGGTGGCAAAATATTGTACGGTTATCGTATCATGAGTTACCTTGCGATTCCCACCCCTAGTAACTAGTTTTCATTTCCAACATGAAACAATATTTTGATTTGTAAAGCTGTTTTTATCTTTGTTTCTCAGTCCAAACTGATTATATATTGACCCCTGTTAGGGACGTATAGCCTTACAAAAAGAGCTCAGTGAGAATTTGTATTCATTCTTCATTTTTAAAGAACGTTTTGATTTATAAAGCTTAGTTAAAACAGACTGTTTAGTGTACCCCAACTATTATTTATTTTATTTTATTTTTGGGGGAGAAGACGGTTCAGATAGTTTGCAGTGTATCTATCTATATCTATTTCTGATTGTTAACCCCAGTTAAGGGGTGGTGGTGGGGTTCAGACAGTTGTTAAAACTTAGTTTAGTTATAAAATAAATTAAAATAAAAGAGATAGAGAGAGATGTATGAGGATGTGGAAATATATTTCATAATGAATTATATGCCAATATTAAATAAATTTGAAGCTTTGAAGGCACACACATTGCATTCCCATGAATATTAGATTAGAAAAAATACAACATTTTACGATTTTGGATGACTTGGGGGTCTAGGGAGGGTGGAGGAGAGGGGGGGTCTAGGGAGGGTGGCAGCATCCTGCAGATCAGGATCTTGATGATCTTCTTAAAGCGTTTGCTCACAACGGGGGTGAGAGCAACAGGGCGCCCGTCGTTGATGAGCTTAGGTCACTTAGTATGCACATGCATGCACACAAATACACACATGCACACGCACATCCACACACGCACACAAACACACGCACACACAGACACTCAAAGCAAGGAGAATTTCAATCTGACAGCATTGTGAGCCGGGAGAGGAGCAGTGAAGGGGAGTGGGGAAGGTGTGGGGAATTGGATAAGGCTCAGATACGACCCTCATTACGCCCAGGCTTACTCAGAGGGGGCGCAGTCATGTTAATATCCTTCCCTCTCTCCTCTATCTCACCTCCTCTAATTCTCCTCCTCTCCTCCTCTCTTCACCCACACCCAGACCCAATCTGGGGGAAAAAAAATCTAACTTTCTTCCTTCGCCCACCCCCCCCCCCCCCCTCCTTACTGTAATAGACACCACAGAACCTGGGCATGCAAATCCATTACTGGGAGAGAAGAGGATTATCTAAATTAGCCCTTTCCTAATTAGATTTCTCACACGATAGGAAACGGAAAAACCCGGTAAGACGAGGGGAAGATAAGGCCGTATTTAAATCCAAATGACTGTTTCATTTTCTCCTCGGTTCCCTGCACTCAGGTCTCTGCGATTGATCTGTCAGCAAGAAGAACAGCTCTTAATCCAATTTGGGTTCCACAAAATCCCATTTCAAACACCCACTGGCTCAGGTTCCACCCGTCTACTATCCTGGCCCCCTCTCTGTGCCCCCCCCCCCCCCCACACTCTCTCTCTCTGTGGCCCCCTGTATGATACTGTATGATATCACCTTGGAAGCCAAGCTATGAGCTCACTATCGTGATGATGCCGTGTAAAGCTGAGGTTCTACAGGTGATAGCGTGATTTATCTACGGAGGAGAGAGAGCCAAGCCTGCGTCCGTGTATCCTGGGGAAGGCTGAGGGGGGGCTGGAGGGGCTGGGGAGGCTGATTTGAGGCACTGCACGGAACTACTATCGTCCTGGAGGAATCACAACGATGGGGAAGTCGGGGACGGGAGAGGGGGGTATCTGGACAGGAATTACGACGCTAGCATTGGAAACGCAGGCACTGAAGGTGAGGGGGAGCGTGAGGTATGTTTATACAGTTTGTGCTGATGAAGCTAAAGAAAAGGCCTATGAATCATAAGACAAAAACCCACCTCATCTCCTCTCCTGAAGCCCCCCTGGCTGGGAGTCGCACCATTACCACACAGAATGTCATCCCAGCCAGTCATGAAAAACAGCGTTTCCCAGAAAGCACCATCCCAGAGAACAGTAACGATCACCAGGGGAATTCTTCTCCAGATGCCATTTCTGTTTCTTTTGCCAAACACACCATCTCTAATATTCCCTCCCTCCCTCCCTCCCTCCTCTCCTCCCTCTCCCCTCCTCTCCTCTACCTCTCTTCTCCTCCCTCACCTCCCCTCTCCGCGGCCCCGTACCCCTCCATCCATCACCCTGCGGGCATCATGAGCAGGACAGGATGAAGGGGCTTATTTTCCTCTAAAAGGTTCCCATGCTTTCCATCACCCCCCCCCCCCCCCCCACCACCACCACTACCACCACCCCTTTCCTCCTACCCACATCGTTCTCTATATTTCTCGCTCTCCATTCCTCTCCCATGACTCCCATACACACCTCGCAGCATTTTGGGGGGGGGGAAATATCTCCCCCCCCAATTTTTTTTAAAATAGAACAAACAAATGCGATCTAATATGCTGACCTCGCCTTGTAATCCCAACGACTGTATTAAGATGGACGCTCACCATGCAGAGACACAAACACTGCATTTATGAATTCAGAGTGTGAAAGGGGGCATGTTTGTTTGAGTGAAAAAATGGTATTCAATATTCATGATTCAAGAGACCAAATGAATAAAACTGATTAATGTCCCAGGATGGCAGGAGGGGAGGAGAGGGGGGGCTGGGGGAGCTGGGGGGAGGGATTTGATGCATAATACCTAAAAAGATGGATGATGTTTGGGTGTGTGTGGATGGTGGGGGACTGCTTTCTTAACCTTTTTTGTTTGTGTGTGTGTGTGTGTGTGTGTGTGTGTGTGTGTGTGTGTGTGTGTGTGTGTGTGTGTGCATAATGCCCAATCACATCAGGGGCTTAATCAGCAAGAGATGTAGATGTAAATCACGTTTACAAACAAATACACACACACACACACACATACGCACACACGCACACAACATGCATCACTGAGATGGAGCACATCACTGACGTAAGAGCACTGACCCTTGGCCTTGTTCAGATAGTGTTCAGATAGTGTTCAGGTAGTGTTCAGATAGTGTTCAGATAGTGTTCAGGTAGTGTTCAGGTAGTGTTCAGGTAGTGTTCAGATAGTGTTCAGGTAGTGTTCAGATAGTGTTCAGATAGTGTTCAGATAGTGTTCAGATAGTGTTCAGATAGTGTTCAGATAGTGTTCAGATAGTGTTCAGGTAGTGTTCAGATAGTGTTCAGATAGTGTTCAGATAGTGTTCAGATAGTGTTCAGGTAGTGTTCAGATAGTGTTCAGATAGTGTTCAGATAGTGTTCAGATAGTGTTCAGATAGTGTTCAGGTAGTGTTCAGGTAGTGTTCAGGTAGTGTTCAGGTAGTGTTCAGGTAGTGTTCTAGTGTTCAGATAGTGTTCAGATAGTGTTCAGATAGTGTTCAGATAGTGTTCAGATAGTGTTCAGATAGTGTTCAGATAGTGTTCAGATAGTGTTCAGATAGTGTTCAGATAGTGTTCAGATAGTGTTCAGATAGTGTTCAGATAGTGTTCAGATAGTGTTCAGGTAGTGTTCAGGTAGTGTTCAGATAGTGTTCAGATAGTGTTCAGATAGTGTTCAGGTAGTGTTCAGATAGTGTTCAGATAGTGTTCAGGTAGTGTTCAGATAGTGTTCAGGTAGTGCTCTTACACAGACCTGTCGATCAGCTGGACGGTCACCTGGGATTGAAGGAGGGTATTTGTGATCCCCTGTGACCAGCGGGTTTGATTATGTAGAATATTCAATATCTAAAACCTGGTCTCTGTCATGCATCAGAATAGCCTCCACAGTGTCTTGTCTTTTTCATCCCCCCCTCCCCCACCATATCAACCCCCCCCCCCCCCCCCCCCCCCAAAACCACAACATGAGCTCTTCCCTGTCCTCCCTCCTTGTTTACTAACCTACACACGTATCCCTCTCAACCTTGTCGATGACAAGGCATGTCATTGTTGCATTGTACATCCACGACGCTTTGATGGGCATTAACTATTAACAGGAACAGTAAAAGTAATGCATTTTAAATGAGTGCGAGCCTCACCTTTTGTAATGGTCCCATTGCTTGCAAGAGGCTCATTCTAAAGGAAAGCAAAGCTGACTAGAATAGGGGGGGTGGGGGGGGGGGCAGGGGGAGGGGGGGGGGGTTGTTGACATCACGTTATTGAATGAAGGACTCAAGGAATGAAGAAAGAAAGGCTATTTTAAGATCAAGGAGGAGGAAGGGGGGGGGGGATCAGAGATTCTTCTACTAGTTATTGAATAATTTAAAGGCCTTGCCTGGGTACTCATTAAGACTGTATGGCAGATGACGAGGGAGGGAGGGAGGGAGGAAGGGAGGGAGGCAGGGAGGGAGGGAAAGGGAATGTATAAAACAGAGCGCGAACAGTGAGATATTGTATCATGGAGTAGAAAGGAGATGGGGGGGAAAAGGGGAGAGTGACAGAGAGATGGCGGTGGAAGATAGAAAAGAACTGAGACTATTTCAGACAGATATGGGGGGGGGGGGGGGGGGGGTAGGAGAGAAAGAAGAGAAAACTCCAGTCAGTGACAAGATTAAAAGATGAATGAGGACCAGGGGAGGGCCTCTCTGTTGTCTGGCTCTGCCCCACTTCTCCCTCTGTCTGCTCTGAGCTGAGGGTGGGCTGACAGGCCTGGGAAGAGTCTGGTTAAATGGTGAGCTAGCTAGCTCTTTGAATTAGCGTGGCTCCCAGTAAGTATTCTGTTCTGTTAAAGGGGAAAACAGAGAGAGAGGGAGAGAGAGAAAGAAGAGAGAGAGAAGAAGAGAGTGCGTGTACTGTATGTGTGCGTGCATGCGTGTGTGTGTATGTGTGTGTGTGTGTATGTGTGTGTGTATGTGTGCGTGTGTGTGTGTGTGTGTGTGTGTGTGTGTGTGTAAGGCGACGGGGGGGGCGGGGGCTATCCCATGATCCTCTCCTAAGAGGTGGAACAGTGGCAGTAGGAAGGCTGGGCAGTACCGTAGCAGTGCAGAACATCCGGGGAACGGGACGCGGAGACAAGGTTCTGGTGTGTTCCAGACAACCACCCACCCAACGAGACGACACACATCCTTAAACCCGCAACACGTCGTAGCGTGTCTGTCACGCGGTCGCTAGCTTCGTGTCGCTACGCCTCGACACCCGTTCCGTCTCGTCACGTTTTCACGACCCACGAGTTAGTCTGGCGAAGCGTCTCTTCAGCATGTCTTCCTGTTCCTCAGGTAACGTTATGTCATACCAGAGGCTCTTCAAGCGCTATTCTGTACTGTACTACTACCTCCCTTTAAAGCGCTCCCTTTACTACCCACACAAACATCTCCTTCCTTCCTATGCTTGTAGCAAGGGGAGCCTGCTGGTTTGTACCGTCTTCAGAATAGTATGAAACCTCTATGCATCTCTTCCCCCCACCACCCCCCCTTCCCCCAACCCTAACCACATGCATCTCTGAATATTTCATAAACAGCATACAGCAGATGCTACCATAAAATACATCAATATTTGATGCGCTCTCTCTCTCTCTGTCTCTCTCTCTCTCTCTCTCTCTTCGTATTTGCCATCAATGCCCGGGCGACGACTCTCGTGACACAGTCAATGGGTTTTGTGTTTGTTATGAAACTGTTTTCCTACATTCGAACGCTAACACTTAAAACAAAAACAAGCCGTAACATTGTGGATAATGATAGAAGGATGATCGGCCGCGGCTGGTTGCAGATGGCCAATTAGCCAGACGTTACTGCGTCTTCTCACTCTTTAATTGAAAGGACGGCGCACTCCGCCGTGTGTCACCTCTCTCCGTCAGTTTGTCATTTTTAACCACAACGTAGCTGTTTTGATTCATTAGGTGTTGGAGACCAGGGTGGAGAGACCAGGGAGGAGAGACCAGGGTGGAGAGACTAGGGTGGAGAGACCAGGGTGGAGAGACCAGGGTGGAGAGACCAAGGTGGAGAGACCAGGGTGGAGAGACCAGGGTGGAGAGACCAGGGTGGAGGTCAGGGTGGAGAGACCAGGGTGGAGACTAGGGTGGAGACTAGGGTGGAGAGACCAGGGTGGAGAAACCAGGGTGGAGACTAGGGTGGAGAGACCAGGGTGGAGAGACCAGGGTGGAGAGACCAGGGTGGAGAAACCAGGGTGGAGACTAGGGTGGAGAGACCAGGGTGGAGAGACCAGGGTGGAGAGCAGGGTGGAGACTAGGGTGGAGAGACCAGGGTGGGAAACCAAATCGACCCATTTTGCATAATACATAAACAGGAGCAAGCTACAAATGTTTTCATCTCTGAGATGAATAAGAAAATGTGAGCCAGTTCGTAGACGGTGGCGGCGGTGAGAGAAAAAGACGAATAATTATAATAAACACGTCGTATAACATGTCTTAGACTCCTCTGTGTGCGTCAGGATCTGGCTGTGATCACCAACGGAATATATTCACCTCTCAGATCTCCCGATGGCAGATCTCGAGCAGGTTTTTACAGGTGTCTTGTAAACAAGCCAAAAGAAATTAGAAGCGTCTTTGGTTGGGGACCTGTTTGTTGTGTTCAATGAATTCAGATGAATTCAATTAGTTTTAATCCAGATTTAATTTAGATTACAACTCTCTTCCTCTGTGCGGTTCTGAGAACTGACAACACTGTATGCATGGCCAGTCCCCCTGACCCATATAAGCAGTAGTCATGGTATCAACGTGAGATATGGAGTAAGAATGAGCCTCTGCTGCTCAGGGCTTCCATTTAGGAATCACTCAAGAGGACTCTGGAGGTCCATTAGTGGAGGGGGGGTGGTGGGGGGGGTGAGCGTCTCTCTCTGGGGGGGTCAGAGGAAGTAGATTAGACGACTGTACGGTGTCTATATATCATGAGAGTTGTTGTTGAAGAGGATATACGGCCCCTTATCTACGGCCCCTTGGTGCAGGGCTGGACTGGGACAAAAATTAGGCCCTGCCATGTGGCTCAGACCGGCCCAACACAATCGGTCCGACACCGCCGATCAACATGCTGGCAGTCTGAAAGACTAATAATCAAAAAATCTATCGACCTAATCTAAAAAGTGATCTAGCATGGAAGGCTCAGGACAGGCAAAGTAATTGAAGTCCTGAACGTGGCACTCTGTTTCCTCTGTTTCATCTTTTTCTCTCTCCTTTTCCTCTCTTTCCCTGACACTCTGCTTTTCTGGGGAGGGCAGCAGCAGCTCAACCTGGTTCAACAAGACATGGACAGAGAAGTAAACTAACTGGTTGTCAAAATCAGCAAAGTTCTAATTTACATGTACACACAGGCTGCATGATTGCATTATGTTACACCAGAAGCCCAGTCATTTCAAATGGAAGGTTGCAAGACAACATTATTGGGTTGCAGACTGCATGAGTTTTATTTCTCCATGCAATAAAAAGCATTCATTAGTTCTGAACTAGGCTAGTGTAGATTTTTTTTTTTATATCTTTTTTTCCAAATAAAAAGTATTATTAACACCCATTGTTGGTATTGCATTTATGTCAGTGACAGTGATACCTCAACTTGCTAGCTAGCAACAAAATGCAGAACACCCCCATCTAACGTTAGCTATAGAGTCCACAGCCAAGCAGCACTAACGTTACACCACGAGAGAGATCACTGTGTGTGCATGAATTCCAGCCAAGTCCTGGTGAAGCGCAATGCAATCATGCTGCCTGTACGGGTTAGCATAAGTCATAAGACATTCTCTGCTGCTGCTCCCTTAATCTGGCCAATGCAAGCGACTAACATAACTTTGCTTTTGTAAAACCAAGTAACAACATTGCTTACCTCTCTAGCTGTGTCCTCTGTCTCCTCCTCAATTGCTAACGGCACATCAGTGCTAACGTTAGTTAGCGGTAAAGATGTTGCTGTGGCAGCCGCCCGCAGCTGTAGTAGGCCTAGCCCCCACAGTCGATGCAGAGAACATATCTGTCAGTTTCTGACATTTTGAGGCATCCTCTGCTAGCTTCTTACTTTTTTCTCCCTAATTTTCTGGGCACCCCCTTTCACTATCTTATCTACGAACATGACACTGTACTTGGGTTGTCGGCCGAGGGATCAGAGTGGGGGAGGGGGCCGATGGACAGCAGGGCCTAAGCATGTGATTGGGCCAGCCCATGTGTTAGTATAAACGGGGGCCGCCGCTTGATTCAGCGCTAGTTGATGCCGCGCTATTTTGGGCCGCGCTAGTTTTTTTTTTTTTTTTTTTTTTTTGGGGGGGGGGGCGGGGTCAGGCGGCCCGACCGGCCCAAAACTAGCGCGGCCCATCTGCCAGCGGGCAGAAAGATTGTATGGCCAGTCCAGCGGTGCCTTGGTGTGTTAGTCAGCTTTCCGTCTATAAATACCAAATATACTTGAAATTGAATGCAGGTGAATGAGTTTTGTATTAACGCCCTGTGATAGCGGCTCAATTATAGTGGCTCAATTAAGCCAAGTGAGCAGGAGAGGACAGAGAAGGGTGGCTTCTCGGTAAGTTGCATTTGTAACGATTGATCATGACAACTAACCAGGCAAATGCTTATACTGTAATAATATAATGGTCTTATTCTTATCAGGTGACATTGAAAACATGGCTGCTCACTCCCTTGGCGAACCCTCAGACACCGGAGGAAATCCAGTATAATTTAGCGCATGGCCGGGCAAGGTCCGTTGTGGAGCGCACTATAGGTAGGTATGTATAAGGCATGTTGAAGGGGAGATGGAGTTGCCTTGACAGCTCCGGAGGGATATAAAGGAAGACTGAAATACAATCATAAACACCAGTTCCCTTTAAATCTTGAATTAAACTCATTTTCTCGGCTGATAACAACATAGTTAATTTTATTACGAGCCTCTTTAGTTTCACTTCACATGAATTACAGTAGGCAGTGCGGCTCACATGCCTGTAATAACTCCGCATAACCAGTAGGTAATGTGCGTACGTCAAGTCAATACCTGACGTAGAGCTACCATCGTTTCCACAGTCAAATTGACTCACGTTGAAATGTTTACTTTGACGTGGTTTTCTACGTACGACACAGGTAACATCAAATTTGATCCAAAGTACTTTCTATAAATGAGGCCCCAAAGCTCGTTGTGAAGGGACTGATTGGCTATAGATTGTGACGTAATACTATATTCCATTAATAATGTTCAATTATTTTCTGTGTGAACGTCAGTCTTGTGGTCATACGTTTCATCAAGTTTTGTATTGATGATTGGGAGTGTCGTCTATCTCATATTGTGTTTGATAAAAGATTATTAATCTGAACAAGAGAAGTATTTCATTCATCTACAACATGTACATGGTGGTTAGAAGAGGAACGTTCGAGCCCACCGGGGACTGGGATCGAATCCCAGCTCGCCAGACCCGGATATGGCCGGGGCACACACAGGGAGCGGCATATTGAGCGGCCGCTCCCGAGGGCGGTATAGGAATATTTCCGGACAAGGATCCGTCGCGCAACAGCGCCCCCGGGGTGCCGGAATAACGGTGTCGGGCTCGAGGAGCCAATCAGCTAGTCTGCCTGGCGGTCTCCTCTGGGGCTGCCGGCCACGGGGTCGTGCGGCGGATCCTACGCAATAGGCAGGGGATAATTGGATGCTAGGTTGGGTTCAATTGGATACCAAATTGGGTGAAAAAGGGATAAAATCTGAAGAAAAGAAAAAAAAAAAAGAAGAGGAACGTTCGATTTGTGAATATATATATATATTATATATCATCTTTTGTAGGCTATAGTCTCACCAATCAGTGTTATGAATTGTTATAGTTGCCATAATTCTCCCCTGCATGTGTTTCTGAGGTCTAATTTCGAGTCGTGTTAAGAAGTATTTAAGAATTGTGTTTTCCACTGTGATATTTGTAAAAGTTAAAGATTATAACAATGAACATAATTGACTAATGGTCTCTGTTCAATAACAAACCCAGAGTGGTGTTCCCAGGTAATTACAGATACATTTGAATAATAGTCAGAGTAATTAATAGAGTCATTAAAATATGAAATTCTTATTGATATAGTGTGTTGCTTATAGTGTGTAGACAGATGTATACTGTATGTTAATCATGCTTTAGCTCTGCAGCCACGTCTGGGTGTTATTGATGGTGACGACGTCCTGGATACCAACCTGTACTAACATACTTGTGCATTCTTGAAGGCTAATTATACTTTATTTTATTTATTTTATTAGGTCTTTTCACTTTGTAAAGCGTCTTTGAGTCTCCGGAGAAGTACTATATAAGTCTGATGTATTTATTATTATTATTATTATTATTATTATTATTATTATTATTATAGTACGGTGGGAATGTTAAAACACAGTGCAATATTGAATATGTAACCGTAACTAAACATGATATCACTAACAGTATTAAGTGATTATTTGCAAAATTACTGATCATACAATTCTGACAGCAAGCGATATTTACAGTAATCGCAGTGACTATAGTACATTGGGTTAACTTTGTGTCACTAGTTAGTATCTATCTGTTTTCTCACCTCTCATCCTGTCATCGTAAATAGAGAGAGAGTGAGAGAGAGAAAGAGAGGGGAGAGAGAGAGAGAGAAAGAGAGGAGAGAGAGAGAGAGAGAGAAATAGAGAGATGATATTCTCACATTGCATTTCACAGTGGTACGGGTGGTTTGTTATCAGCTTTCCTTGCTTGTTGAACTGATTAAAAATTAGCTGTGAAATTCAGATTATCATTAATAATAATGAGACATTTTGTTTGCGTTCTCTGTGTGGGTGGCTATCGGTATTTAACCTGTCTGGTATTAACAACCCCCTGTGCCTTCTTCCTCCCTGCCTATTACCAAACGTACAGGGTGGCCTATGATTTATGCAGCCAGCCCGTTCCCGGGGGAGAGTCGTACATACGGTATCTTCACAGAGATTATCTTCTAGGGCGATGTACTGAAACGGCGGAGCAGACTAACAACCAGGCAGGAACAAAATGGATGCCTCTTAATATGATCTGAGGCAGATCTTGATCCTGGTGCATTGTGGAAGCCGCATCACAGGCTGTGCCAGACTGATGTGAACAGAGGCAACCTCTGCCTTCAGAAAACACCTCAAACACATCTCTGTGTCCTTCTCAAACACATCTCCATGTCCTGCGGCTGTTTGCGCTGTTCAGAAATATGTTCTATCAACTCTGTGTGAGAGAAAAGTCAGATCATACCAAGTTGCCAACCCTTTCCCACCTCAGTCCCTATACTCATTCAACTGAGACTTCA
>NC_137689.1:45993301-45995801 GCF_963989245.1 Nansenia antarctica | reverse complement strand
GTGATTATTATACTATAACACACACTAGTATCCCAAAATAACATTTAGTTGCTATTACTACTATAAAAAAGTTTTAACTTACAATAAAGAGAATAAACAATGTTGTAAGAACAAACACAATTCTAAAATACAAAGCAAACAATCAACCTCAGTAATTCAAAATGATAGGAGAGAGCATACATTTGGCTCCTGTTTTACAAACGGGCACATACACTCCTCACTAGGATGACATCATAGTCAGGGACACCTCTTATTGCCAGATATGTAGATCAGGGTGCGTAGCATAACCAGCTGTGCCCAGAGAGAAGAAGGGGAACAGTCTCTCAGTGAAGGTGTCTTTATAAGTGTGGATATGAAGTGTCATGTCTTCAGAGTCGTAGAAGGACATCTCCCCCTTGTTGTAGTCCAGCTGTACTCTGATCCTCTGGGGTCTCCTCTTCAGAGTGATGATGTTACCCGTTCCATGTGTATACCTACCACCCCTCTGTTTTATAGCCCAGATTCCATACTCTGGTGATGTTTGTACCTCCCCCTGTCTGTCACTGGACCCTTTAACCACACCCATGGTCCAGCTAGGATGGTCCCCCACCTCCACCTCCCAGCTGTGCTTTCCTGAGATGAACCCCTCAGAGCCCAGAACAGTTGGATACTTCATGAACCGTTCTGGGTTGTCAGGGAGCTGCTGCGCTGACCCTATATTTCTCACTCTGGTCAGATCATCAGATAGAGAGAGCCAGGGGTTTGCATTGTTAGGGTCCAGAATCACAGGAGCTTCAAAACAGACAGATGTATTCTACACATTATTTGATTTTTTTCCAGTACACACTAAGAATCTTGTATAACTGTAAAACTATTAAAATCTTCTTCCAGATAGTTAATCAAATGTGACACCTTCTAATGCTTTGGTCCTCAATGTAGATGTAATGATTGGACTTTTCTTTCGAAAAATGTAAATATATTTCCGAGTTGTTGAAAATCAATGACACATCGCTAGTCAACTAACACAGCTTGTTTTGTGAGCGTGCTAACAATGTAAAGTAGTATTCTAGTTAACTAAGTAGCAGTGGGGACTACTCACCCAATCCACTGCGTTGTTGCAGTATTTTGGCTTGACTAGTGAGTTTGTGTTGTGATTCTCAACAACGTTGAAACGTAGTTCCGTGTTTCAAAATAAAAGTCTGAATATTTTGATTGGTTGCCGATATGACGACCAAAGCATTAAAACGTGTCACAAATTCTCGTCAGTACTAACCGTGCTTGACAAACCCCTGCATCTTCTCCCAGACTCTGAACTGCAGGTTGCCCAGGTGTTTGGCCACGTCTATCAGTGCTCCCAAAACCTTCTCTGGGTCTGGCAGTTTGGACTGGGCTCTGGAAGAACATTCAGGAGTCAGTGCTGCTGTGGGCTTGGGTTCAAAACCACAAATAAGAGAGACAAGAGACAGATCACTTACCTTTTCCTACTGGCCTCTAAGTTCTGGAGAGGAACAGAGGAGAATTGTCATCAATACTAGTGATATTATGATTCTATTATTATTTCATCAGCCTTTGAATGAATTCATAATAACTTGACATTATCTGAGGAAGTGGTTCTTACCTGCAGGAAGGAGACGTCTTCAGCTTTCAGCTCCTTCTCTAAGGCTGTGATTGTGCCTGAAAGTGATGATATCTGTCTGCTCAGTGACTCAGTCTTCTTCTTCATCATCTGACTCTTCTGCTCCTCCTCCTTCCTCAGAGCAGCTATCCTGGCCTTCTCTTCCTCTCGTAGAAACTGGTGAAGTTTCTCAAACTCCTCCTTAATCACTCTCTCTGTGTTCTGGGCCTGGCTCTGGAGACGGATCACCGTTGTTTGTTATTGTTTGGGCACTAACATCCTACATTACCTACTGTAATTTGATCTATTACCACAATTAAAACTGGAGAGGAAATGGATGCTCTACACATCGAATTTTGATTTACAAATACATGAGTCTCCATCTGATGTGCACAGCATCCAATACTGAGCAGAACAAGAAAAAATCTAATCATTGAACACTTCATATGATTGCACAGTACCATAATGTGCTCTGATGTTTCATCACAGCTTTGTTTAGCTTTGTTAAAGACCTTCAGCTTCTCCTGTAAGGGTTTCAGAGCTGTCTGGATTTCCTCCTGGATGGAGACAAAACTTTACTGAGGACTAATTTGACAGTATTTGTTTACAGTCCCCCTATGCTTTCATAGCAGTGATTACTAATGAATAAGGCCCGTATGATAACATCAAGTGGCATTACTTATCGATTGTATCGTTTCAAATCCTCATGTTTGTTTATTTATTTATGAATGTATTGCATTCATGCTTACCTTATATTCCTGTGCAACCTCGACTACTGGAACACAGTGATGAGATTTGTGGATCTTTGCAGCCCGACACACCACACAGACGGGCTGTTGATCTTCCAGACAGAAGAGCTTGAGTTTCTCACCGTGGACACTGCACAGCTCCTCAGACCCTACCTCA
>NC_137689.1:45980801-45990801 GCF_963989245.1 Nansenia antarctica | reverse complement strand
GATGAGGGCAACCCTCCGATTCCTGGGGGTGCACATGCAGGATGACCTGTCCTGGAAGGACAACACAAAAGCCACCATCAAGAAGGCACAACAGCGGCTATACATCCTGAGAGTCCTCAGGAAGGAACACAGCAAGCAGGAGATACTGGTGACCTTCTACCGCGGCGCAGTGGAGAGCATCCTCACCTACGGCATCTGCAACTGGTTCTCCAGCTGCACAACCGCGGAGAGAAATGCGCTACAGAGAGTCGTGAGAACAGCCCAGAAGATCACCGGCGCCCCCCTCCCCTCTCTGGAAGAGCTGTACAACACACACTGTCTCAGGAAGGCCTCCAAGATCTCCAGGGACCCAACCCACCCTGGGTACGAACACTTTACCCGGCTGCCCTCGAAAAGCCATGGCCGCAAGGACAAACAGACTGAAGAACAGCTTCTACCCCAGGGCCATCCAGGCCCTGAACACAGCAAAGACCTAGGTTCTGGGCCCTGGACAGTCTGGACGGATTGATGGCAGCTGCTGGACTGAAAAAAATCAGGTGTAGTGCTGAGGCACAAATATGTACATTTCAAGCCTGCAAACTGCGACACTTTAAATGAATGTGCAATAACACTATGTGCAATATGACAACCCTAGTCGTCTATCTGTACAGTATAGTATAGTGGATAGTGTACATAGCCTTTATTTATGTAAACAAGCTCCTTCCCTTCTTGTGTTTTTTTAAAGTTTATTTCTTCTTTCCTAACACCAGGGGAGCCACCCCTCCTAAATTTCGTTGTTTGGTACCTATACTATTCATAGCTTTCATGTGACGTCACAGCATAGTGGAAACGCCCACCTGACGGGCAAAAGGCACTTTTTGCGGGCAAAACCCACGGGCAAAACCCACTTTTTGCGGGTTAATAACTTTGATTTCCCGTGGGTTAGGAAAATAATTCCAACGTGTCCGGATAGAGTAGAAGACAGGGAATCCAACACTATTTGAATGGAGTCGATCCTCCACTCCTATCACCGTGGACACAGCAAGGAGCGAATTCCCGGATATAAATATTCCCTCGCCTCGCTGACAGCGGGAGTTGGGAGTTTCGTCCAGCAGCCGGTGAACGCCCGGTTGATCGAGTTTCATATTAAAAGTATATCTTCTCGGGGTGTCAGCGCGGTGGTTAAGGGCTCAAAATGACCGTATACTGATGGTGAATTTAGCAATAATAGTCTTATGTTTGTACCACCTCCATAACCGGTGTTATTCACGGGAAAAGCCGGTCAAGGAGGCACCCTTTGCAGGTCAATAACTTTGATTCTCCGGGGGTTAGGAAAATAATTCCAACGTGTCCGGATAGAGTAGAAGACAGGGAATCCAACACTATTTGAATGGTGTCAATCCTCCACTCCTATCACCGTCGTGTATCTTGATAGTTCTTCATGAATGAGGTGGTCTAAATAGTAGGCAGCCATGTTGAGCGATGTTGCTATGATACTTTTTGCCCGTCAGGTTGGTGGTTGCTAGGGAAGAAACCACGTGACTGAAAGCTATGAATAGCAATGACAATAAAGACCATTCATTCATTCATTCATTCATTCATTCAACCCTGCCCAACCAAGAGAGAGGTAGAGGAGCCCAGCGGTCCAAAATAGTGGTGGTGGTATAGTGGTGGTGGTATGGTGGTGGTGGTATAGTGGTGATGGTATGGTGGTGGTGGTATGGTGGTGGTGGTATAGTGGTGGTATAGTGGTGGTGGTATAGTGGTGGTGGTATAGTGGTGGTGGTATGGTGGTGGTGGTATGGTGGTGGTGGTATAGTGGTGGTGGTATAGTGGTGGTGGTATAGTGGTGGTGGTATGGTGGTGGTGGTATAGATCTGTGCTTGTTTAGCTATATGGTTTGGGTACTGCTGTGCTGCTGGCTATGGCTTCTTATTTAAGACTTCCTCTGCTTATACCTTTGAATGTCGGCCTGTGCCGTTGTGTTTGGAGAGAGAGCTGCTTAATCAATCAATCAAAATCGAAACTGGCAACTGTTTTTTTTGTTTTTGGTAAACTGATCACAAAGTGACACTACAGTTTATTAGCGGGTTCTAGGGCATCACAATTGCATTTCCTTGAAACTGCGTTCACTGATAGCGTGTATGTGTAATTACGTGTATTTCTATATTTTATGCTTACCCAATCTAAAAGCTCACGGCACGTGCCTGCTCTCTCTATACCCTGCTTCCTGTTGTTTGGTCAACACATCTCTCTTCACACCCCCACCCACCATCTCTATTTTCCCTCCTCTCCTTCCCGTGTCTCCCCCCCTCCTCTTCTCTCCCTCTCCTCTTATATTAAATCGAGGTTAAATAAACCGCACACTACCAGTGAATCTGAATTACACATTGTGAATTACATGTAGATGTTACGGTACATGTGGGAATACGGTACATGTGGGAAAACTAGGGCTAGGGTTAGGTGCTAGGGTGCTACGGTTAGGGTTAGGGTTAGGGTTAGACATGCCAGCATGTACCAAGTCGACGTAGCACCTAACCCTAACCCTAGTTTTCCCACATGTACCGTATTCCCACATGTACCGTAACACATATACTTTGAACACTTTGTATCTCAACGTTTGTATTGAAAAGCTGGACATTGACAGGGGCAAAAAGAATCGATTCAATATGAGATTACAGCGAAAAGTGTAAGGTATGTTGGCCAGTATTTATGATCAAATAATGGATTGAACACAGTTTTTTAGGAATGCTTTATTCAAAGCTAAGACATTATATCATCATTAGACCATCTGGTCTTCTGGCGCCGGTCCAACAAAGAACGTGATTGGCCAACTCAAGCTTTTTCCTAGATTCTAGCATTCTACCACCCAGTATCCTTAGATTTTCAAAATCACATCAGGATAAGCTAGTATAAAGCTATTTTGCCGTTTTTCTGTGTAGTAGGCAGGCTAATTTACAAGGCGGCCAACTAGTGGTCTTTGTGTGTAAATAGCAGCTTTCCTTTTTTTATTTTTTTATAATCTGTTTATTCATTTCTTTTTTTCATCAAAAAAACACAAAACACTTGAACAGAAAAACAAACAACAGGAGAGACAGACGCCACAAACGGGGAAAAAACAAAAACAAACAAGATACAAGTAATACACAAACAATGAAGCAGACAAACAAAAATAAAAAAATATAAATACATTTAAAAATAATAATAATAATAATAATCTGGGTACAAAGGTACATTTCTTTTGGGGGGGTATGCATGGCAGGGCGTGAACATAATAATCAGACAGCCATCCATCCATGATCTCAGAGCTAAAAAAACAAAACAGGGAGAGCCACTTATGTACTGCGCAGTCCTTGCAGTAATGTAGAGGCCAGTCTTGGGCCAATAAAGGCCAGATATGGATCCCACATACTGTGGAAATGGTCAGTTCTGGAGTGCAACATTGCTGTAACAAATTCACAAGGAATGCAGCTCATAATAATGTTGTGCCAGGAGTTCTTTGAAGGAGAGGCTTCTTTAATCCAGTATAGTAGAATGTTCTTCCTTGCAGCAAAAGTGAGCAAATTAAACAGTCTCTTATGACAGTCGGTAAAGCCAAGAAGCAGATTTACAGGGTTAAGCTCAATAGGTGCATCAAAAATAAAGGTCAGTTCGTCTACTACACTTGACCAATAATTCTGTATCTTCGAACATGACCAAAAACAGTGAATAAAATCACCAATAACGGTTTGACATTTACAGCACATGGGGAAGAATCTGGATACATTTTGTTTTTGAGTGCAGGAGTTATATGTATACGGTGGAGAATTTTGAGTTGAGTTGATTTAAACCGATTACAAACAGATATATCTTTGGCATTATGTCCAGACCTGCTGCCAGTCTGGGGCTCCAATAGAGATACCCAGATCTCTTTCCCACGCCACTTTAGTGGACAGGGAGGTAGGCGGTAAAATAGAGATGAAACATTTATAGAGAGTGTTAATTCGTACAGGAACTTGGAGAGATAAGATCTGTTCAATCTGTGAGACTGTGTTGTTAGTTATTAATGTGCTGTCCTTAACAATAAAATGTTTAAGTTGTACATATTTAAAATGATCCGATTTGAGAAGGCCGAGCTGATGCTCTAGCTGAGAGAGAGACAGTAAAGTTTGCCCCTGAAACATATCCCCGAATACCTTCAAGCCTTTTGCATGCAGTTTCTTAAAGCCCCTGTCCGCACGGCCTGGGTCAAAATCGGGGTTATCTAGAATTGGAGTAAGGGGAGAAGTTAATTCAGCACGACCCTCTATCTTACGAGTACAATTCCAGGCTTTCACTGTACATAGTGTAATAGGATTAGAGCATGCTTTTTAAAGAGATTTAAGGTCTTTAAGAAAAAGCAGGTTCCAAAGGGGGCATTTAGATTGAGAATTCTCAATATCAATCCAAACTGATGTTGGGTCATTTTTAAACCACTTTGCCATTACACAAAGGTGCACCGCTAACTGATAGAATCTAAGATTGGGTAAATCTAGGCCCCCATCGGAGCCAGACACTTGGAGTTTAGCTAGCTTCAACCTTGGTCTCCTTTTGCTCCATATGAAAGAGCTTAGCCATCCCTCGAGTTCTTTAATGACCTTATTAGATAATAATAGTGGAATCATTTGTAGAGGATAGAGAAGTCTAGGAAGAATATTCATTTTGATGAGGGCAACCCTCCGATTCCTGGGGGTGCACATGCAGGATGACCTGTCCTGGAAGGACAACACAAAAGCCACCATCAAGAAGGCACAACAGCGGCTATACATCCTGAGAGTCCTCAGGAAGGAACACAGCAAGCAGGAGATACTGGTGACCTTCTACCGCGGCGCAGTGGAGAGCATCCTCACCTACGGCATCTGCAACTGGTTCTCCAGCTGCACAACCGCGGAGAGAAATGCGCTACAGAGAGTCGTGAGAACAGCCCAGAAGATCACCGGCGCCCCCCTCCCCTCTCTGGAAGAGCTGTACAACACACGCTGTCTCAGGAAGGCCTCCAAGATCTCCAGGGACCCAACCCACCCTGGGTACGAACACTTTACCTGGCTGCCCTCGAAAAGCCATGGCCGCAAGGACAAACAGACTGAAGAACAGCTTCTACCCCAGGGCCATCCAGGCCCTGAACACAGCAAAGACCTAGGTTCTGGGCCCTGGACAGTCTGGACGGATTGATGGCAGCTGCTGGACTGAAAAAAATCAGGTGTTGTGCTGAGGCACAAATATGTACATTTCAAGCCTGCAAACTGCGACACTTTAAATGAATGTGCAATAACACTATGTGCAATATGACAACCCTAGTCGTCTATCTGTACAGTATAGTATAGTGGATAGTGTACATAGCCTTTATTTATGTAAACAAGCTCCTTCCCTTCTTGTGTTTTTTTTAAGTGTATTTCTTCTTTCCTAACACCAGGGGAGCCACCCCTCCTAAATTTCGTTGTTTGGTACCTATACTATAGCAATGACAATAAAGACCATTCATTCATTCATTCATTCATTCATTCATTCATTCATTCATTCATTCATTCATTCATTCATTCATTCATTCATTCATTCAACCCTGCCCAACCAAGAGAGAGGTAGAGGAGCCCAGCGGTCCAAATCTGCTTTAATCGAATTCAAGAGAGGTGGAAAGTTATATTTATAAAGCTGATCATATGCTGGAGTGATGAATACTCCCAGATAGCGGAGGCCAGCAGGTGACCAGTGAAAAGGGAAGGGTTCTAGTTGATCAGGGATAGATTTCAAAGATCCTATGACCATTTCTGTATTTTCTTTACCATTGTAACACGTAAAGCTGAAAGCAATGCTGAACGTGTTGTTAAAAAACGTTATCTTACCCCTGCAGTGGCTGAGAATTTCAAAGCTTTAATGAACAGTAATCACACAACTCCCACGTTATGTGAAAACGACTTAGTAATTACCTTTAACAATAAAGTTAAAATGGCCCTAGACTCCCTGGCACCTACCAAACTAAAAAAGGTTGGAGCCAAGAGGAGAGCACCATGGCGAAACAGTGAAATAAATCTCCTAAAGAGAACTTGTAGGAAAGCTGAGCGCAGATGGAGAAAGAGCAAACTACAGATTGATCAGAATATTTTTAAAGAACATCTATCTGCCTTTAACTTGGCAATGCGAAATGCTAGAAAAAAATCACTTCTCAAAGATAATATCTACAAACAAGAATAACCCCAGGGTCTTGTTCTCGACAATTGATTGCCTTGTAAACCCTGCTCCTAGAACTCTAGACGGCGCAGCCTCTGTCACCAAATGCGAGGAATTTGCAGCCCACTTCAGGGATAAGATAACAAATATTAGAATGTGTATTACTCAGGAAAGACTAGGTTTGTGTAGCACTACAGATCCGCCACCACAGAACATGACTATGAGCATGTTCACCATGATTAGTACGGAAACATTAGGTAAAATTGTGTCACAGCTTAAACCGTCTACATGTCCTCTTGACCCTATTCCTACCACCTTTTTTAAGGACATTTTTGAATCTGTGTCTGATGACATACTAGGCATTGTAAATCACTCCCTACTTAAAGGGATATTTCCAGCGGCGCTTAAAACTGCCCTGGTTAGACCCACCCTGAAGAAAAGTAACCTAGATCCTTCTGATCCAAAAAACTGTAGACCAATATCCAATCTCACTTTTCTAAGCAACATTTTAGAAAAGGCAGCGTATAGACAGCTTCATGAATTTTTAGTCTTAAATAATAGGTATGACCCACTTCAGTCAGGTTTCCGATCATACCACAGCACAGAAACCGCTTTGCTTAAGGTAACTAATGACCTTAGGATAAATGCAGACTCGAAAAAACTCTCGATTCTTGTACTCTTAGACTTAAGTGCAGCCTTTGATACGGTAGACCATTCCATACTTATTGAGAGACTTGAAAACTGGGTTGGCCTCTCAGGTCCGGTCTTAAACTGGTTCAGGACTTACCTGGCTGACCGAGACTACTTTGTAGCCCTTGGTGACCATAAGTCAAAAAATTATAGCACAACCTGTGGAGTTCCCCAGGGGTCCATTTTAGGACCGTTGCTTTTTAGCCTATACATGCTACCCCTCAGTTCTGTTATCAAGAAGCATAGCGTTAACTACCACAGCTATGCTGACGACACTCAGCTTTATATCTCAGTAACTCCCAACGACTACAAGATGATCGACCACCTGATAGATTGTATTGCCGATATTAATATTTGGATGACACAAAACTTTCTCCAACTCAATCAAGAAAAAACAGAGGTATTGATCATTGGCGAGAAAACTGGGAGAGAGAAATTATCTGCACACTTGAAAACACTAGCTCTTAACACTACGTGTCAGGCCAGGAATCTTGGTGTCATAATTGACCCAGATCTAAATTTTGAAACTCATATTAATAATACTATTAAAACATCCTAGTGCTGTCCCAAACGACTATTTTCTAACGATTAATCTAGCGATTATTTTATCGATTATTCGATTAGTCTAACGACTAATTTATCGATAAGTCTAACGATAATTTTTGTACTGTAAAAAAAAACAAAAAAAATACGTATTTGTCTCCACCTCACTGCTATGTTTAGCCAACTTCAATGCCAACATGGCCATTTAGAAGTCTGTCCATCACCACAACACATAGCTAGCTAACGTTACTCTCGCTGCTATGTTATGATTAGCTAAATTGATGCTAACGTAGCATGCGAGCTACGAGCTAGATAACGTACAGTAGGTGCTCGCACCACAATGACAATAGGCTACCGTAGCTAGCCAGCTACATAGCTAACGTTACTAACACCAGAAGACAAGACATACGAACTGTGGTGAGCTACATTGCTTGTGTAACATTAGCTAGTAGCTATCCATTTTTCACTCATACACTTAATTGTCTCGCCTGGTAAAATAAAGGTTTAAAAAAAAAAAAAAAAACGGCATTTTGTTTATTTACGACTAACCGACGCATATTACGCTAACCGACGTATTGGCGTAGTCGATGACGTCGACGACGTCGAATAATCGTAACAGCCCTAAAACATCCTTCTACCATCTAAGAAAAATCACTAAGGTACAATCATTTCTCTCCCGGGCAGACACTGAAAAATTAATGCATGCGTTTGTTACTAGTAGGCTAGATTACTGTAATGCTCTCCTGACAGGTCTCCCCAAAAAAATGATTAATAGACTACAAATGGTTCAAAATGCTGCTGCTCGTGTCCTTACTAGGACCAAACGAAGAGCGCACATCACACCTGTCTTGAGATCACTACACTGGCTCCCTGTCAGTCATAGAATAGACTTTAAGATCCTTTTACTAGTTTATAAATCACTCCACTGTGATGCACCCAATTACATGGTGGACATGCTCATAAGATACACACCAGCTAGACCCCTACGGTCTAGTGGCACGGAACTTTTAATAGTGCCAGAGGCTAGGACAAAGAGATTTGGAGGATCAGCTTTTAGCATATATGCTCCTAGATTGTGGAACACCCTACCTGAGGGCCTGAGGTTGTCTAAAACTCAGGACATTTTTAAGCGTGACCTCAAAACCTACTTATTCAATGTCGCCTTTTGATACTAAGGGAGACATTGGACATTATAGAACTAGGATCACTAGGCCATTACACCATACTCGTGTTTTGAGATTTGTGTTGACAGGAAAATGGACCCGGGTGCTGATGAGGCACTGTCAGCTCCCAATAGCACCTAGAGCAGTACTGGAACCGGTACAAGGGTGTACCAGGACCACCATCAGGTTGTATTGCTGTCATCTTTATTGTCTTTATTGTGTTGTTGCATCATAACTGTGCTTAAGATTCTCTTTTGGCAGGACCTGTGACCATGCTGGATGCAGAACGATGCAAATATAACACTAAATGTATGGACAGTGTGTACGCCGATAATATGCAAGGAATTTTTCCTGGATACATGGTGTACAGGTTTTTGCCCTTGCTTGCTTGCTTTGTGCCGGTGGTCCTTGGCCTCCCCTTGGGGCCCCCCGGCTTCCCCGTGTGCCTGGTCTGTTCCGCCGCCGGGCACCTGCTTGGCCGTCCTTGTGCGGGGCCCCTTGGGTCTGTGCTTGCTTGGCTGGGCCGGGTGTGTTGGTGGTGGGGCGGGCTGGGTGCGTGGGGCGGCGGGGGCTCCCTGTGGGGGGGTGTGGGGGCCCACCGCTGGGTACTGGTAGGCAAACTGGCTAGTAGTCGCTCTATTGGTAGAGGGCTGCAAGGGAATTTTTCCTGGCTACATAGTGTACAGGTTTTTACTTTTGCCTGCTCGCGGCTCTGTCAGTATTGATTGATTGATTGACTGATTGACTGAACATTTTCATTGTGTGAAGCGCATTGAGTTGCATCTTGTAAGAAATGCGCTATACAAATAAAATTTGATTTGATTTGATTTGAAATAGCTTCTGATTTATCAAAATTTATTTTGTACCCTGACAGGGTGCCGAATGCAGATATTGTCTCTATGAGGTGTGGAATTGATGATTGAGGACGTGAAATAAACAATAAAACATCATCAGCATACAGTGAGATCTTGTGCTCTCTCTCTCCTACCCTGATGCCAGATATTAAAGTGCGTTGTCTTATCGCCTGTGCCAGGGGCTCAACAGCAAGATTAAAGAGCAATGGACTGATGGGGTCCCCCTGGCGGTTTCCCCGTTGTAAGGGGAAGTTGTTAGACCTCAGCCCATTGGTCAATACCGCTGCCAGAGGGGAATTATACAGGATCTTAATCCAATTAATAAAATAATCTCCCAGGCCAAATGCCTTCAAAGCAAAAAACAAATAGGGCCATTCAACTCTATCGAATGCCTTCTCGGCATCTAGAGAGAGCACAATGGCTGGATATTTAGAATCCTGGCAAAACTGGATGATATTGAAAAGCCTTCTGGTGTTATCGCTAGAATGTCGCCCCTTAATGAAACCTGTCTGGTCTACATTAACAATACAGGGTAAGACTTTTTCCAGGCGCATGGCTAAGATTTTAGAAAGTAATTTTTGGTCTGAG
>NC_137689.1:45968301-45975801 GCF_963989245.1 Nansenia antarctica | reverse complement strand
CGTATTATCTTAGTTTAATGTCATTTCAATGCATCATAGAACTTTTATATACAACAAACATAACAACAAAAAGATCGCTATTATGCCGCTTTGCGCTTTGAGCTCCGTGAGTTCCTAACCGGAAGAGGCACAGCACAGGGGCTGAAAACACACTGCCACCTAGCGATGTGACGGTGTAATTGCAAGCGCGGACCAACGTCGAACTATAAACTTGGAGAGAGCTCGCGTAGTCTACGGCGTAGCCGCACGTAAATTCGACGCAGAAGCCTAAACCGGCCTTAAGTCTCAGTATGAACACAGAGGCAGAGGGAGATGTGTGTAAGGGAGGCAGGTGGGACGGCGGTTAAACAAGAGAAATGAGAAAGAGGAGAACATTAATGAAAGAGAAATGTAATCCAGATAAATGAGAGAGAGGGGGGGGAGGGAGAGAGAGTGAGATTAGAGGAACTAGGCCGGTGACCTGTGCCTTGTAACGACTGTGAGGCTTTAATAATGCAGAGTCACTACCCCATCCTCCGTCGGAGACTGAAGACCCATCTCTTCAGGTTACACCTGCTCCTCCTGAGACCTCTACATCTCTACAGACACACACACACACACACTTCACACAAAGCAAACACACACACACACACACACACACAAATAGACATACTGTATGCACACTCCTAACCCAGACAATATCACTTCATCCCTGTGCTCTGATTGGTCAGCAATCTCTGCTATGTCTGAGCACAGTGTGTTTGACAACTAGGAGGGACTACAGCGTCACACACAACACACACACACACACACACACACACACACACACACACGCACACATGCACACACATACATCACAGCAAGACATCACATGCCTCGTTTAATCACACTGAGAAAATTAATCACTCTGATTAAGAAATTGGCAGTTTTACTCGGTGTGTGTGTGTGTGTGTGAGAGAGAGAGAGAGAGAGAGAGAGAGAGAGAGAGAGAGAGAGAGGAGAGAGAGAGAGAGAGAGAGAGAAAGAGAGAGTTAGGATCAGTTATCATGGCTGGAATGTGCAAGCGGAGGGGTAGAGAAAGAGAGAGAGGGAATGATGGAGAGAGAAGAGAGAGAGAGGATTGTAAGCTAAAGAGAGATTCCCCAGATCTCTCCCATCTCTCATCTCTCCTTTCTTCACACTAAGCCACTGCTGCTGCGCTTTTGATGTTGTGAATCCTAGCTGAGCGCCACCAGACCAGAGCGCTCATGGATTCAGGCAGAATTTAATTTGACCTAAATGTTTAAAGCGTGAAAAAGCGAGTTAAATAGCATGAAGGTTGTTCTCTATAGCGCCACCATCATTGCAAACAACATTTTTGAACACATTTCACACTAGGACAGCCGTGCCTTTTTTACCTACTAAAAGAATCAAATGACCCCCTCTGTACAATGCTCAAGCTGCTATTTACACACAACAACCACTAGTTGGCCGCTTGTAAATTAGCCTGCTTCCTACACAGAAAAATTGCAAAATCGCTTTATATTAGCTTATCCTGATGTGATTTTGAAAATGTAAGGATACTGGGTGGTAAAACGCACATATCTAGGAAAAGTCATGAAAGGAGGGTCCTGAAATTTGATCGAGTGCAAAGATAGAACCATTTTCTTTACTCACAGTCAAATGACCCCTCATGGCTGTTCTTTCCAGGACGTCCTGTAGTCCAATCACAGCCCTCCTTCTGTCTGTCTAGAAGAAGCGCGTGAGAGGGAGAGTGTTCCAGGCACTGCTTCCTGTGTGCTTTGTTCTCTTCCCCCTGGTCTCTCAGGCCGACTCTCAGGTTTCTGTTCAACAACTTTCCCTTAAACGCCCGAATGCGTCAGTCCAGGGAGAGGCGCGGAAATAAACGAAACAGAATACCACAGAGGAGCCCTGGAGCGTAGGGGATCTCTGATCTCATTTGGTGTGTTCCTGTGTGTGTGTGTGTGTGTGTGTGTGTGTGTGTGTGTGTGTGTGTGTGTGTGTACGTGTGTGTGTGTGTGTGTGTGTGCGTGTGTGTGTGAGTGCGTGTGTGTGTGTGTGTGTGTGTGTGTGTGTGTGTGTGTGTGTGTGTGTGTGTGTGTGTGTGTGTGCTTGTGCTTGTGTGTGTGGCCATTAGTGTTGTAAATGGAAACTAATGGTTCCTTTTGGAAACCTCCCCACTAGCCAATTAGATTCATCTTTTGGGGTTATTTATATATTTCTCTTATTTAACTTTATTTTCTCGCATGAACAGGATCAGAGCAGCACAATTGTAAGGGCAGAGTAAATGAGTTGGGTCTGCGATGGTCCCGTTCCGGAGGTAAACAGTCTGCGTCTGAGCTCCAGGGCTTCTTTTATTGAGGTGGTTTTTATCTAACGGCACTGCGGCAGAGCTGAGGTAACTACTGTCCTACTGTCTCTCCCTCTCTCTCTCTCTCTCTCTCTCTCTCTCTCTCTCTCTCTCTCTCTCTCTCTCTTTATCTCTCACTCTCTCTCTGTATCTCTCTTTCTCTGTGTCTGTCTCTTTCTCTCCCTCTCTCTCTCTCTCTCTCTGTGTCTGTCTCTCTCTTTCTCTCTTTCTCTGTCTCTCTCTCTCTCTCTCTTTCAGCAAGAGATTTAGTACAGGGTGAAATAAGGGTGAATAAGAGATATAGTAGGTCTGAGTTTCTAAAGTCCCAATGTACCTCATTATATAAAGACATGAACAACACCCTGAACACATCACCACTAACACCTAAACCATAACTCAACCCCAACCTAAACCACCACCACCACATCACCCCTAACACCTAAACCATAACTCAACCCCAACCTAAACCACCACCACCACATCACCTCAAACATCTACACCATAACTCAACCCCAACCTAAACCACCACCACCACATCACCTCAAACACCTAAACCATAACTCAACCCCACGCTAAACCACCACCACATCACCTCAAACACCTAAACCATAACTCAACCCTACGCTAAACCACCACCACCACCTCAAACTCCTAAACCATAACTCAACCCCACCCTAAACCACCACCACCACCTCAAACACCTAAACCATAACTCAACCCCACCCTAAACCACCACCACCACCTCAAACACCTAAACCATAACTCAACCCCACCCTAAACCACCACCACATCACCTCAAACACCTAAACCATAACTCAACCCCAACCTAAACCACCACCACATCACCTCAAACACCTAAACCATAACTCAACCCCAACCTAAACCACCACCACATCACTACAAACACCTAAACCATAACACAACCCCACCCTAAACCACCACCACCACATCACCTCAAACACCTAAACCATAACTCAACTCCACCCTAAACCACCACCACATCACCTCAAACACCTAAACCATAACTCAACCCCAGCCTAAACCAACATCACCTCAAATGCCTGGAGCCATTGCTGTAGTAGCACACAGTGTTTCCTTCACACCCGGGCCAGATGAATAAAACCAAGATGAATAGCAAACATGCCCGTCCATAATGAACATATAAATCACAAATCGCTTTTTATTCACAGCTGCTATGTTCTAATTTAATTTTTATTCATAGCTGCTATGTTATAATTTCGTTTTTATTCATAGCTGCTATGTTATAATTTAGTTTTCATTCATAGCTGCTATGTTATAATTTAGTTTGGTATTGACAGAATCTGGCAGGTATTTCTGTCTCTCTCCTTCGCCGCAGGCGTGCTTTTGAAAGGTTATTATAGTTGCTCTCTGACCGATGCAGAAACAGCCGTGAGCAATGCAATGATCCAGCTGCATCCCCCCAGCCCCCTAGCTACCCTCCTCGCCCCCCAGCCCCCTAGCTACCCTCCTCTCCTCCTCCTCCTCTCTCTCTCTCTCCCTCTCCCTCTCCCTCTCTCTCTCTCTCTCTCTCTCTCTCTCTCTCTCTCTCTCTCTCTCTCTCTCTCTCTCTCTCTCTCTCTCTCTCTCTCTCTCTCTCGTGTGTGGTAGGATGGGGGGTTAGTGGAGGACTGTGTCATTCAGGGATACAAGGAGGTGAAGGAGATCAAGTACCTTTCAAATGAACCGTGGGTTTAAGCTAAGACACGCCATTAAATCAGAGCAAACGGAAAACAAGGTGATTATATAAATTCTGTGCTGCGGAGAGGCGTGGAGAGAGGAGACGGGCTAAATGCGATCGTCGGCTAAGGTAGCCGCAGGCTGAGAAACGGAGTCTGCTGTAATCATTATAAATCTCCCGCATGTCCACAGTCACTCTGATCGCTGCTGATGAATGACTCTGTTTTAATTATTTATTGAAATAGAGCATCGTGCTGGTTTGCGACAGTGTAGAGAGCGCTGGCAGAGCTGCTGGGATCTCAGCACAGTGGATACAGTATAATGCATTGCCTTGAGGGAATGTTTTTTTTCTTTGATTCAACAGGTCAAAATGGTCGCCCTGTCCGGACGGCATATAAATTACCTGAGGACCTCGGTAATATTTGTTTTACCCTAGGACCCCAGTGATTTTAATGACCGATCCGGATGGAATAAAAAATCTCCATGCATGTTTGCGTTTCGCGTGCAAGCTGACATTTAACATCACAGAAGAAGAAGCTGTTCCCGTCGGATATTTTGTCAGACCCACAACACAACGCACGAGTAGCAACAACAAGTCATTTGATTGGACAAGAGGCATTCCATGACTGCTGATCAGATTTCCAGAGCGAATTTACGAACGCAGCCGACACCACTCGCTAAGTATGTGTAGTTATGTGTTTCTAGCATGTCGATGTTCTATCAGAATGTTTTGATGTTATTAAAATTAAGAAGATGAATGGCTGAAATGGCGCAAAGCGGGGAAAAACAGATACGAGATCTAAAGTCTCGAACGATTATATTTCAAAACAAACTTTAACTCCCCGAGGGCTCATTCATTCATTCATATGTACTTTCATGTACCTACTTCTGCAAATCTTCTAATAAAGTTTTCAATCAATCAATCAATTCATTCATTCAAGGACCTTCGCCTGTACAGGGGTGTGGAAAACGAAGGTTTCTGCCGAATGCTGCTAACACTGGAACCACGTTATGAAATATCAGTTAACAGATATTGGGATGTATCGTTGATGAATTTTCTCTTACAATGTATAGATTTTCGGGGGTAATATTGTACGGTTATCAATACGTCAGTTACCTTGCGATTCCCACCCCTAACTTCATCCCTGTGTGTTGTCAGACACCGTGATTTATAGAGTGCTAGATCCAGACCATACAAACTGCACAGTTTACAAGCTAATGTTAGGTAAATTCGCTAGAACTGGTTCAGAAGAAGAAATCAGTCCATCGTCACTTAATCGTCGTCGTCGATTAACCTTTTAGGTGGTTTGGTTATCCGATAGTGGAGATTCAAGGGAGTTAATAATGTCATCCACATCCATTGTTTGCACAGAGCTACCTTTTTTGATTGATTGAAAACTTTATTAGAAGATTTGCAGAAGTAGGTACATGAAAGTACATATTACATACAAGGTCAACTAACAGGATAAAAACCCAAGAAAGCCACTGGCTTATTTCAATTGGGGTCCTTGATTCTCAATTCATCGTTACATGTAAGACAGACAAAAAAAACTAGTACTATCTACAAGATAATACAGACAAATAATTATTACTATCTACAAGATAAACATACATCCATCATGGGAAGAACAATACAACAAAACATAAGGTATGTACAGCGGGTAGGACAGGTGGGGACATACACCACAGGTGGGGGCGGGGGACAAAACACAAAGTATGTACAGTGGGTAGTTCGGGTCTTTTAATAAATACCCCGGTCAAAACGGGAAATGCTAGTGTTAATATCGCGCGCGAAATCATGCAATACTGACATGTCGATCCGGACGGTAATAAAATTACCTGAGGACCTTAGGGTTTGCTGAAACACAGTAGGTAATTCCAGCCGGAATAATTACTGGGGTCCCCGGAGTAAATCACTGACATGGTCGGTCCGGACGGGATAAAAATTACCGAATTACCCCAGGTAAAACATATATTACCGAGGTCCTCAGGTAATTTATATGCCGTCCGGACAGGGCTTTTATGCATTGCTACTCAAAAGATCATGTTACAGTATGATTATAGAAATGGACAACATTTGTACAAGGTTTCTTTGTGTGTATGCATATTATTATCAATAGAGTTCAACTTGGCTTGTTAGGACTGTTATGCCATCATCCCAGATGATCGACTGTGATAATGGTGTCAGTGTCAGTGTGTAGTAGGGGTGCAACGGTTCAGTTGGTCCACGGTTCGGTATGAACCTCGGTTTTTGGGTCACAGTTTCGGTTCGGTTTCGGTACGTGTTTTTGTGCGTAAGGAGAAAAAAAATGCTACTATTTATGTACAAACTGGTACTTTACTTTATTTTACTTATACTTATGGAACTTTAACATTTAGACACATTCCAGAATATGACTGGTATATTGTATAATATAAACAAGTATACATATATATAAACTAAAAATAACAAAAACACTTTCAAATGTGACACCAGCCAGTGTTTTGATAAACCAGTAGTCTACATTACTTACTGAAACTACAGATTGTAAGCTTTCAAATGACATGTCATACATTGAAATCCGAAAAAAGATGACGAAGTTAGAGTCATTTGAATGTTGTTAGACCTCAGGCACGGGTTAAACTGGCTGTCATGAAACCGGAAGCAAACGCTGCTAACAGATAGCGTCTAACAAAGCACAGTGCTACGAAGGTCTTAACTGTATTTTAATAACATCACAACATGCTGATAGAACATCAACATGCTAAAAACACATAACTACACATAATTAGATGATCACACAGATCACACAATCACAGTAGATGAACACGTCCTAAAACTAAAGTATATTTACAAGCCATGTAAACCGATAGCCAATTACTGATAGCCTCCGGACAACAATAACAATGAATCCCTTCCACAAAGTATAATAATAATAACTTTTTTTGTATAGCACTTCACATCAGGTAATTACACAGCACAGATACACAGCCCAGGGTTTCCGTTAGAAAAATTTGCCGTCGGACATCGTGTCCGGGAAGAATTCGATTTACCGGACAAACGTGATATATTCCGGTCATCATATTAAAATATAATATTTTTTTTTTTTTCCAAAATCATATATTTTTTTCCTCCAAATCTAATGTTTGTCGCGGTGATTACTGTTGTGTAGCGGCCTATATATGCCATTTAATGTCTATTTCTCATCCGATACGATTAGATGCGAGCTATATAATATATAATAATATAACATGATTTGACGCATGCGCGCTATGCCATGCGTCAAATCCAGCGCTGAACGGGTCCAGCGCTGAACGGGCGCCTCACTGGGAACTGAACAGACAGCATCGATCAATGAACGGACTCCACATTACGTTAACTGAAGTTTGTTAAATTGTTTGGGATTAATGTGAGTTTTCTATTTTCTCTTTACAGTTTTACCCTTTTTTTTTTTTTTTAATCAATAAAACAACGTCATTTCTATAAGTCTCGC
>NC_137689.1:45950801-45963301 GCF_963989245.1 Nansenia antarctica | reverse complement strand
CGAGTCGGAAAATATCTGAACCGTGTCTGTGGCACCTACGGTTGCGACGCTAAAGTCCTTTAACCTTTAATGTCACACTAGGCCGAAAAGCCTGAATTAAAGTGCTGGGGTACGTTTGGGCCCAGGGAACGGGCTGCAAAAGAGTCACACTCACCAAACTTGACACGCTCCTTCCCCTTCATGGGACATTGTACCATGTCAACTTTCACCCTCCTAGGCCATTCCCTAGAGGCCTTCATAGGTCTGTGCCCTTTGACTGAAAGGTGCTCCTGCTGGGGTACGTTTGGGCCCAGGGAACGGGCTGCGAAAGAGTCACACTCACCAAACTCTACAGACTCCTTCCCCTTCATGGGACATTGTACCATGTCAACTTTCACCCTCCTAGGCCATTCCCTAGAGGCCCTGCACGCGACGAAGCGGAAAACTGTAGAGTTGTAGTGCTTGATGTGAAGTGCCTAGTGGAAAAAGACATCTTCTCACACGTACAGGCACACAAGTACAACATGTTGCATTTTCATGCCATTAGGCAACTTGCTTCCTAGGGTTAGGTCCATTTGGACTTTACTGTGTGTGTTTGAGAAAAGGGTGCTTGTCACTTTAAGACAGCAGGGAGAAACTGATGTGGATAGAGGTACAGAACTCACACACACACACTCACACACACAGAATGTCTTGTTTCCATTTCGGTGTGGCAGTTTTCATCTGTTAACTATAAATAAAAGCAAATGTATTTTGTCTTCCCATTTGAAAGCCTTTTGTTTTTTTACACATTAAAGTCGTTTAAAGGCTGTTGGTCTTACACATGGTGAGTACAGGAGGCCTGGCGGTCTGGTTGGACGATTCTGAAGTGTGTATAATGTATATGGTCATGGTAAAACACACAATAGCAATAATATAAACTACATCATAAAACAACAAGAATAAACCATACAATCCAAGGGGCATAGAACTAACACTAACCTAAACAAAATAACAAAAATATAAGAATTACTATAAGATTTAAGTAAACACATACTTTAAACACATACAAATATACACAATATATACAAATATACAGATTCAACGTGAAGACACAAGCAACGCTTGTTATATTGTTATATTATATTGTTAAATGCTTGTCTTATTCATCATGACTCGAAGAGAACGCCGTAGTAGTGTCTACGTGCTCTCCCTCCGCTTCTCCGATTGGCTCATCCCCCCGTCTGTCACCGGGACGAACCAAATATCGAGCGCGTCCAATCGCAAAGCCGGGATTGTGTAAAGTGGGCGGTGCCGTGCGCCTCCATTCTGCAGCCTAGCTCGAGCTGTGCTGCTCAAACACATCTCGTTACATCCCACTAGGAAAGGCCAATGATTTCAGTATATATACAGTGGGTTCGGAAAGTATTCAGACCCCCTTACATTTTTCACATAATTAATGCAAGTGCAATCGGGCTAACGTTACTCATTCTCGCAGTTCCAAATGAATGAACGTTGAAGCGCACTGCCGTCGGGTTGTAAAATAGCCTAGTTTGATAGGCCTATTGACAGCGAATAAAACAGTGAAGATGACAATTGTTTCTGCTGTTGTTATTAAAATCTGTTCTCCATTGGTTGTTTCTCAAATTGTGGCCTATTAAAATCTGTTCTCCGTTGGTTGTATCTCAAAATGTGGCGTAACTAATTAATGCAAGTGCAGCCCGACAGGCGCCCATAACAGGCGCACCCCTGCGGTCTCAGAACGAGCTACCCCAATGTCACGTCGGAATTCGACGTAATCTCACGTCGGAATTCGACGTTTGGATGCGATGGACAGACGTCGAATCCTGACGTCTGTCTGCCGTGTGAGACCAGGTTGATTCAACAGACTGCCAGCATGTTGATTGGCGGTGTCGGACCGATTGTGTTGGGCCGGTCTGAGCCACATGGCAGGGCCTAATTTTTGTCCCAGTCCAGCCCTGGTTGTACCCCTAGTGTGTAGGGGGATGTAAATGAAGGCAGATAGAACAGGAAGTATTCACACATCTCAGATAACAGTGTTTATAGTGGAACGAAGATCGGTAACTTGTGTCAGTTTCAGAGAAGGTTTCCAAGGCTGTGTATTCAGTTTCTCTGTTTTTCTGTTTGTTTCCGCTACCGCTCCTTATTTTCACTCCTTGAGACAATAAAGACCTTGTCACAGAAAAAAAAAGAATTGGCTCATCAAAGGGATGCAGACATGCAAACAACATTAAATATACTGTAACATTATACATTTGTATAGATCATTGTTCTCTCTCCACGCCCGGGGGGAAACTCCCCAATGAGAACAAAGAAGGTAAAGAAAGTCTTCTAAATGACATGTCCCTCGCGATGGTGATACAGTGTGAATGTGTGTGTGTGTGTGTGTGCATGTGTGCATTTGTGTGTGTCTGTGTGTGTGCATGCATCATGTGACTCAGAGGGTGGTGTCAGGATTAGGCTTCATTTTGAAGTATATATATATATGTTACGGTACATGTGGGAACACGGTACATGTGGGAAAACTAGGGTTAGGGTTAGGGTTAGGTGCTAGGGTGCTACGGTTAGGGTTAGGGTTAGGGTTTGGGGTAGGGTTAGGGGTACATACCGGCATGTACCAAGTCGACGGTTTATGCTGGCATGTCCCAGGAAATGCCGACATAAACCGTCAGGATGGTTCATGTGGGAAATACATTCTTACTTTTAGCACCATGGACAGCGCCACTATGCAGCGCCAGCAGAACGGACGGGATTTGCTTCACACTGTATTTAACTAAATAGCCTACAGCAGCCTATATTACATCAATCAAAACATATGTCTAGCCTACATGCAGTGAACTCTAAAAGTAGGACCAACACATTTGTAAATGGGGAATGGGGAATATCTACTTACCAACGACATAATCTTGTGAGAGGCGACATGGTGGCTGCTCTCCGTGTCAGATGAATCTTCTCGACGTCTGACCATCATTATCAAAGCTAATATCTCCTCATATCCTTCACAGTATCATACATGTTCTTTGCAATGGTGGAAATAAATAAAAAGAAAGAATCAAGCTCAACAGCTCAACTATGTGTCAACAAGTTCCCGAAATGCGCTCCTCTCACTTTGATGCACGCACGTCTAAAGGCTTCCTGTGGCACGGGAGCGGAGCACTGGCCTTGTTTTGTGAACATTACGGTCTAAACTTTAAACTTTAAGCAACAGTTTTATTAATAATTGGATGCTATTTATTTCCATCATTGCAAAGAACATGTATGATACTGAGAAGGATATGAGGAGATATTAGCTTTGATAATGATGGTCAGATATCGAGAAGATTCATCTGACACGGAGAGCAGCCACCATGTCGCCTCTCAAAAGATTATGTAATAATTAATTAATAATTTTGACATTTAGCAGACGCTTTTAATCCAAAGCGATTTACAATTACAAATTACAGGGACATTCCCCCTGGAGTAACTGAGGGCTAAGTGCCTTACTCAAGGGCACACTAGTAGTGGTGTGGTTTCAGGCGGGATTTGAACTCACAACCTTCTGATCACAAGTCCAACTCACTATCCACTAGACTAGACCACCACTACCCCTTATGTCGTTGGTAAGTAGATATTCCCCATTCCCCATTTACAAATGTGTTGGTCCTACTTTTAGAGTTCACTGCATGTAGGCTAGACATATGTTTTGATTGATGTAATATAGGCTGCTGTAGGCTATTTAGTTAAATACAGTGTGAAGCAAATCCCGTCCGTTCTGCTGGCGCTGCATAGTGGCGCTGTCCATGGCGCTGTCCATGGTGCTAAAAGTAAGAATGTATTTCCCCCCGGGTGCCCCTCGGTGGTGTAGCGGTCTAAGCACTAGCCTCTAGTGCAAGCTGCCCACCGGGGACTGGGATCGAATCCCAGTCTCGCCAGACCCGGATATGGCCAGGGCACACAGGGAGCGGCATATTGAGCGGCCGCTCCCGAGGGCGGTATAGGACTATTTCCGGACAAGGATCCGTCGCGCAACACCGCCCCCTGGGTGCCGGAATAACGGTGTCGGGCTCGAGGAGCCAGTCAGCTAGTCTGCCTGGCGATCTCCTCTGGGGCTGCCGGCTACGGGGTCGGGCGGCGGATCCTACGCAATAGGCAGGGGATAATAATTGGATGCTAGGTTGGGTTCAATTGGATACCAAATTTTTAAAAGAATGTATTTCCCACATGAACCATCCTGATGGTTTATGTCGGCATTTCCCGGGACATGCCAGCATAAACCGTCGACTTGGTACATGCCGACATGCCGACATAAATCGTTTTCCCACATGTACCGTAACTATAACTATATTATATTCATTTCAGAGATATGCAGCACACACAGGTACATATCATACATCACACACACAGGATGATCAGCTGGGATAATGGTGTCAGTGTGTACTGGAATGTACATGAAGTCAGATGGAACAGAAAGTAATTACACATAGGTACAAACACACACCACTGTCAGTCCATAGGCCTTCAGTACAAACACACACCACTGTCAGTCCATAGGCCTTCAGTACAAACACACACCAGTGTCAGTCCATAGGCCTTCAGTACACACACACACCACTGTCAGTCCATAGTCCTTCAGTACAAACACACACCACTGTCAGTCCATAGGCCTTCAGTACAGACACACACCACTGTCAGTCCATAGGCCTTCAGTACAGACACACACCACTGTCAGTCCATAGGCCTTCAGTACAGACACACACCACTGTCAGTCCATAGGGAACCCAGAGTCCATTACAACTCTGTCAAACAGTGTTTAGTTGTGCTGTTAAAATATTCAACCACAACTGTTAGGGAAGGAGAAGCAACAGTAAAACTATTATTAGTTATTATTATTGGACAGCTATAAGAGGTAAGAGGGCTGTGTGTGTGTGTGTGTGTGTGTGTGTGTGTGTGTGTGTGTGTGTAAGAGGGCTGTGTGTGTGTGTGTGTGTATGTGTGTGTGTGTGTGTATGTGTGTATGTGTGTGTGTGTGTGTGTGTGTGTGTGTGTGTGTGTGTGTGTGTGTGTGTGGGTATGGGTGTAAGAGGGCTGTGGGGCAAACACTCTGGGATATTGGCATGCTTACATTGATGAGAAATGGGCTGTAAGTATCGAGTTATACTGCTGCGGTAGGTGAGTATGTTGTGTGTACATGTGTGTATGTGTGTGTGTGTGCGTGTGTGTGTGTGTTGCATGCGTGCGTGTGTGCGTGCGTGCGTGTGAGCGAGCGAGTGAGAGAGAGTGTGTATGTGTGTGTGTGTGTGTGTGTGTGTGTGTGCGGGTGTTAGTGCATGCGTGCATGCATGCGTGTGTGTGTGTTAACATGGGGATATAGAAGTAGTGATTGGATTGATCCCCCAGCTCTGTTCATGTAGGAGAGGTGGAGGGGTGTTTAAGGGGGGTGGAGGGGTGTTTAAGGGGGGGCACCATAGAGAGGTTTAGTACGCCTGATTGCACACAGACACCTGGCTAATAGACCCGATCGATCAAGTACAGCTGGAACAAATCACATCCCCCCACCCCTCTCCCCTCCCTTAACCCAGGTCCCTGTCTCTCTGCCCCCCCCCCCTCCTCCCTCCCTCCCTCCCTCCCTCCCTCCCTACTCCATCTTCACTCTGATGAGTTTATCTTCTCCCTCTCTATCTCTCCCATCTCCTCCCTCCATCTCTACCTCTTCTCTAGGAATGTCACGCCATTCTCCCTTCCTCCTCCTGTCTTTCCATCATGTGTGTTGAACCGGGATAAGCCGGGGTCATCTAGTAAGTAAGTAAGTAAGTTGGTAAGTAAGTAAAGCTTTATTTATATAGCATCTTTCATACAAGAAATGCAGCTCAAGTGCTTGAAGTGCTTTACAACAGGGATAAAAACATAATAGCATAAAATGAATATAAAAGCAGGGGAAGTATATAAAACAAAACGAAGAAATAACATAGAATAAAAGAAGAGAAACACATGTAAGAAATAAAAAGCTTAATCTGAGTCCCTTGCCTTGAAAATATTGAAAATATTGAAGATATTTAAGACTTGACTTCATGGAAAGTCCCTTGCCTTGAAAATATTGAAGATATTTAAGACTTGACTTCATGGAAAGTCCCTTGCCTTGAAAATATTGAAGATATTTAAGACTTGACTTCTCGAGATACAGGGGAGGCTAGTGGAGGTAGAAATCGGAGGACATGCTCCCACTCACGTTCGATACCGTTCCTCATGCCGTTCCATGCATTTACAATGAGCTCGGCGTCCTCCGATTTCTGCCTTGACTATTATGTGAACCACATGTGCAAAAGAAGAGATCTGGTGAGGCTGCATTCTCATTTTAGGCACCCACATTGTGGAATGCACTGCCAGTTTACATTAGGTTATTTACATAACCTCTACAAATATGTTCAAGTCAAGACTAAAAACCCATCTTTTTAATATTGCCTTTAAAAGAAAAAAATATTAAATTATGATTATATAACGATTGGAGCACTTTGAGCTGCAACGTTTGCAGGAAAAGCGCTATACAAATAAAACGTTGTTATTATTATTATTATTATTATTATTATCATTATTATTATTATTATTATTATTATTATTATTATTATTATTATTATTATTATTATTATTATTATTATTATTATATAGCCTCCCCTGGAGATTGGGTTTGGAGGTGGAATCCCTCTGCAGTAGCAGCAGTAATTATATGTATCAGCACTCATTTCTCTGTAGGAGTTCCTCTCCCTCTACCACTCCAGTTCGCTCCAACACCGCCTCCCTCTCCCCTCTCTCTCTCCACACACCTGTGCTGGAGCGGGTTGACCTGAACATGTTTGACATTAGTAAGTCAGTTCGATTCATGTCTTTTTTCTGTGAGACCAAAGGCTCAGAGATAGGAAGCCCTCATTATGGGTCTTACAGAGATTGGCCCTGTCACTCCCTCCCTCCCTCCTCCTCTCCCTGTCTTCCCCCCTTTTCTTTGTTGCTCTTGCTCTACTTCTCCCTCTCTCTCTCTCTCTCTCTCTCTCTCTCTCTCTCTCTCTCTCTCTCTCTCTCTCTCTCTCTCTCTCTCTCTCTCTCTCTCTCTCTCTCTCTCTCTCTCTCTCTCTCTCTCTCTCTCTCTCTCTCTCTCTCTCTCTCTCTCTCTCTCTCTCTCTCTCTCTCTCTCTCTCTCTCTCTCTCTCTCTCTCTCTCTCTCTCTCTCTCTCTCTCTCTCTCTCTCTCTCTCTCTCTCTCTCTCTCTCTCTCCCTCTCTCCCTCTCTCCCGGCAGTTGAATAATGAATCGGGTGGAGATTGACACTGTCTGGGCAGTAATTAGAGTAAGAGTCGTGGTCCCGCGTCCCTTTGAAGGTTATGTTTGAAAAGGATCTGTGTTAGGAAAACCGGCCGCCCTTTGCCTTTGCCCGGTTCTGATCCTTCTCCGCCTCAGTCTGGGAGAGAGAAAGGACGCTCTCACGACACCAGCTGTCACAACTGCACATCGGATCAGCGTTAAGTCGGAGTTAGCTATTACACATGGTATAATGAAGAGGCCTTATCTCCATTAGCATAGCCTCTGTTTAATGGGGAAGGCCATTACTCACCCTGCAGTCCAGTCATGCGTGCTCACCGTACTGCGGTTGGTTATGGTGCGGACGGTCTTAATGGCCTCATCAGTCACTGCAGCCAGCACGCCAGGTCAGGAGATGTTCAGTTGAATTATCGGGTCAACACGTGATACATTTTTCACTGATAGGCCTGTATAGGGGGTTTCATTTCACATGGTAAAGCAGTCATGGATTAAACGTGCGTGGCGGAAAAGCAATTTAGTAGCGTGACAACATCAGAGTACCTTCTAATAGACTTTCGAACAAATACCTGGCCGCGTTTCAACAATCATTTATAATTTCCAGGGTGGACTCACGCTGTATGAGATACATACAGCATCGATGAAATACATCGAGACCACTCTTAATGATCACTTCTACATGTATTCATAGAATCAGTGTTAATGTGGAATGAGAATGAGTCATACAGTACTGGAGTAAGATTGTCAGTATTATCCTAATAAGAGCGCTAGAATCAGACTTTCTTTCTGCATACATCCTGGACTCAAACCCTCTGATCTATTATATTATATATTTAGCAGACGTTTTTTTATCCAAAGCGACTTACAATTAGAGATTACAGGGATTACAGTCTCCCTGGAGTAATTTAGGGTTAGATGCCTTACTCGAGGGCACACTAGGGGCAGGAGGTTTTGGTCTTGATAGACTTAACCTTTTTCCGGATGGAAGTCTTCAGAAGAGGTGGTGACTGGGGTGGGAGGGATCAGCGATTATCTTTCCTGTTCTCTTACTGGTCGTGGAGTGGAACAGCTCTCTTACTGGTCCTGGAGTGGAACAGCTCTCTTACTGGTCCTGGAGTGGAACAGCTCTCTTACTGGTCCTGGAGTGGAACAGCTCTCTTACTGGTCCTGGAGTGGAACAGCTCTCTTACTGGTCCTGGAGTGGAACAGCTCACTTACTGGTCCTGGAGTGGAACAGGTCTCTTACTGGTCCTGGAGTGGAACAGGTCTCTTACTGGTCCTGGAGTGGAACAGGTCTCTTACTGGTCCTGGAGTGGAACAGCTCTCTTACTGGTCCTGGAGTGGAACAGCTCTCTTACTGGTCCTGGAGTGGAACAGGTCCAGGACAGATGGCAGGTTGCAGCCGTTCGGCTGACCGAATAACCCGCTGTAGTCTGCCTCTGTCCTTGGCAGTGGAGGCAGCGAACCAGACGGTGATCGATGAGCTGAGGATGGACTCGATGATGGACGTGTAGAACTCGACCATCACTTTCTGCTGCATATTGAATTTCTTCCTCTTATACATCCTCTTATATTGAGTCCATATTGTGTATATATTGTGCCTTGTATATATTGTATATATTATATATTTTGAGTGTTGAAGAGCCCACTCAATATAACAAACAGTTTTAGGATCAACAAATACATATCATTTGTGAATTGCATTCACTGTATCATCTGCCGTCCTGCTTCGTAAGGTACTTACGTTTTAGGATGTGTTCAAAAGCAAGGACTGTGTGATCATATAATTATGTGTAGTTATGTGTTTTTAGCATGTTGATGTTCTATCAGCATGTTGTGATGTGCTAAACATGCAGTTAGATGTTCATAGCGGTGTTCATTCTTAAGCCCGATTTATACTTCTGCGTCGAATTTACGTGCGGCTACACCGTAGCCTACGCAAGGTCTCTCCCAATTTATAGTTCTGCGTTGGTCGGTCTGCGTCGCGTTGGTCGGTGTACTCATAGCGGCATAATAGCGATCAAAAAACATATTTTTGTTATGCTTGTTGTAAAGAAAATGTCTATAATGCATTGAAATGACAGTAAACTAAGATAATAAGATGGTTATCATAATTGTTCAAATCTTAATTAATAAGTAATTACAGAAAAAGTAAATGATATTTTTGTCATGGCTTCCGCATTTACGAGAGAGTCGGAATGTGATGCTACCAAGCGGACCAATCACAGTTCTTATAGATAACTTTACATTAAATATGTCTATCATAAATATCATTTAAACCCAACGAGCCATGGGGCTCCCTGTAACTAATCATTTATTTTTAAATAAACAGGATTGTACATCTCGTAAATGTGAATCGCGCTCCTTATGGGAAGGCTGTGCCTGACGCTTCCATGGGGCGCTCCGTTGGAACAGTGTACTCATAGCGGCATAATAGCGTTTTTTTTTGTTATGCTTGTTGTAAAGAAAATGTCTATAATGCATTGAAATTACATTAAACTAAGATAATACGATGGTTATCATAATTTTTCAAATCTTTATTAATAAGTAATTACAGAAAAAGTAAATGACATTTCTGTCATGGCTTCCGCATTTTGGCCTACGAGAGAGTCGGAATCATGTGCTACCAAGCGGACCAATCACAGTGCTTACGGTCTGCGTAGGCACTGCCGCGTAGTAAACATTTTGGAGAGGTGCGCGTCAACCTACGGCGTAGGCTGCGGAAAACACACCTGTTTTGATTCAGAGCGATTTTCTCTGGTATGTTAGTTTGAGGTGTACCAAGATTCAACTATTTTCAGTAAAAATGTTTGATTTTCAGAAATGATTTCAATGTATGACACATCATACACTGGCTTCCTGTTAAGTTCAGAATAGATTTCAAGATCCTTCTGCTTGTTTGTAAAGCTCTCATTGGCACAGCACCAGAATATCTGAAAGACCTTTTGCTAGCATATCAGCCCAATAGAGAGCGTCTGATGCTGGTTTTCTCTGTGTACCACATGTACAAAAGAAGAGATTTGGTGAGGCTGCATTCCGATTTTATGCACCCAAATCGCACTGCCAGTTTACATTAGGGATGCAACCTCAGCAAATATGTTCAAGTCAAGACTAAAAACCCATCTTTTTAATATTGCCTTTAAATGACTAAATAAATAAATGATGCATGGAATAGTATGAGAAATCGTCTCATGATCGTGTTTGATACAATTGATCATTCCATTCCATGTATTACAATGTGCCTGTCCTCCACCAGCCTCCTCTGACACACACACACACACACACACACACACACGCACACACATATATAATGTTTGTAGCACTTTGAGTAGTAGTAGTATTTGAAAGCTTACAATTTGCACTTTCATTATGTAAAGAAGAACAGAAAAATGACCTTGCCCTACTTTGGGACTTTTTCACCAGACCCTGTCGCATATGCTCACTCATCTCAATAATTCAATTTGTGTTATTGGCATAGACAGCATTAGCACAGACTGCGAAAGGTCATACACACTAAAATAGAATAGAGGGATATTCATGATTGCCTCTGAATTCCTGCCTATTTCAGAGAACAAGACACTCTAAATCAAAACATAGAGCAACATGTTCACAGTTGAGTTGAGGACTGTCATGTACTCTAATTTCTGAGTGTGCATCCATGTAACAACACCGCTGTGTAACAACACCGCTGTGTAACAACACTGCCATGTAACAACACCGCTGTTTGCGCTAATTGTTGGAAACAGTTGAGATATTTCCGCAAACAATTTCCCCCAGAATCCCACAGCACTGAGGTATTGATTGTCCAATGCAAGATGACCACTTATCAAGCTTCCACCCCTCCGCCCCTACCCCCCTCCGCCCCTACCCCCTTCCGCCCTGCCCCCCTGCGACTTTGCAGATCAATAGCGCTGAGCGTCCTGGATATAGATAGTCCACGCTATCATGTTCCTTGTGGGAACTGAGTCCACAATGAGAAAATAGCAACGGGGCTGTCCTGATGGTTTAAACACTGGATCTGCTAAACACACTGATGAAAACCAACCCCCTTAATGGACCACGCTCAAACAGATCTGAACCTTTGGGAAAGGAGGGTAATCTCTGAGGTGAGCTAAGAGCACTGTATAGTTAATAACAAAGCATACAGTCATAGAAATAAAAGTCAATAATCTGACTCCATTTAATTAACCCTTAAAAAAAAAAAAAACATGCTGACTGAAATTAAGTGAGACAATTCCTTTGTGCGAATTCACAACGGCCATTTGGTCCATCGGGGGGAAGAGGGATCGCAAGAGGGCAGACACTTGTTTCTTTTTCACATGTCCAAAATGGGAACCAGATCAAAATCCCTCAGATCTGGATATCCCACCACCGCCCCCTCCCTCCCTCTCTCTCTCATCTCATAGTGCACCAGGTTCATGCTGGGATGCATCACGACTCCCCTGGTCTCTATAGAGTTATCTCACAGTGAAATGCTGACTGATGAAAATATCAAAAGGATTTAGTGCCAAGCTGCTCTCTGGCTTAAATGAAAAGTAAGTGGTCAACTCTGGCTTTTAAAAAACCTCATCATTAGTCCAGCCTTTAATTATCTATAGTATCTACAGGACATGCCCAGGTCACCTGCTGCCTCTCCTCATCACATTCATCAGGTCCAGGAGGATCGTAACGTTGACGTCTCTGGGAAAATGGGCCGTGCGTGTGTGTTTGTGTGCAAGTGTGGGTGTGTGTGTAAGGTGTGTGTGTGTGTGTGTGTGTGTGTGCGTGTGTGCGCGAGTGTGTGCGTGTGTGTGTGTGGAGGGGGTGTGTGTGTGCGTGCGTGTGCGCGCTCGTGTGTGTGTGTGTGTGCGTACGTGTGTGTGTGTGTGTGTGTGAGTGTGTGAGCGTGTGTCTGTGTACCTTGAGAACCCTCAGAAAGTAGGCTCATCTAAAATTCCTCTTCAGACGAAACTTTGACCCAGATATGGTTAGAATCTCATTGTGCTAACTACATCAAATAAATCCCACGACTAAATTAAAACAGAACACGGAGAATATCTTAACGAGGGCCAATGATCAAGAGGTAATGGAAAAAGGAGGCCAAGAGAAAAAAAGAAAGCGTGTGGAAAAAAGATCCTTATCTTATCTTTGGAAAGGAAGAAGAGAACAGGGGAAGATGGCGGATGCACTTAAGAGATTTGTCCTTTGAGACGGGCAGCCAAGCGGACGCCTTACTGCAGATCAGATCCACTCTGGAGG
>NC_137689.1:45928301-45948301 GCF_963989245.1 Nansenia antarctica | reverse complement strand
CTCTTCATCATAGTTGTCTGATGAAGGTTACAAAAGCAGGCGATCGATAGGAGGTGGCTCGCTTTGCACTAAACATTTATTGAGCAGCGCCACACCTAATTTATCTACGCGTGTCAACACCCTGGCACCTTTTATGATGCCAGAAAAGACCCAAAACAGAAAACAGTCAGTTGGACGTACAGCAGATGTCAACCGTCAACAGTTCCCTGACCTAATGTGTACCTGCTTTGAAGTCTTCAGCTCAAACACACGGCGGGGGGGGGGTTGGGTATGCTTCGTCCTTTGAAGTCTTCCTCGCTCTGGGCAAGAACCTATATTTGCTTTGCCGTACTCTCCTATAACTAAACGTATTAACGTTGTTGATTAATGTTTAGACAGATGCACTCGGACGGGGGGAGAAAGCAGAGAGGAAAGGCAATCTCGCAAGAGAAGAAGAACACACATGAAGAGAGAGGATACGCTAAGACGGAACTTCACTGCATAAACAGGGAGAAGAAACTAATGCTAGGAACAAGAAAAACTATCTTTAAGGTCATGTTCTCACATGAAAGTCCGAATCAGGACCCGGAGCAAGTGGATACATTGTTGCATAAATAATTTCTCTGATTTGTGTTCTCACAGCCCTTTATGTAAACAAAGTAACATATGCAATCGAAGCAACAGACGTGGTAGTTGATTGGTCAGAAAAATAGAACATTTCCGTTCATCCCGCTCTTATCCAGATCAACGCGCATGTGCTGTTGTTTTCCTATGGACAGTTCACTTTGCTCTGCGTCGTTTGGAGCGGTGAGAACGCACATTCAAAGTAACTCCCGGAGCAAATACCCGTTGGATGCTCCGCTTGAAAAGGGTGGTTTGGCTTCGGTTAGAAACGACGCATCCATCACTTTGCTTCGCTTCGCTTTTGGTGAGAACGCTGCCCAACGCAGTCCATAGGAAAACAACAGCACACGCGTGTTGATCTGTTGACGTCTGTTGCTTTGATTGCGTATGTTACTTCGTTTACATGAAGGGCTGTGAGAACGCAAATCAGAGAAATTATTTATGCAACAATGTTGCGAACTCATCCACTTGCTCCGGGTCTCGATTCAGACTTTCATGTGAGAACATGACCTAAGTGTCATTGTGGAGTCAAATCAGCCGTGTCTTTGGACTCCAAGCGACATTGGCCATCCATCGCCGTTGGCAGCATCATATTATAGTCTACCGTCTGTGAGTGTTGAGTCGACAGTATATACTCTTCACTTGAGAGTGCGCTTTATGTCCGAGCAATCCGTAACCTCCTAGATATCTACATTGCATGCACTGTCGGGTATCATTATTTCAGTACGGTCTTCCCCTCCTTCCCGATCGTGTCGATGTACTAGTGACATCACACTGGATGTGGTTGTGGATCAAAGGAGGAACTCATCTAGGCTACTTGGACTAATTGAGAATTTCCATAATACGATATCATCATCGCTGGCTCCTCTCAAACTTCAGCGGGGTAGTCGAGGATGTAGCCAACTCTTTAATGCTGTTTGGCTGCCAGAAATGAGGTAATGAGCGAGAGCGGTAGTACATTTAGTGCGATCAGTTGCCTTTAATGATCGCTTCAAGTTGAAGGCATCTTTAAAAGCCCAGTCAGATACAGAACGAATAGAGATTCAACCCGCTGCTTTAGGAGACTCAAGGGTGGCTATGCTCAGCTGTGGAACAACGGGGCACGGGTGGGCTATGCTCAGCTGTGACCACGGGGCAGGGGTGGGTGGTGCTTTTCTGTGCCGATGTCTGACGACCACTGTAGAGCCACAGGAATTCGCACACAAACAATTTGTCACTTGTCACAGATGAAGATGCAAGTCTGCAGGGGAGAACAAACAAACAAACGAATATGACACTTCCATCGATATGTGTGACTGAGAGATTGTCAAGGTGAGTGAAAAAGAGAGTGTCTCTCTTAATTGTTGTGACAACACAAGATGTAGTCAACGTGAAAAACGATTGCCCTGCTGGGACGCCTGTGAAGGTTTGTCGTTTGACTATCCATGATAGACAGTCAAACCAGGGGTGGTTCTGCTGTATGACCATGTGGTATATTTTCACACACACACATAAACCTGTGTATAGAACCTGTAGGTACCTGTCTTGTTGCACACACATTCATAGCTGTGGGGGTTACTCCTTTTAGGCCATTGTCGCATTCCTAGAGGGGGTTTTATGATGGCCTTTGTCTTTGTCCTTGCATGGACAAAGATGGCCTCCCTTCCTGTGACCTGCCCCCTGCCCTTTAACCTGAATGACACTGTCTGTAACCCAACCCCCTTTCACACCTTGATCATTGGGGGTATACATTTGAAAACAAAAGGCAAACTCTTTCTCTTTCCACCCTGCACCATTGACCAGAGCTCTCTATTTACATCAGAGAGGAATGCTGTAACCTGTATGTACCTTTGATTGAATACATAGTCATTCATTCATCCACTATACAATCATGTCCCAGAATGTTCCCCGTGCTCAACCATTCAACCTGATTATTACCATTCAACCTAATGATGTTTCTTCTTGTCTTGATATGCTGTGTTATTCTACAGTGATAAGCCCTAACACAGCCTCATACATTTGTAAAAAAAATAGGTTCATATTCTTCTCCTCTAATTCAATCTCCAAGGTTGCATGGTACTAGAACAGGTGCCGGGTGACAGTTTTACTGGGGTGAAGCGAGTAATTCATGGACTGCTGAATCAAAAGGGACCACAGGGACAGAGTGTAATTCATCCAGTGGAGAATTTTGCTCTTGACACATCTCTTTGTTTTATGACAGGTGGAGCAACCTTGTATTGAGAAAGCAATTCCCCACCACCAGGCTTATCCCCTGTAATTGGAAATCTCACCGGTGAACCTAGCTAATAAAAATAGCTATATGTGTCTGCATCAATTGAAGTAACAAAGGGAAAAAAATAGTGAGGAAAGAAATTGTTGTTTTCCATTTCAATACATCAGAGAACAAGTACCTTTTTTTTGTTTCTCGGGGTATACAGCTTGTGATTGTAAGTATATCGTTTTTTGCTGTCTGTTTAAAAGAAATCACCTCTACCGTCTCTGTTAGTAAAAGGGTAAGTAGTGTAGCAATTAGCTGTGATGCTATTCTAAACCCCTCATTGAATTATTCAAGCCAAAAGTCAACATACATTATTCAAAAACAACCCCAAAAATAAATCATACTGTATGTTCAAATGCATCCTTTTCTTACCCGTTACATAACATCTACAACATTATCTATTAAAATAACATTTGCATAAAAGATAAAGCAGCTAACTCATGAATAGAAGAAACCTTATTTAGTGTAGGCCTAGCACATCATAGCTGAAAAAAGACGCCATTGCTAAAGACAACAATAATTGGAGATGGACGTGGTGTACATGGGTGTGCAGATATATACTTTTAAACATGAATCATACTTCAACCCTCTTTAATCAAGGACCCCATGCAAATCAGTTCCCTTCAGTTGACTGTATCTCAATGCATGGAAGTCCAGTTGATTGATTAGGATTCAAACAGTCTCTCAGACCATCTAATATGACGCTGACCGTAGGATTCCAACACCCAAGAGTCATGATCTATGTGGAGGATTCTGATGAAACAGCAATAAACACTGCATATAGATCTCCGGTCCAGACAGATCGATTATGATTAAGCAATGGTTAGAGGACTGTGGGTTGTGAACTGAGGAAAATATTTAAAATATTTTGAAATATTAAAATAATATTGAAATAGAATATACTGTAAAAATGTTCCTGCAACTATCAATAGATTGTGATAGAATATTTGCATTTGCGCATCCGAGGATGATGGGAGTGTCCTACGTGCTAGTCTTCCTTTATGAATCCAACAATAGGGTCACAGCTTGCTGAGAGGGCAAGAGATGGGGTAAGGGGGTTAGGTTAAGAGGTTCCACCCTACCTCTACCTCTACCGAATCACCATGAGTGTCACACCAGAAGGATACAGTATGAGATAACATCACCCCTCATGTACTGTACAGCATGAACCATGAACACCGTCCCCTGTCTTTTTTAGGAAAACAATCCGTTTGGATCATCTGCAAAAGGGCTAAAAGTGCAGTTTGATGTAGATACATTCAGAGAGATTCAGAGAGATTCAGAGAGAGATTCAGAGAGATTAAGAGAGAGATTCGGAGAGACATTCAGAGTGAGATTCAGAGAGATTCAGAGAGAGATTCAGAGAGACATTCAGAGACATTCAGAGAGATTCAGAGACATTCAGAGAGATTTAGAGATTCAGAGAGAGATTCGGAGAGACATTCAGAGAGAGATTCAGAGAGATTCAGAGACATTCAGAGACATTCAGAGAGATTTAGAGATTCAGAGAGATTAAGAGAGAGATTCAGAGAGATTTAGAGATTCAGAGAGATTTAGAGATTCAGGGAGATTAAGAGAGAGATTCGGAGAGACATTCAGAGGCATTCAGAGAGATTCAGAGAGATTCAGAGAGATTCAGAGAGAGATTCAGAGAGAGATTCAGAGAGATTCAGAGAGACATTCAGAGAGATTCAGAGAGACATTCAGAGACATTCAGAGAGAGATTCAGAGAGATTCAGAGAGAGATTCAGAGATTCAAAGAGACATTCAGAGAGATTCAGAGATTCAGATAGATTTAGAGAGAGATTCAGAGACAATCAGAGAGATTCAGAGAGATTCAGAGAGACATTCAGAGAGATTCAGAGAGACATTCAGAGAGATTCAGAGAGATTCAGAGACAATCAGAGAGATTCAGAGACATTCAGAGACATTCAGAGACATTCATAAGCATGCAGATTAAAGGCACCCTATGCATGGATGTGCCCTATGTTGACTGTAATGAGGGGGAGGGGTTGACTGTAAGGAGGGAGAAGACAAAGTATGTGTTCCCCTCCCTCCTTCCCCTCATTCAATGTCGACTACTTCCAACTGAAACAATGAATCGATCTGTCTATACATTTCTCAGTTATAGCCAGTGAATTTCTTAAGTTTACACAAACTAGCAGCAGAATGACATTAAAACTAGCAGCTGCATTTCCTCAGACGCCCCCGCCGCTCCCACCCAGGGCCAGGAGGGGCACGCTAGCCTACAAACCTCTCCTGCTAAGACCCAAAGTTACAAACAAATCCGCTCATTCTCCAAACAAAACTCAGCCATGGCGGTAAGGTCAAGGAGATTTACTAAGAAAAAGGCACACACTCTGACAGACTGCCAGAACCATCAATGGTTCGACATGATTATTTAGTGATTTCTTTTCCAGGGAATCTCACAAATTATTTAGTGATTTTCTTTTCAATATACACATAATATACTACAGTATTCTTTAATACATATATGTGTATTTCTTTACACAGTATACCCAGGCTAATCTTTTGCACTGGATGGCACATTAACCATACATCCTTGAATGACAACAATACTTATGCTCCATGATATTTAATCAATAGTGGCTTACCCTTCTGTTGCCCATGGTGATGATGTAAGCTGATCCTCAGGAATAACAGAACTGTGAACTGTGCAGCTAGATTTGTCCAGGAGGACAAAAGGCTTCCAGAAAAGAATTGTAAAAAGCCAAACAACTTAAGTATATGATCCAGAGCCAGTAAAAGAATCAAGCTAGGTGTCTTTGCTTTGAATATACAGTATCAAATTCTTGCTCTTGCGGTGGAGGTGAGCCATATGTGGGTCCTCAGGAGAGACAGGTAGATAGAATGTCCATGAATGTTTAACTACTGCTCTTTCCGGCCACAGGCCTGGCTCCTCTGCCCAGCGTCGACAGGTCAGGTGTGCTGTAGAAAACAGCCTATCAAAGACCAGATCAATCTCCATAGAGTCTGAATCCTGGAAAACATAATATGCCTCGAGGAAAATTTGACAAAGAACATTCATAATACATACCATACAGAATGTTCAGGGTTACACATGAAACATGTAAAAAAAAAATCAAGACTGTTGTTCATTAGGTTTAGGTTTATTTATTTAGTACATGGTTTAAAAAAACAGTGCAAGGAGGGAACGAAGCCCAGAAGGGCTTAAGACACTGAACCCCAAATTGCTCCCAGTGAGTGGGCCGACGCCTTGCCTGGTAGCTTGCCACCATTGGTGTGTGAATGGGTGAATGAGAGGCCGTTGTAAAGCACTTTGGATAAAGGCGCTGTATAAGTGCAGTCCAGAAGGCTTGTACATAGTTCCACTCCCGTCAATAGCCAAGGTTCAATATACTACAAAGAACACTTGATACAGACAAGAGGAACCACAAACAAAATCATGAGCAAAACGGTGGTACAAAAAAACGGAAAAATACACAAGGACACGTAGCTTGCTCAGGACACATCAAGAAAAGAAAGACAGAAATGAGAGCAATAATCACGGAAAGGAAAAAAAGTTATGAAGAATTTGACAAAAGAAAGAAAAGAAAGAACAGAAAACCAATCTATGATCCATGCCTTCATAACAACCCGGCTGAATTACTGCTACTCCTTGTATGTTGGCATCGACCAGTCTCTGCTCCGCCGACTGCAGCTAGTCCAAAATGCAGCTGCTCGACTCCTCATCGGCGCTAAGAAGCGTGACCACAGTACACCAATCCTAGCCTCACTCCACTGGCACCTCCGTACGTAGCTGATCTCCTATGTCACCATACCCCATCCAGAGCCCTAAGGTCAGCTGACCAGCTGCTGCTGGAGGTCCCTAGGACCGGGCTAAAAACCAGAGGGGATAGAGCCTTCGCGAAAGCAGCCCCTCGGCTCTGTAATAGCCTCCCCCTCCACGTCAGATCTGCACAGAGTGTAGAGGCTTTTAAAACACTAGCTAAGACGTACCTCTTCTCCCTGGCCTTTGACCCGAGTTGAACCTGCCTCCCGACAATACTGCACTTTTCTGCACTTTTATTTCTGCACCTGTTGTATTCTGTATTGCACCTTGTTTTTGTTTTACTGTATTTTTATTTGTTGTTTTCTTTTACTAGTTTTTTATCACTTTGTTTTTTAAGCACTTTGGACGGCTGTTTTGTCGTTGTAAATGTGCTATATAAATAAACATGACATGACTTGACTTGACTATTACTAAGAACATGACGCAGGACCAGCATGAAGAAAATTACGCATTCAGATAGTCAACCAGATCAACTGTTACCCTGGCTGTTACAACACAGATCTTACTGGTCTACATCTAGGGGGGGTGTAGGGAAGCCGAAACAAACAAGTACCAATACAACAAACAATACAATACAACAAACAATACACCAATACAACAGTCTCTGATGCTAATACAGTCTACCTTCACTGAACTGATACCTGGCCATGTCAGGGGCATGATAACCTGACATAGCTTAACACTAGAACAGCCGTGAGGCGTCCCTTTACTGTCAGTAAAGAAAAATGTTACATCTTTGCACTCGATCAGATTTCAGGACCCTCCTGTCATGACTTTTTCTAGATATGTGTGTTCTACCACCCAGTATCCTTACATTTTCAAAATCAGGATAAGCTAATATAAAGCCACTTTTCTGTGTAGGAAGCTAATTTAGGCTAATTTACAAGCGGCCAACTAGTGGTCGTTGTGTGTAAATAGCAGCTTGAGCATTGTAAAGACCTTGACCCCCAAGGCGGGTCTTTTAGTAGGTAAAAAAGGCACGGCTGTTCGAGTGTTAACTGAATACTACCCATCAGCCTGAGGTTCACCCGCCCCCTCCCCCTAACCCCGACATTAATATTCATCACATACATCACACCACCTTGCTCTCATAAACAAATCCAACATCAGTGAGTAGTAAAGTGGATGGATGAAGTATTGTGATATCCCCCAGCACCTGAAGTAATCAAGCTTATCTCATACCTGCACAGCTTACATAGCAGCAGTCTACACTCATTGGTACACTTTATTAGGAACCTGTATACCTTCTCATTCATTCAGGTGGTGTAATGTTGTGGGGAATGTTTTCTTGGCAAAGTTTGGGCCTGTTAATACCAATCAATCATCACTTGAATATCACAGCCTATTTGAGTGTTGTTGCTGACCATGTGAATCCCTTCATGGCCACAATGTACCCGTCTTCTAATGGCTACTTCCAGCATGATAATCCACCTTGTCACAAAGAAAAAGTAATCTCAAACTGGTTTCATGAACATGACAATGAGTTCAGTGTTCTTCAGTGGCCTTCCCAGTCACCAGATCAGAATCCAATAGAACACCTTTGGGATGTGGTAGAACAGGAGATTCACAGCTTGAAAGTGAACCTGAATCTGAAATCTTCAGGAACTGCGTGATGCAATCGTGTCATAATGGACCAGTCCAGAACCTCAAAGAAAGGTTTTCAACATTTTGTGAAATGCCATGAAGAATTGAGGCTGTTTTGAGAGCAAAGGAAGGCCCTACCCAGTATTAGTATAGTGTTCCTAATAAAGTATTCAGTGAGTGTATATCACCTATCAAGAAAAGTAGCACTACTACTTGGAATACATGGAAATACAGTAATACTCTTCTTCTGCCCTGAATTTATTTATTATATCTTCCCCTCCCTCTCTCTCTCTCTCTCTCTCTCTCTCTCTCTCTCTCTCTCTCTCTCTCTCTCTCTCTCTCTCTCTCTCTCTCTCTCTCTCTCTCTCTCTCTCTCTCTCTCTCTCTCTCTCTCTCACACACTCTTTCTCTCTCTCTGTCTCAGTCTCCCTCACCCACTTTCCCCCCATCTGTGTCTGACTTACTTATGTCTGGTATCAAAACAGGGTGCTTAATCAGACCATGAGTAAATGTACGATCCGACGTTGTGATTAATGTGTGTAAGTGTATTGAAGATCTGCCAATCTGTCATTCGTCTTCTAACACTTCTAGTTTTTTACGCTGTCTGGCTTCTTCTAAAAGTAAAACTAGGAATATGGCAAGAAACTAGAGAGACAAAAACAACTTAACTACAGCATGGACTCTTACACAGGTGACTTTGACTGTGCTGAACCAAAGGCTACCACGACGGGCCTTTTGGAACTGAAAGACCAAAGTAGATAAAAGGAACATGGTGCTTTGAAGTTCAATCTTTAAGCTAATTGTGTGTGTGTGTGTGTGTGTGTGTGTGTGTGAAATAATTGAGAAACAAAATCATTGTAGGATTCATCCTTCCTCCAAACTCTTTGATCATCAACTCTGTATAATAAATGTAACAAACAACAACAAACCTGTATTGTATTCAGCATACTTTACACGTGTGTGTGTGTGTGTGTGTGTGTGTGTGCGTGCGCAGGGCTGGACTGGGACAAAAATTAGGCCCTGGCATTTTTGGCCCAGACAGGCCCACCCCAATCGGTCGGACCACACCCACCAGCACAAAAATACTTGCCTTATATACTCGTCTTATATACTGTGCTGTACAGTCATATGACAAACTGTAGTATTCCCCCAAACCACTACAAAGACGACTACATACAGTAAGCAATGGTACCAGTGCAAGTAGACCAGTGTACTCAGTGATCAGATTCCAGAGTGAATTTACGAACGCAGCCTTGTTGTTCTAGATTTTTTTCTCCCATTATCAACCTATCATTGCGCTTTAGAGTAAAACAAAGCACGCAACTGTCGCGTCTATCTTTTCATGGCAACTCTACATTGTGATTTACAAGGGATATTAACTAATATTAAGTAATATTATTACTTGGTTACATTTTGCAATTGATCCGCGGTACACATGCGTGCCGAACCGTGGGGGGCGATCCGTTACACCCCTACACAGCTACCTATATTTTCCTTACCGGGTCAACGGTTACAGGCTGACTCGGCCCCGCTTCTTCTGTATCCTCTCTATCCTCTGTATCTGTACCCTGCTCCCGCTCCTCCCTGCCAGCCTCCTCTTCAACCTGTTGCTGTTGCTGCTGTGGTAAACTTGAGGGTGCAGCAAACATGTCCCTAATGTTTACACATTTGGCAGCATCTGCCTCGAGTTTCTTTTTGTTTTTCTCCCTAAGTTTTTCCCAGCCTCCCTTCCGTTTTAGTGTGCTTTTGCGCTCCATCTCTCTTAGTATCTATCTAGTAACTATCCAGGCTAACAAAATTTATTTTGCCGGCAGGCTCGGCCCAAAACTACCGCGAAACTGAGACGGAGGTCTGGTGCTGCGTGCGTGCGTGACCCCTGACCCCCCCCCCCTTCTCTCTGTTGATTGGGCCAGCCCAGTGTCTGTACCGAAAATTGGCCAATGGGCCGCTGTCCCTGATTTATGGGCCGTTCAATGGTAGCTTTCGATTTATGGGCCGTTCGATGGTAGCTTTCGGCCGGGCCGGCTGGTAAAAAAAAAAAAAAAAAAAAAAAAAACTTTTTTTTTTGACTGTCGGCTCGGCCCAAAACTACCGCGGCCCACCGGGCAAATGCCCGGTATGCCAGATGGCCAGTCCAGCCCTGTGCGTGCGTGATGAATGCGTGTGTGCGTGCGTGATGAATGCGTGTGTGTGTGTGTGCGTGCGTGCGTGCCTGAGTGCGTATGTGTGTATGCGTGTGTATGTGCGTGCGTGTGTGTGTGTGTGCATGCTTGTGTGCATGTGTGTGCGTGCATGCGTGCGTGAACGTGTGTGTGTGTGTGTCTGTGCGTCCGTGCGTGTGTGTGTGCATGTGTGCATCTGTGCATGTGTACGTGTGTGTGCATGTGTGTGTGTGCGCATCTGTGTGCATGATTGTGCATGCGTGCGTGCCTGCGTGTGTGTGCGTGTGTCACTTGTGGAGGGAGTTGGCAGAGAGTGTTCACCATGACTAAGCTTTGCTCATACTAGAGCCATCTGGAGGCACCAGTGCACTAATCGTTGACAAAAACCCACCGAAAATGCAACTCAAACAAGCACACACACACACACACACACACACACACACACACACACACACACACACACACACACACATACACGCAAACACCCCCCCCCCCAAAGTTAACACAACACAAACTACGCAGGGTTAGGCTAAACACATCAATGTCTCTCTCTTCTCGCTTCCCAACCCACTGTTGTTGTGATCTTAGAGGACTTTATTCCGACTATAATTTCCACAAGAAAGAGATGTGTGATCAAAGGAGGCGTAGCACACAGAGCAGCAGAAACAACAACCCTTTGTGTCTCCCGTTTGTTTTGAAAAGGCGCATCCAGTCAATATTGTTTTTATTGTTTAGTTTTTTACTGAGACGACATCGCTGCTGGTGACATCCCGCCCTAAAGGTGAGCCTATCCGCTCAGTAGATCAGCCGTACTAACAGACTAACTCCCAGGGGCCGGCGCTACACCGTCGTTAGATGTGACTGTGCGTCATCCGTTGTCTGCTGTGCTTCCTGCCGCCGTGCTGCGTTTTGTTCTCAGTGGCATCTCCCAGCAGGCCTAGCTTCTCTCCCCCCGAACAGGTCTAAGGTAACGGGTTTTCTAGAAAAGGAAAGGAAAGGTTGAGGAAAAGGAAAGGAAACAAACGCGCCGCCACCGAACGCGAGCGGAGCAGTGACCCGCCGTAAAATGTTGAAAAAAAACTTCCTCTGTGAACTGAGTGCGTACGGTTGGGCGCGCGCCCTTGTGCGGTGTAGACACTTTGTTTCGGTTCTGTCGCGTTTCCCCGGCGCGACCGTACAACTGTGATGACATTAAATGATAAATTTTATCGCAGACGTAAAAAAACACATTTTGCTGTGTGTCTCTCTGGCACTCTTCTATGTGTTCGCCTACAGGCACTTGCTAACGCAAAGCTATTTCAATAACGATCTCTCCAAAAGTACAAAAAGAACAGCGTCTTCGATGTGATGTCGAGCCAATGTGCTGTTTTGCGTGCCATGTTTGTGAAGGAAAACAGATACTGCACACACAGAATGCTGCTCTTACAATTGTGTCCATTCAGCCACACAGTACAACTCAGCCCCCTGGAGTCAGGCTAACACAAACATCAATAAAGATAATAGAAATTAGAGAAACTAACTGAGCCATCGGAACAACCAGGATGCGGTTTGTGTGTGGATAAACAAGGATCCCTGTGGTTTAGATGAATAGGGCTAAAGAGATTGGGTCTAGAGGGGCTCAGGCATTGGCCAACAAAGGAGGAGAGGAGAGGATCGGAGAGGAGAGGAGAGGAGAGGAGAGGGGAGGAGAGGAGTGGAGAGGAGAGGAGAGGAGACCAGAGGAGAGGAGAGGAGAGGAGAGGAGAGGAGAGGAGAGGAGAGGAGATGAGATCGGAGGAGAGGAGAGGAGTGGAGAGGAGAGGAGACCAGAGGAGAGGAGAGGAGAGGAGAGGGGACCAGAGGAGAGGAGAGGAGACCAGAGGAGAGGAGAGGAGAGGAGAGGGGAGGAGTGGAGAGGAGAGGAGTGGAGAGGAGGGGAGAGGAGAGGAGAGGAGAGGAGAGGAGTGGAGAGGAGAGGAGAGAAGAGGAGAGGGGAGGAGAGGGGAGGAGAGGAGTGGAGAGGAGAGGAGACCAGAGGGATTGAGCCGTGCTGGCAGCAGAGCATGCTGGGACAGATGGCCATGAAGGTCCATATGGGGTGCGGCGTGTGTCCAAACATTATATTATCGGAGAGTGTGCGTGTGGGTTTGTCTATGCGTGTGTGTGCGTGGGCATGTGCGTGTGCGTGTGTGTGTGTGTGTCTGGTAGGTAGGTGGGTGGATAGACCCCTTGTGGGATGTTCTCTGTGGGACAAGCTGACCCTCAGGAGGGGCGGTCAGACTGGAGGAGACCAGCCAAGAACACAAACCACGTCACGGATAAACTGACAACACACACACACACACACACACGAAGCAGGACACACACACACACGAACCAGGACACACACACACAAACAAACCAGGACACACACACACACGAACCAGGACACACACACTCACACACACACACACACAAACCAGGACACACACACACACACGAACCAGGACACACACACACACACACACGAACCAGGACACATACACACACACAAACCAGGACACAAGCACACACACACAAACCAGGACACACACACACATGAACAAGGACACACACACACACACCAGGACACACACACACGAACACACACACACACGAACACACACATGCATGCGCACGCACGCACACACACACACACACACACACACACACACACACACACTCACACACACACACACACACACACAGGCTGTGCTGAATGAGTCAGTCAGTGAGAAGAAGGAGTCCAGACAGAGAGACAGAGAGGGGTGTGAAGACAAGGCTGTGCTGTGAGTAATCTCATTAGGATTATCTAGAGAGGAAACTGGGTGGGGAGAACATGTCAGAGTAGAGTGTTTGCTGTTTGATCTATAGAATGTCATAGAATTGAATAGAAGTAACAGGTCAACAAAAACATCTGGCCATACCAGAAGCATGACTGGGATATGAAGGAGTTGAGTGTTTCATGTTATGAGATGGAAACAGGAAAAATGTGACACAGTCTGATCATCTGGTCCACATGTCAGCAACCAGTCAAGATGTTGAGACTTTTCTTTTGAAACACGGAACTACGTTTCAACGTCGTTGAGAATCATGACACAAACTCGCTAGTCGAGCCAAAATACTCCAACAACGCAATGGATTGGGTGAGTAATCCTCACTGCTACCTAGTTAACTAGAACACTACTTTATATTGTTAGCAGGCTCACAAAACAAGCTGTGTTAGTTGACTTTCAACAACGCAGAAATGGACTCACATTTTTTACGAAAGAAAAGTCCTATCATTATCATCCCGTCCTATCATCCCGACATGAGGACCAAAGCATTGGAATGAGTCACACATGGACTCTGCTTCACGATATGCCGGCCTGGCATGAGGGCCAATGTTCCCTCTAAGCTGCGCGCCTGCGCAATCGTGCACTGCTCGCACATTCTCAGCGCACAAGAAAATCTATGCAGCGCATAAAATAAAATTCACCATAAACGTATTAATTAATATCTAATATTAGACCTAATCTAATCTAATTAATTAGACCAATAATGTGTTTTTTGTACCATTTTTCAATGTAACACAGTGAGTGACAGGTGTCCAGCCAATGATACGATACGGTTTACTTACGCTACGCAGCCAATCATAGCATTGATAGTGCTTGCATATGTGCCCTGTAGTCCTTGGGCCAAACCATTTTTCACTACCAAATTCTGGGCAAATCCTAGATGTGATTTTCTTATTCCTATACATCCCTAGATTATGTTTTGATATGATAGACCTTTTGGATTGGCAGCTTATTAGTAGTTATCACCTCGTAAAGGTACGGAGTGCTTTTTTCAAAACCGGAGTTTTGCCTAGAAAAGTCCCCTGCCATATATTGCTCCCCTTCGTATGATTCGCGCCTAGCTGTGGTGTGGTTTTGATAGAGACATGAGGCTTTTCATGTTCTTTATGCGCCTGAGTCTCCTAAACACGTAGAGACCAACCCCGAGTCGATCAATGATTCCTACGATGAGCTATGGTAACTTTACCGCACCTACCCCCTACCGATGAATGCCTACTTTTTGCGGTTTTCCGGAGGTATTGTGCGGTAGGTGCGGGAAAGTTACCATAGCTCAGCGTAGGAAGCTCTGATCGACTCGGGGTTGGTCTCTACGTGTTCAGGAGACCCAGGCGCATAAAGCTAACCTGGCTCATGTCTCTATCGCAAGCACAGCCCGAGCTATGCGCGACTGACGTGAAGGGGAGCAAAATATGGCAGGGGACTTGTGGACCCGAATGCAGGACACTGAGGCGGAGTCAGATGAAAGGTCAAACCCATGGATGGGTACATTTATTGTTTTCTGAATTTGTATGTTTAAATATACAAATGATACATTATCTACTTAAAATATGCGTTAATTTACATAGTTTTCCAGAATAAAAATCTAAAACAAAGTGCTTAAAACAAATAAAGTGTGTGTTTACCTCCTCAAATAAATTAACTTAGCCCCAGCCAGATCCATATTTAGAGGTAAGTTACCTCAGGTAACTTTAGCTAGCAAGCTAGTTTAGAGTTAGTGGTAATGTATAGCTGGTTACTGGTTAGATAACGAAGCGACATTGGGTTCCCTGAAAGGTGCTATATAAATGCAAGTTATTATTATTATTATTATAACTAGCTAGCTAGTTTTTTCTACCATAAATCATCTCCTGAAGCCACAACCATCTCCCACTACTGAGGCTACAGAGCAGCGATGTAACAGCTTCATTGACTTTTTCAGATCCAAGGTCAACAACATTCGCTCTCTGATGCCCAGCTCTTCCTCTCTGTCTCCCTCTGCTACCAACCCCTCGCCTGGGAGTTTGCCATCTCTCCCATGTTTCACAGAGGTTCAACAGAGCCACATTATGGAAATCCTTAGAGGAATGAAATCATGCACTTGCGCCCTGGACCCCATTCCCACTGCTCTGCTCAAGTCATACACCAACCTTGCCTTCCTGTCCAAGGTGCTAGTGAAGGAAGTTGCTTCCCAACTCCAGGATCACCTCAAACACAACAACCTGTTTGAAAGATTTCAGTCAGGCTTTCGCTCAGCCCACAGTACAGAAACGGCTATGCTAAGGGTGACGAATGAACTGCTAATGACATCCTCCTGGACCTGACAGCAGCATTTGACATGGTGGATCACACTATCCTCCTAGAGCGCCTCCACACCACCATTGGACTCTCAGACTCTGCACTGAAGTGGTTTCAGTCCTATCTCTCTGGCAGGACTGAATACGTCTCACTGGGAGGATGCAAGTCCAGACTTCTCCCTGTTACCTGTGGTGTTCCACAGGGGTTGGTTCTCGGCCCCATCCTCTTCATCACCTACATGCTCCCCCTCGGTCGTGTCATCACCAGATATGGGATGTCTTTCCATTGTTATGCTGATGACACACAGCTCTACATTAAAACTACCCCAAGCCCCTCTGCAGCCATGTTATGTCTCACCACCTGTCTTGAGGAGATAAAGGCATGGATGAACAACAACTTCCTTCAGTTAAACAGTAACAAATCCGAAGCTCGTCTTGTTGGCACCCCACACCAGGTTCAGTCTTCGCCCATATCACAGCTCACCTTCGAGGGTCAAGTCATCCTCTTCTCCTCCTCAGTTTCAAATCTGGGGGTTAGGTTTGACCCTCACCTGACCTTCAGTGACCATATAAAACACCTGTGCAAAACCTCCTTCTATCATCTCAGAAATATTTCCAAACTCCGTCCCACTCTAACCCTGTCAGATGCAGAGAACTTGTCCATGCCTTTGACTACTGCAATCCGCTCTTCATCGGGATTCCTGGCAAAAGCATACAGAAGCTGCCATACATCCAGAACAGCGCTGCCAGGATCCTGATGAGAGTCCACAAATACAAGCACATAACCCCTGTTCTACACTCACTACATTGGCTCCCTGTCTCATTCAGGGTTGACTACAAAGTCCTTCTTCTCACCCACAAATGCATCAACGGACACGCACCTCCCTATCTACAAGAACTCATCACTCCACAAACCTCCACCCGCACCCTCAGGTCTTCAAACAGTTTGCTCCTCCAGGTCCCCAATACCAGGCTCCGCACCATGGGGGACCGAGCCTTCTGTTCGGCTCCGCCGTGCCTGTGGAACAGCCTTCCTAGCCAGCTACGGGCAGTACAGAGCCTGTGCAACAGCCTTCCTAGCCAGCTAAGGGCAGTACAGAGCCTGTGGAACAGCCTTCCTAGCCAGCTAAGGGCAGTACAGAGCCTGTGGAACAGCCTTCCTAGCCAGCTAAGGGCAGTACAGAGCCTGTGCAACAGCCTTCCTAGCCAGCTAAGGGCAGTACAGAGCCTGTGGAACAGCCTTCCTAGCCAGCTATGGGCAGTACAGAGCCTGGACTCTTTTAAGACAGGCCTTTGACTGTTGAACTGTGTTCATTTTTGTGATTTATTTTGAGTTGTTTTACTATGTTTTTAACTTATTATGTTTTAGTTTTTTTTACTCTGTAGCACTCTGAGATTCTTTTGAATGAAAAGTGCAATACAAATAAAATGCATTATTATTATTTATAGTTAATAACACTTTAGTTAGCTAGCTAAACTAGCAAAGTAGCCTGTTGTGTACCCAGGCTTGAGACAGGGTTTTATATTGTAGTAATATTAATGTAACTTAATTTACATTAAATTTACAGAAGATTCCTTGTTTGTAGCTCCTCTAAGTTGTAATGAGATCTGCCCCAATTACTGCACCCTGACAATATTTTAGTTTAGAATAAGGTTGGTAATTTAATGTCAAACTAGATGTATTCCTCTATTTCAGAGACCCACATCATCAGCAGTAAGTGTAAGTCTAATGATGGATCCAACTTCAGGTGAATGCAGCAGCAACCTGCCAAGAAAGCGGCATGGACAGCATCATCCACTGCTCTGATGATGGACAGCATCATCCACTGCTCTGATCATGGACAGCATCATCCACTGCTCTGATCATGGACAGCATCATCCACTGCTCTGATCATGGACAGCATCATCCACTGCTCTGTCATGGACAGCATCATCCACTGCTCTGATCATGGACAGCATCACCCACTGCTCTGATCATGGACAGCATCACCCACTGCTCTGATCATGGACAGCATCATCCACTGCTCTGATGATGGACAGCATCATCCACTGCTCTGATGATGACTCCAACTCAAACCTGGTGTCACCCCAAAACCTGGACTTATGGAGAACTTTGTTGAGGGCGGCAGAAATCAGAAAACATCTCCCAATTTTGGACCACACCTACCACCGGACTCCATACACCTACAGCTTTCACTGCCTTGTGGGCTAAATAAATGTAACTGTTCATCTGCCTCCGCCTCAGTGTCCTGCATTCGGGTCCACTCCCGTACAGAACGTAGGCTAACACACATTTTAAATGACAGCAGTCCATACTTTAAGAGGGGATAAGGTATTAAACTACTAACAACAAGGTCCAACAAGGTCTATCACATCAAATAATAATCTAGGGATGTATAGTAATTAATTACTGTCTTTATCCAATCTGTGGTCCAAATGTTCTTTAAAGATATGCAAATTAACTCATATTTTAAGTAGATAATACATCATTTGCATATTTAAACAGAACATTTCTGAAAACTTGTAATACAAAAAATTATTGTCTCAATGTAAGTAATCAACTGGGGAAGTTTCATGGTGATATCTATTAGGTAAAATGTTTTACCCATCAAAAAGTCCCCGGCCATATTCTGCTCCCCTTCGCGTCAGTCGCGCATAGCTCGGGCTGTGCTTGTGATAGAGACATGAGCCAGGTTAGCTTTATGCGCCTGGGTCTCCTGAACAAGTAGAGACCAACCCCGAGTCGATCAGAGCTTCCTACGCTGAGCTATGGTAACTTTCCCGCACCTACCGCACAATACCTCCGGAAAACCGCAAAAATTAGGCATTCATCGGTAGGGGGTAGGTGCGGTAAAGTTACCATAGCTCATCGTAGGAATCATTAATCGACTCGGGGTTGGTCTCTACGTGTTTAGGAGACTCAGGCGCATAAAGAACATGAAAGGGCTCATGTCTCTATCACAATCACAGCACAGCTAGGCGCGAATCATGCGAAGGGGAGCAGGATATGGCAGGGGACTTTTCTAGGCAAAACTCCGGTTTTGAAAAAAGCACTCCGTACCTTTACGAGGTGATAACTACTAATAAGCTGCCAATCCAAAAGGTCTATCATATCAAAACATAATCTAGGGATGTATAGGAATAAGAAAATCACATCTAGGATTTGCCCAGAATTTGGTAGTGAAATGTTCAATTTGGGGGTTTGGCCCAAGGACTACTGCCCATACGCACCATGCAGGTTAGCTAGCTAACAACAATGCGGCGGAGTGAGATTACTCTTTTCATTAGTAAGCTCTGTGATCACATGGATGCTCGTTTTCCAGAGGATGAGTTAAAGGAGTGGTCTGCATTTGACATTGAAGCATTGAGCTCAGACATCAGTTTTGACTATGGATCAGCAGACATTGCCACAATGGCAAAGAAGTATGAGGCCATTCTCCACCACCCACAGTCTATGGAGGCCATTAACAGTCAATATGCTGAATTCAAGTACATAATGAAGCAAAAACTTAAACAGGGGTCAATCAGCACATTCTCAGATATGGTTTCTGCAGCACTTAGATGTGAGGAGCTAAAGGAGATCTCACAGCTTGTGGATATTTGTGCTACATTTCAAGCTTCCAGTGCAGATTGTGAAAGAGGATTTAGTTTAATGAATCATATCAAAACAGCATCCAGAAATCATCTTGAAGTGGCACATTTGGACCAGCTGATGCGCATAAAGTCAAAGCAAGAAGTGTACAACCATTGGAGAAGTGAGAAGGACAGACGTGAAAAATAAGGTAAAATTAAAGTCAAAACTTGTGCATTTTCTAGTGACATTTATTACGATTTTTTATTTATGGATATTAATCATTAAATGCTGTTACTACTAGAGAATTTATGGGTAGTAGAAATGCTAATAAAAAACTGTGTAATTAGATATTTTACAGACAAAGAGTTACAGGAATTTACACTGTATCACAAGCTACAGCACATGTCATTGAGAAAAATGTGAATGTTTTAATGTGAACAAAATGTTATGTCTGAAAGGTGTATATGTCTCATTTCTTCCAGAACAGGACCCTCAGCCAGGCCACAACTGGACCACAGCCAGGCCAAAGCAGGACTCTTCCCATGGCCAAAGCAGGACTCTCACATAATGTTAATGTTAATGTTAATTTTATTTATAATGCGCCCCCCATCCAACTTTTACATCGGCCCGGGGCGCAGCCCGGGTAAAGGAACAGATAAAGACAAGGACAAGGACAAGGAACACAGAAAGCAAACAGACACAGACTACTTAAACGAACATCTCAAGGGATACAATTTACAACAAATAGGGAGTAGACTTAGGGAACATCATTGACGAAGAGGTGGGTTTTTAACTTGGCTCTAAAGGAGTCCAGAGTGGGGGCAGACTTGATGGCGGAAGGGAGCGTGTTCCACAGGGTCGGTGCTATCACCGCAAAGGCACGGTCACCCTTCCTCTTG
>NC_137689.1:45920801-45923301 GCF_963989245.1 Nansenia antarctica | reverse complement strand
CGAGAAATAATTTATGCAACAATGTTGCAATCTCATCCACTTGGTCCCGGTCATGATTCAGATGTTCATGTGAGAACATGACCTTAATCAGGTTTTAATTCCGAGAGACTAGAGAAGTTGTCAAAGTCCTTAATACGACCTAGCAGTGATCTGGACATTCTTTGTATAAGGCCTTGGCAAAAAGCTTGAATCGTCCGCATACACTGACACTTTTATGTCCAATCCCTGAATATCTAACCATTTGATCATAATTATCATTGGATCAGATTTTAGTTTGTAGTATTTCAACAGCCATAACAAACAAAAAGGGAGACGACAGACATCCTTGTTTAACGCCTCTTGACAGCTCAATACTCTCAGAAAAGAGCATCCGTTATTCATTTTTAAGACGAGATAGGAACACACCATACAGTAGGAGCCATGTTTCAGTTTCAGAAGCAGTGTGAGACGCGGATGAGATATCGGACCACTGCTACTGTACAAACCCCCCGGAGAGCGCCGAGGCAGAGCTCACCACGGGAGCTGCATCATGGGTAGAACTCTTAGTACATGGTTGACAGCTACATGTCAGCATGGAGCGTACATAGCCAGGCTGAGTGAAGACACGGCTGCTCAGGGAAGGGACAGAGGGATCATACCGAGCACATGAAAGAGATGCTGAGTAAAAAGACCTGAAGGAGAGGGAGAAAGGAAGGCAGCATATATGTAGGCCAAAGAAGGGAACATGATGGGGAGGAGGGAGGGAGGGAGGGAGGGAGGGAGGGAGGGAGGGAGGGAGGGAGGGAGGGACGGACGGAGGGAGGGAGGGAAGAAAACATTGTTCTACCATGACTGAGTAGTCTCCAGAGATGAACTGTTTAAACTATCAATCAAAGCCCAGCCTGGACTCATATACTGGAACAATCAAAGACTAGCAACGTGGTAGAATGTGCTTAATCTGTGTTTTCTGTGAATTCTGTTGAAGAGTGAACGTGTGGAGATACAGCAGCAGAGGCAGTCGCCCGCAGCGAGAGAGCATGGCCATGAATATTTAACAACCACATAGAGAGGAGGAAGAGGGAGGCAAGAGACTGGTGCTCTCTCTCTCTCTCTCTCTCTCTCTCTCTCTCTCTCTCTCTCTCTCTCTCTCTCTCTCTCTCTCTCTCTGTGTGTATGTGTGTGTGTCTGTGCATGTATGGTGTTTGTGTCTGTGTGTTTGTGTGTGTGTGTGTGTGTGTCTGTCTGTCTGTCTGTGCACAAATGGTGTTTTTGTCACAAATGTGTGTGTTTGTGTGTGCAGTGGAGAAGATAATAAGCATAGCCTGATGTTGGTGTGTGTGTGTGTGTGTGTGTGTGTGTGTGTGCAGGCACCCACCATTGTGTTGGTGCAGCAGAGGTTTGCGTGCCAGAGGCCCAGGACACCACACAGCGGCCCCTTGGGTAATGTATTTCATGTATGTTCACACTGTAGGAAGAAGAGATATTACCACATTTTACACAAACATCCGACATCTCTGCTTTCCTGCACCAGGAAACACATCCAACGATTACAACACGGTACCGCACATCCAAGGTCTACTATCTCAAACAGATAAACTTGTTTATTCGCCTGCTAATTTGGTTAAAGCGCTAACTTTGTGACAGAAGTGAGACAGCAAGATACAAGACAAACATGTTTCCCCCTTCTCTGAGCTTGTGTTTTCTCTCAGCTATTTTCTTGACGTACTTAAACACTGAGCTGCTGACTCTGTTGGATCGATGATGGTTTGGGAATATTGGTTCTCATCTTAACCCGTTTATGGGAATCGCTCAGTCCTGGTTGTTTTGCTAGGTTTTCTAGGGTGCTCTTTGTTATGATAGCATTATAGGTCTGAATGACTTCACAGAGATAAACTAGTACAGACCTGACTGGGGAGTACATCCAATCCCTTGCTTGTCGTAGAGTCGCCGTAACACTGGTATGAGTAGAGAACATCTTGTATTAAGTGGCTGGAGAGATGGGAATATAGGCCAGGAACGTTGACAGATCTAAAGAAGATACTCCAGATTTCATACTGTTCACTCCCTCAGGTAATTGCTGCATCTACCCTGTATATAGATTCATGTCATGTTCAATTGAATGAGAAAGTGTGTCCAAACTTTTGACTGGCACTGTATATTGAAGAAAAAAAGAAGAAAAAAAAGAATACATGCTCTGGCTCTCTGCAACTATTTCCTTCTCATCTTGGGCTGCAATGTCATGGAACCGAAGCCTGAGCATTTTATTCTCTTACACTTGTGTAATTGACATAACAATAAAACTTGAAACTTGAAACACTCCCTTCATCCCTCTCTTCCTCCCTCCCTCCCTCCCTCCCTCCCTTCATCCCCCTCTCCCTCCCTCCCTCCCTCCCTCCCGTCATCTCACACACTGTCATGCACTGTCCTCACTTCCCCCTCCCTCTCTTTCCCCCTCCCTCCCTCTCCTCCATCTCTCCCTCTCTCCTTCCCTCCCTCTCCACCATCTCTCCCTCTCTCTCTC
>NC_137689.1:45915801-45918301 GCF_963989245.1 Nansenia antarctica | reverse complement strand
CCCCCACTAACTCCCCTCTGTCTCCCCCTCTGTCTCCCTCCCCCACTAACTCCCCCTCTGTCTCTCCCTCACTCCCCCCCACTAACTCCCCCTCTGTCTCCCCCTCACTCCCTCCCCCCACTCTGTCTCCCCCTCTGTCTCCCTCCCCCACTAACTCCCCCTCTATGTCCCCCTCTGTCTCCCCCTCACTCCCTCCCCCCACTCTGTCTCCCCCTCTGTCTCCCTCCCCCACTAACTCCCCCTCTATGTCCCCCTCTGTCTCCCCCTCACTCCCTCCCCCCATTAACTCCCCCTCTGTCTCCCTCCCCCACTAACTCCCCCCTCTGTCTCCCCCTCCCTATCTCCCCCCACTCCCTCCCCCCGTGTCTCACCCCTGTCTCCCCCCAGCTCATCCTCTCCCCTTCCTGCCTCAGCCCTGTCTCCCCCCAGCCAGTGCCCCCCCCGCCTCCTCCTCCTCTCTCCCCCCTCCCTCCCGTCCCCTCCATCAGCGGCCAGCCAATAAGACGTGTCTCCCTCTCTCCTTGGTCCTCCATACACCCACATCATAACAGAACATAATAACTATGATACTTTGTCCTTCCCTTATTTCTTTATGCTGTATGTCTTCTCTCCGTCTCTCACCTTTACTCCCCTCCCTCCCTCCCTCTCCCCTCCCTCTCTGCAGTCCTCCATAATTCATCCCCCGGTCCCCACCCTTGCTGTTCCCTCCAGCAGCCCCCCCTCCCTCCTCTGTCTCTGCAGAGCTCTCTCCTTCTTGTTGTCCTCATTTTATACATATTGTTTTTTACTGTTCCAATCCAAGTCCGACCCCAAGACGTGTGTAATGAAACACAGGCTTCTAAAACATTCTGTTTTAGAATGTGAATGTTTAATCAATTCCGTGCAACAATATTATCACACGGTACTTCTACATCAGGCTTATGTAACACACCACCCCAGACTATTTTCGCAATAGACACTGTATGTGCGAGTGGGTTGATCGTACAGGCGTATTCAACAAGGGAAATCTTCTTTACACCTACACCACACCAGCAGCCTCTTCTCGCACGATTTTCAGACCTCCCATTCCTTCCACAAACTGAATCTGGGTCAGAATCTGCCTCCATGCTACAGAGGTTTGAAGACTGTCTTTTTTGTCAACGAAGAAAATGGGGACACACAGTGGAGAAGATAATGAGCATAGTCTGATGTTGGTGTGTGGGTGTGTGTGCGTGCGTGCGTGTTTGTGTGTGTGTGTGTGTGTGTGTGTGCGTGTGTGTGTGTGTGTGTGTGCGTGTTTGTGTGTGTGTGTGTGTGTGTGTGTAAGTGTGTAAGTGTGTGTGTGTGTGTGTGTGTGTGTTTATGTGTCTCTGGTGTGTCGGCGGTTGTGTGGTATATAAGTACAGCTAGTCCCTATCTAAATAGCCATTTTAATTCTATCAACACTGAATAGATAATGTTATGTAACGTTATGTGAGAGTATGCTACTCCCAAAACATCAATACTCCAACAACTCTATACATTTCATACTGAATGTGAAACATCGCAGGACCAGGTAACTGCCAAGCCAAGATTGAATGAAGAATAAGGTAGGCCTGTTTCTAACGTGCAGGCATCAATATTCAGGGCTATGGTTTATCCTGTTTTCAAACTCATTTTAAGCTTGACTGCTACTTCAGATTCACGAAAACAACAACAACAACAGAAGCTCAGCTCGAAGAAATAGTCTCTTCGCCGTCTTCACTCTTCTTCGCCTTCGCTGTCAATTCAGTCAATCTGAATTCCACACCACTGCTTTAGCTGTGCTTATCAACCTGCACGGGTCTCCTTTCTATCCCACTTCCATTTCACATTCGGTGGTTTATTGTTGTTTTGCTGGGGGAGAATCATGGGGAAGCGTTTGGGAGCGTAAGCCCCTCTCATTTGGATTCTGTCAGTCTGTTACTGAGGGAGATGGAGAGGCTCTGTTCTATCACAGCAACGTAGCCAAGGGCTGGCCATGGTAATTACCCACTAATTTAGCCTCAAGCTGAGAAATGGGAGAGGAAGAGAGGAAGAGGGAGGGAAAGGGAAGGAGAGAGAGAGAGAGAGAATTCCAAGGAACAGGCCCTTTTCTTTTCTCTCTCTCTCTCTCTCTCTCTCTCTCTCTCTCTCTCTCTCTCTCTCTCTCTCTCTCTTTGAAGACATTCACACAGAGAAAACTAATTTCAAAGATCTTAGAGCTGCTTGCACCCGCAGGTTAAGAGGAAGACAGAGGCAGAGAGAATAGTATCTGCTATTTGTCACAGTAGAAAATGAATGCCTAATGCCTCTCTGTCTCAGCGTGGATCCCGACAAGCCATTCCTACCAGCTCATCAGTTCTCTACAGACAGTTAATTACACATAAGAAAGATACTTATCACAATGAAAGCTGATTACAACTTGATGATCGCCTTGGTGGTATTGTGAGCTACTTAATGATTGAATGTATCGAATTGAATTGTAATTGCACGTGGGTTATGGTAATCAAAAACATTGACT
>NC_137689.1:45903301-45913301 GCF_963989245.1 Nansenia antarctica | reverse complement strand
TATTTGCACTTCTGGTTAGATGCTAAACTGCATTATTTTGTCTAATTCTAGACTCCGATCTAAACTTCAACAGCCACATAAACTCGATAACTAAATCACCTGAAAAACATAACAAGAATGAGAGGTTTCATGTCCAAGCAAGACTGGTTATTTTGTCTAATTCTAGACTCCGATCTAAACTTCAACAGCCACATAAACTCGATAACTAAATCACCTGAAAAACATAACAAGAATGAGAGGTTTCATGTCCAAGCAAGACCTTGAAAAACTCAAAAAAAAATAATGCATTTGTTTCGAGTAGACTTGATTATTGTAATGGTCTACTAACAGGCCTATCTAAAGGAGCTGATCGTAAATTGCAGCTCATCCAAAACGCCGCTGCTAGGGTCCTAACAAAAACAAAGAAATTTGAACACATTACACCAATCCTGAGATCCCTGCACTGGCTACCAGTCTCTCAGAGAATTGAATTCAAAATCCTCCTAATTACATACAAATCACAAAATGGTCTTGGACCAAAATACATATCAGATCTCCTCCCACCCTATATTCCCGCAAGGTCCCTAAGGTCAGCTGAGACAAATCAGCTAATAATTCCAAGAGTAAAAACAAAACATGGTGCAGCAGCTTTCAGTCACGCTGCTGCATGCTCCTGGAACAAACTCCCTGAAGAAATCAAACAGGCCCAAACCCTTAAAATATTTAAATCTAAGCTAAAAACCTTCATGTTTTGCACCAGTTATGATTAAACACAAACACTTCTATCAATGTCTTTTTTCCATTAACTATTGTCTTTTTAAATGTTTTATCTATTTACTTCTTATATTTGCTTTTATTCATTGTAATTTTTATTTTCTTATGCTCCTCTTGCTGTAATTTTAAATAATGTATGTAAAGCACTTTGAATTGCCCCTGTTGTATGAAATGTGCTATACAAATAAACTTGCCTTGCCTTGCCTTGCCTTCCAACTACATTCACATTAAATGGTTGGAGTTGCCATTTCCTTGGTGGCTCCTTGGTGCCTCCCTCTGGCGGCCCCTGGTGGCCTTGGGATGTTATTACACCCTCTGTTCCTCTCCTCATTATGGACTTGATGCGTGTCACCTGTGTGTGTTTGGCACCTGTCTAAATTGTATGTCTTCACTTCCCAGTTCACTCCCTGCTGGATGCTCTCTTTGTCAGTTATTTGTAAGTGTGTGTTCCTGGCTTGTTATTGTTATTTTGTCTGCCTTGCACAGGGAGTTGTGAGCTGCTCTAGCCAGGGATTCTGGGTAGAACCGGGTGTCAGTCCGGTCTACAGTATTCGCACCGGGTTTGAGCACCATTCTTCCTGTGGCTTTCATGTCAGGTTTCTGTCTATTTAGTAAAGTGTCCTTATTTCTGCCGACCGCTGCCTGCTGTTATTCCTTCATCCTGCACAGCACCTGAGTCCACTACACACCACATCGTTACAGTTTACTTTGATCCTAAATCTGTTGGTGGGTCACATAGGGATAAGGTTTGAAGCCACAGGACTGTAAAAGGACATCACCATCCCATCCCATTTTAATCTCTCTCTGTCAGGAGGGGCCTCCACATCACTAATTCAGGGGAACACTGGGACTCTCTCTCAAACCAGGAAAGCAGAGTGCAAAAAGCCCGAACCCAACTAAAAGTAGAGATGCATCACATCCGAAATAGAACGCTGTCACGCAACGTTTCACACTCAGTCTCTCAAGGAACACAGAACAGAAGTGGCTGCAGCTATTTCTGAACAATTCGGGAGCGGATCATGCGGATGAGTATACAGGCAACTGTTGTTTGGGCTAACTTGAACTTGAACATGAGCTAACTTTGACTTTAACCAACATCGATGTATTGAATAGCATGCATACCCTCCAAACGTGGAGCTAACAAAGCCATGATAGAGAGTTGCTATTTTACTGCATTGTGCTATTTTCTGTCACCTTCTTACAAATCAACACGATTTGACTCGCGACAGAAAGATTGCACTAGCGTTATTATTCAAGGGGTGTTTGTATATAAAAAAAAACTGTATTTCTGGAAACAATCACGTTTTTGAATGAAGTCGATTGGAAGTTTGGGTTTCACAGAGAGAAGCGTGTGACTCAGTGCTCTGATGCTTCTTAAATGTCACCAGCAGGAGCTGGAATCACATTCAATTCCACCTGGAGGCAGGAGTCAGGCAAGGCAGACACAAAGACTGTTGCATCATTACTAAGGAGAGGTCTCCCTCTCTCTCTGTTGTGAAGGACATTGTCAGTCAGAAGCAGTTCCATGTGACCTGGGGGTGGTCCAGTGGTCTAGCACCGCGGCCTACAGTGCACACATATGCCCATGTCGGCATGGGTTTGAATCCGACCCATGCCCTGCTGACAGACTCTCTCCACCTTCCTTTCCTATCTATCTTCACTATCCAATAAAATGAAAAATATGAGTGGGACTGCCCCACTCTGAAAGAAATAACTCTGTATCTCTCTCTAGAGAGGCTATAACAATGAGATGGAAGAAGAATAACGCAGGCATTGTGCCTCTAGGTGGGCATAGTAGAGAGATGAAGAGAGAGATCACTGGCAAAAACTATTCTTCAGCTTCTACTTCTTATAGCCTTAACATATTGTGTCTCCTACTGAATCAGCTTGTCTTGAAGCTTAAAATCCAGGATTTGGAAGACAGGAGTCAGTCAACTGTCTGCTGAACGTTTCTAGCCTTGCATGTAGTTTCTAAATCAGTGGGAGAATTTAGTATTTTCTTCTACAAAAAAAGTTGTTGCAATGTTTATTCTTTCAAAACTCTTTGTTTTTGCATCATGTCAATGTGTCCTGCGTCATAAATGTCAAATCCTTTTCGCTTAGGTTTTGGACATTTTTATACTGCACTACAAGCTGCTCGCCTCCCCTGTGGCAGCCACTCTTTGCTTTCTGGGTAACACGGAATAAACAAACCAAAACAAAGAAAAAATGTAATCTGCTCTCAAGCTCAACTTCAAAGTATCTCTGTTCTGCCTCTGTTTCTCTCTCTCTGTCTCTATGTCTCTCTCTTTCTCTATCTCTGTCTGTCTCTCTCTCTGTCTCTGTCTCTCTCTGTCTGTGTCTCTCTCTGTCTGTGTCTCTCTCTCTCTGTCTCTTCCCTCCCTCTCCCTTCTTCTCTTTGTCTCTCTCTCTTGCTCTCCTTCTCCCTCCCTCTCTCCCTTCCTTCTCTCTAATTCTCTTTTAGTTTTCTCCCCACATTTTTCTGAACTGTCACAAAGTCCTACTTTGCCTCCTCCAGTTCTACCCTGATGACAAAACTGCCCTATCTGTGTGTGTGTGTGTGTGTGTGTGTGTGTGTGTGTGTGTGTGTGTGTCTGCGTGCGTGCGTGTGTGCGTGCGTGCGTGCGTGCATACGTACGTGCGTGCTGTGCTGTGCTGTGTTGTGTGTGTGCGTGTGTGAGTATGTGTGTGTGCGTGTGTGAGTATGTGCGTGCGCCCATGTGTGTGTGCGCTTGCACGTGTGTGTGTGTGCACTCGCGTGTGTGTGTGACTGGCTGACTATGAACTGCGCCAGTCTGTGGGACTTGTTGGTGTGGAATGGCAGTAGCCCCTCATGAATAGAGTCTATTACTCTCTGATTATTACCACACACCGCACCACCGCCGCTGGAGCCAAGAGTCTTAATAACACCAATCACAGGGCAGTTAATGTGCTGATGCCGCGGCAGCATTCCCATCCAATCCCGTCCAGTTAGACAGTTAGAAATGGCCTTGGAGTTCTGGGTGGTCCAGTAACAGATGGCGCTCTGGGGTGGTGCATACCGCATTGTACCGCCAACCAGTAACGCTGCAAACACTTAGCTGCAGCAGCTCCCGCTCTCTTTGTTTCTCGTTCATCCCTGTTTTTTTCTTGTTTTTTTCCTTTCCACAGTAGCGATAGCTCAGTTTCCAACACCATTCCTGTCTCCCTCGCCCCCTTTGCTCTCTTTCTGTCTCTCTCTCTCTCTCTCTCCTATCCTATTCTTATTTCCTATTTAGATGTTTCTGTCTTTCTCTCTCTCTCTCCCTCCCTCCCTCCGATCTCTCTCTGACAACTCCACTGATGCATGGAGGGGTAGAAACACTATTTCTCAGGGGGGGGTTTTGTGCGCTTTTATTTTGTTTACCAATAAATTCCTGCTTCATGCGTAGGCAATTTGGACACGATAGAACAAAACACTGCTCCGTCCAACCTTGGTGCTGAGAAACACTCTTTGTGAAATGGTTCATTTAGCTGTTGATTTCCTATTGACTCTCCCTAGCAGATCTTTTCAGGTAGTGACAGCAAATTTCCCAGCATCGATGCACGGCCATGACTCGGAGATGGAAATGGTAAATGGACTGCACTTAAATAGCACCTTATTCCAAAGCGCTTTAGAACGGCCTGTCATTCACGAGTTCACACACACATTCACACACCAATGGCGGCAAGCTACCATGCAAGGCGCCGGCCCTCTCATTGGGAGCAATTTGGGGTTCAGTGTCTTGCCCAAGGACACCTTGACACGTGGCCAGCCAGGGATCGAACCGCCGACCTGGCGATCATTAGACGCCGGCTCTACCTCCTGGACAACAGCCGTCCACAAAAAAACTAAAAGGCAAGCACTCTCGGTGCAGATAATACACATTTAACAGATGATACACATTTAACAGATAATACACATTTAACAGATAATACACATTTAAGGCGGGAGGTGGAACTAGGTTTGTCACCTGTCCCATATTATGTATTATATTATATATATATTATATTATATATTATTATATGTATTATAAGAGACGGGTTTAGGTGCTTTTGTTATTTTGTCTTCAAGCACTTCAAACCGTGTGTATCAGTGTATTGGATTCCCAAAAAATCCTAGCATCACCAGGGGGGAGGAGCATCACCAGGGGGGAGGAGCATCACCTGGGGGGAGGAGCATCACCAGGGGGGAGGAGATGTTGGACTTGCAGTGGGGGGGCTTAGGGGACGTCCCTTATTTCTCCACATAGAAGGTGGCAACCCTAGCTGGAACCTGGGATAGTCAGGCCAAAGACCAGCACATAAAACACTGATAGTAAGGGCATTTTACCAGATATTTGACCAATCTGCGAAGTAAATCGTTACCAAGAAATTTCTTCACCAATGTGTTTCTAAAGGTGTGTAATAACATGTCCTAAAAGGTTGAAATTCAACTCCTGTGGGAAACCTCATAAAAAACTGCTCAAAGTTGGGGTACCGATAACCGATTTTCGAAAATTCGAAAATGCTTAAATTGGACTTGAGTAACTTTTGAGGGGTCAAACTAGGCATTTTTCATGATTCTGAGTTGATTGCAGGCATTTATTTGTCACCAAGAGCACTTCCTGGTGCAACCCCCAAACCCCCCCCACCCCCATTGGTGGTTGGCATTCAAAGTGAGGAAGTTTAAAGGTAACAGGTAACATTAGACAACATTAGACAGCACCAGCAGAGAGGCACTATCATGGGCATGGACACTTAGTCATAGGCCTCACTACATGTGGAACAATAGAACCAGGCTGCTTGAGCTACTCACACAGCCCAGCAGAGAGGTACTATCATGGGCATGGAAACAGAGTCATAGGCCTCACTACATGTGGAACAATAGAACCAGGCTGCTTCATTTACTCACACAGCCCAGCAGAGAGACACTATCATGGGCATGGAAACAGAGTCATAGGCCTCACTACATGTGGAACAATAGAACCAGGCTGCTTCAGCTACTCACTCAGCCCAGCAGAGAGACACTCTGCTGGGCAGTAACTTACCTGTTATGGAGGCCTAAAAAAAGGGAGCTGAATAGCTTCACTCTCACCTCCCATTGTGGAAGAGATGTACCAACATGAGATGTACCAAGGACTACCAGAGGTGTTCAGCTAGACACACAGCCCAGAGACAACACACCTTCCATGGGTGCTGTGACTAGGCCTGTGGCCCTATGCTGGAGGTCACATGAGCTCCAGGGCCTAACTGCTACTCTGTCAGTCCGATTAGGAGTGCTCTCACTGGGCCTAGCTGTCTACCATTCACCCCTCATCTGGAGCTCTGACCTCCAGGGCCTAACTGCTACTCTGTCAGTCCGATTAGGAGTTCTCTCACTGGGCCTAGCTGTCTACCATTCACCCCTCATCTGGAGCTCTGACCTCCAGGGCCTAACTGCTACTCTGTCAGTCCGATTAGGAGTGCTCTCACTGGGCCTAGCTGTCTACCATTCACCCCTCATCTGGAGCTCTGACCTCCAGGGCCTAACTGCTACTCTGTCAGTCCGATTAGGAGTGCTCTCACTGGGCCTAGCTGTCTACCAGTCACCCCTCTTCTGGAGCTCTGACCTCCAGGTACTATGTGATACACTGCCAGTCCGATTAGGAGAGCCCTCACTGGGCCTAGCTGTCTACCAGTCACCCCTCTTCTGGAGCTCTGACCTCCAGGTACTATGTGATACACTGCCAGTCCGATTAGGAGTGACCTCACTGGGCCTAGCTGTCTACCATTCAACCCTCCTCTGGAGCTCTGACCTCCAGGTACTATGTGATACACTGCCAGTCCGATTAGGAGAGCCCTCACTGGGCCTAGCTGTCTACCAGTCACCCCTCTTCTGGAGCTCTGACCTCCAGGTACTATGTGATACACTGCCAGTCCGATTAGGAATGACCTCACTGGGCCTAGCTGTCTACCATTCAACCCTCCTCTGGAGCTCTGACCTCCAGGTACTATGTGATACACTGCCAGTCCGATTAGGAGAGCCCTCACTGGGCCTAGCTGTCTACCAGTCACCCCTCTTCTGGAGCTCTGACCTCCAGGTAATATGTGATACACTGCCAGTCCGATTAGGAGAGCCCTCACTGGGCCTAGCTGTCTACCAGTCACCCCTCTTCTGGAGCTCTGACCTCCAGGCTCTATGTGATACACTGCCAGTCCGATTAGGAGAGCCCTCACTGGGCCTAGCTGTCTACCAGTCACCCCTCTTCTGGAGCTCTGACCTCCAGGCTCTATGTGATACACTGCCAGTCCGATTAGGAGTGACCTCACTGGGCCTAGATGTCTACCAGTCACCCCTCTTCTGGAGCTCTGACCTCCAGGCTATATGTGATACACTGCCAGTCCGATTAGGAGAGCCCTCACTGGGCCTAGCTGTCTACCAGTCACCCCTCTTCTGGAGCTATGACCTCCATGATAGTGCCTCTCTGCTGGGCTGTGTGAGTAGCTCAAGCAGCCTGGTTCTATTGTTCCACATGTAGTGAGGCCTATGACTAAGTGTCCATGCCCATCATAGTGCCTCTCTGCTGGTGCTGTCTAATGTTGTCTAATGTTACCTGTTACCTCCAAACTTCCTCACTTTGAATGCCAACCACCAATGGGGATGGGGGGGGGGGTTTGGGGGTTGCACCAGGAAGTGCTCTTGGTGACAAATAAATGCTTTCAATCAACTCAGAATCATGAAAAATGCCTAGTTTGACCCCTCAAAAGTTACTCAAGTCCAATTTAAGCATTTTCGAATTTTCGAAAATCGGGTATCGGTACCCCAACTTTGAGCAGTTTTTTATGAGGTTTCCCACAGGAGTTGAATTTCAACCTTTTAGGACATGTTATTACACACCTTTAGAAACACATTGGTGAAGAAATTTCTTGGTAACGATTTACTTCGCAGATTTTCATATGTTTCCCTTACTATGAACTTAGAGTTGATGTTAACCCAATAGAGAGAGCAAAAAAAAAAAGCTTGAATTTGTATTTCATGAAGGATCGTTGCAAACCGTTCATTAGGCGTGACCTACGTCCTGAAGTCATGCTCTTCAGGAAAACACTTCACAAACACACCGCTAACTAGCATCACAGCATGTACAGTGGCAAGAAAAAGTAATGAAACCTTTGGAATGACCTGCATTTATGTATAATTGATCTAAGTTACAATAATGAACAAACAAACACAATCTGTTTTAACTAATAACACACAAATTATTGTCTTGTTCTTGTCCATATTGAATACATCATTCAAACATTCAGTGTAGATTGGAAAAAGTATGTGAACCCCTAGGCTAATGACTTCTACAAAAGCTAATTGGAGGCAGGATTAGCAAACCTGGAGTCCAATCAATGAAACGAAATTGGAGGTGTGGGTTAGAGATACTTTGACTTTGAGTGAACACGCTTTGCTATTCACAAGAAGCATCTGCTGATGTGAGCCATGCCTCGCCAAAAAATCTCAGAAGACCTACGATCAGGCATTGTTGATTTGCATGAAGCTGGAAATGGTTACAAAGTAACCTCAAAGAGTTTAGATATTCATCAGTCCACAGTTAGACAAATTGTCTATAAATGGAGATGATTTAGTACTGTGGCTACTCTAGAAGTGGGCACCCAGCCAAGATGACTCCAAAGGTACAACACAGAATGCTCAATGAGGTAACAAAAGAACCCTAAGTAAGAGCTAAAGGCTTGAATGAATCATTAGAACTGGCTAACATCTCTGTTCATGAGTCTACCATACGTAAAACATTATTTTTCATAATGGACAGGACACCACGGAGGAAGCCCCTGCTCTCCAAAAAAAAACATTGCTGCGCAAATGAGGTTTGCCAAAGAACACCTTGACAGTCCACAACGCTACTGGGATTTGTGGACTGATGAAACTAAGGTTGAATTGTTCTGGAAGAACACACAGCACTACGTATGGCGTAAAAAGGGCACCACGTACCAACATGAACATGGGGCCTGGACAACTTGATTGAAGTAAATCTACTAGAGAATTAACCCAATAGAGATGCTGTGGAATGACCTCAGTTCAGCTGTCTATACCAGACATCCTAGGAACATGGCTGAGCTGAAGCAGTTCTGTAAGGAAGAACGGTCCAAAAAGCCTCCTGAACGTGGAGCAGGTCTGATCCACAGCGACCGGAAGCGCTTGTTTGATGTTATTACGTTATTATAATACGTTATATTATGTTATTATGATGTGTCATGTGTATAACCAAGGACTTTCCAAAAATGCCGGTCGAGAGAGGACGCTGGCGTTGCTTGTTCGCCGCTTCTCTGCCCGAAATCTAGGTGTAATTGCAGTATACAGAGTAAATTGTCCTACAAAGACACTTAGATTTTGATTTAGTAATAAAAACAATAATAAGACCCCAATACTTTATTTTATTTATTTTTTGTTTCTTTTTATTATTACTACTCAATCTTTTCAGTTTGGAAAGTGTCTTTTAGTGTCTAGAAAAGCGCTACATAAGTCTAATGTATTATTATTATTATTATTATTATTACTGCCAAAGGAGGTTCAACCTGTTATTAAATCCAAAGGTTCACTTACTTTTTTCACCAGCACTGTGAATGTTCAAAGGGTGTGTTCAATAAAGACATGGAAGATTATAATTGTTTGTGTGTTATTAGCTTAAGCACATTGTGTTTGTCTACACTTGTGACTTAGATGAAGATCAGATCACATTTTATGACCAATTATTGCAGAAAACCAGAGAATTCCAAGGGGGTTCACATTGCCACTGTACATCTCTCTGTGACACTCCTGTCACGTGTTGTTGACTATGTAGCAGAGATGAGAGCTGGCAGCTGAGATGATGGAACTGGAGAACAGTGGTGTCCTTGGATTATGCCTGCGGGGAATTCTAATGAGTTGTAAAGTGGCAAAAGTGCAGCGACTTTCAGACAGCTGGGAAAGAAAACATGCACAAACCAAAAAAACAGGCAGTGCATAAATTACTGGCTATCGTGGGTCGTGTTGGCATTCTACCAGTGTGCGGTAATGTGTGTATGTGTGTGTGTGTGTGGGGGGGGGGGGTATGAGAGAGAGACAGAGAGAGAGAGAGAGAGAGAGAGAGAGAGAGAGAGAGAGAGAGAGAGAGAGAGAGAGAAAGAGAAGGAGGGAGAGAGAGATTTGAGAGAGATTTGCCTCCACAGTGTAGTGAAGCTGAAGAGAGCTATCAAAGACTCCAATTTGAAAAACAGCATTTTGTCAAGTTTCCAAATTAGGGTA
>NC_137689.1:45893301-45898301 GCF_963989245.1 Nansenia antarctica | reverse complement strand
TGAACAGGCGGTTCACCTCTCTCTCTGAGACAGAGAGGTGTGGGCGGGCATAGGGGGTGGGGCTCAGGGGAGAGAAGGGAGGAGGAGGGGAGGTTGGGGAGAGGGGGGGGGGGAGGGGGGGCAGTAGTAGAGGGGGCAGACTGTGGGCGGGCAGAGGGGGTGGGGCTCAGGGGAGAGAAGGGAGGAGGAGGGGAGGTTGGGGAGAGGGGGGGGGGAGGGGGGGCAGTAGTAGAGGGGCCAGACTGTAGTTCGAATCTGCAGTAAAACTTGTTCAGTTCATTTGCAAGGAGAGTGCTTTCTGTGGTCTGAGGGGGTTTTGGTTTATAGTTAATGGTAATTTGTTTTAGACCCTTCCAGACAGAGGCAGCGTTGCCATCTGAGAATTGTTCCACTCTCTGGTTTCTGCCTACGTGCCCTGTCTACCCTGTCTGTCCTGTCTGTCCTTTCTTCCCTACCTGTCTACCCTATCTGCCCTGCCTGTCTACCCTACCTGCCCTACCTGTCTACCCTACCTGCCCTACCTGCCCTGTCTGCCCTACCTGCCCCACCTGCCCTATCTGTCTGCCCTGCCTGCCCTGTCTGTCTGCCCTACCTGCCCTGTCTGTCTGCCCTACCTGCCCTGTCTGCCCTATCTGCCCTGCCTGCCCTACCTGCCCTGTCTGTGTGCCCTGTCTGCCCTACCTGCCCTACCTGCCCTGTCTGTCTGCCTTACCTGCCCTGTCTGCCCTACCTGCCCTGTCTGTCTGCCCTACCTGCCCTGTCTGTGTGCCCTACCTGCCCTGTCTGTGTGCCCTGTCTGCCCTGTCTGTGTGCCCTACCTGCCCTGTCTGTGTGCCCTGTCTGCCCTACCTGCCCTGTCTGTGTGCCCTGTCTGCCCTACCTGCCCTGTCTGTCTGCCCTACCTGCCCTGTCTGTCTGCCCTACCTGCCCTGTCTGTGTGCCCTACCTGCCCTGTCTGCAATGTCTGTCTGCCCTACCTGCCCTGTCTGTCTGCCCTATCTGCCCTGTCTGTCTGCCCTACCTGCCCTGTCTGTCTGCCCTACCTGCCCTGTCTGTCTGCCCTATCTGCCCTGTCTGTCTGCCCTACCTGCCCTGTCTGTCTGCCCTACCTGCCCTGTCTGTCTTCCCTATCTGCCCTGTCTGTCTGCCCTACCTGCCCTGTCTGCAATGTTCATTCTAAGCTGCACGCCTGCTCAATCGCGCACTGCTCGCACATTCTCAGCGCACAAGAAAATCTATGCAGCGCATAAAATAAAATTCACCATAAACGTATTAATTAATATCTAATATTAGACCTAATCTAATCTAATTAATTAGACCAATAATGTGTTTTTTGTACCATTTTTCAATGTAACACAGTGAGTGACAGGTGTCCAGCCAATGATACGATACGGTTTACTTACGCTACGCAGCCAATCATAGCATTGATAGTGCTTGCATATGTGCCCTGCCCATACGCACCATGCAGGTTAGCTAACAACAATGCGGCGGAGTTAAGAGACGCAACCCCTTATCATGGCGAAACGAACGGGCAACGCCAGCGACACATCCACTCACCAAGCCAAAGTAAAAAAGAAACCCTTTTAGGATGGAATGGCTGTCGGAGTATGTGCAAATAGAAGAACAAGCGGTGAAACTGGGTGAGATTTTTTCTTTTTCGAGTGAGAAAGGTCTGTGATCTAAGCTGACAGCATGCACTGCTCAGGATATTGTGCAGGCAATAACTCAGTTTTACTCCAAACATGGACTGGACATGCAGAGAATAGTGATGCTGACCTTCGATGGTGCCGCAGTTATGCTAGGAAAACACAACGGAGTTGCGGCTTTGTTAAAGCGCCAAATACCACACCTAACTGAACAACATTGTGTGGCCCATAGAGAGGACTTGGGCATTGATGATGCCTGGAAAAATGTACCTTTGATGCGAGATGTGGAAACTCTTCTTAGAACTGTGTATTCCACTTTCTCTCGGTCCACTGTGAAGAGGGGCAAAATGGAGGCCCTAGCAAAGATTCTTGATGAAGATACACTGTCATTCAGGCCTCTGAACGAAGTGTGATGGCTGTCGCGGCACCAAGCTGTCAATGCTGTTCTGAGGAACTACACTGTGTTTAAAGAATTCTGCAAAAGAGAATTCACCGATAACAGAGATCCAGTGGCAAAGTACTGCTACAAAAAGCTGAGTGATTCAAAGTTCAAGGTTACTGTCACTGCTTTCGGAGATGTTTTGTGTGAGCTAGCACAACTCTGCCTCACTTTTCAAAGACGCAACCTGACTGTGATGGAAGGACACTGCTTTGCTAGAGCAAAGATTGAGAAGTTGCGTTCCCAATACTTGAAGGAGAAGGATGTACAGTGGAGTGACCGTGTCAAAGAGGCAATGGGGACCTCATCAGCTGATGGCAGAAATACTGGTGAGATTACTCTTTTCATTAGTAAGCTCTGTGATCACATGGATGCTCGTTTTCCAGAGGATGAATTAAAGGAGTGGTCTGCATTTGACATTGAAGCATTGAGCTCAGACATCAGTTTTGACTATGGATCAGCAGACATTGCCACACTGGCAAAGAAGTATGAGGCCATTCTCCACCACCCACAGTCTATGGAGGCCATTAACAGTCAATATGCTGAATTCAAGTACATAATGAAGCAAAAACTTAAACAGGGGTCAATCAGCACATTCTCAGATATGGTTTCTGCAGCACTTAGATGTGAGGAGCTAAAGGAGATCTCACAGCTTGTGGATATTTGTGCTACATTTCAAGCTTCCAGTGCAGATTGTGAAAGAGGATTTAGTTTAATGAATCATATCAAAACAGCATCCAGAAATCGTCTTGAAGTGGCACATTTGGACCAGCTGATGCGCATAAAGTCAAAGCAAGAAGCAGACGAAGCCATCAACCTGGACAAAGTGTAAAACCATTGGAGAAGTGAGAAGGACAGATGTGAAAAATAAGGTAAAATTAAAGTAAAAATGTGTGCATATTCTAGTGACATTTATTAAGATTTTTTATTTATGGATATTAATCATTAAATGCTGTTACTACTAGATAATTTATGGGTAGTAGAAATGCTAATAAAAAACTGCGTAATTAGATATTTTACAGACAAAGAGTTACAGGAATTTACACTATCACAAGCTACAGCACATGTCATTGAGCAAAATGTGAATGTTTTAATGTGAACAAAATGTTATGTCTCATTTCGTCCAGAACAGGACCCTCAGCCAGGCCACAACTGGACCACAGCCAGGCCAAAGCAGGACTCTTCCCATGGCCAAAGCAGGACTCTCACATATAACATATAACATACTATACATCTCATGAACAACACATTTTTTGTCTTTTTCATTTTAAGTGGGCCAAATCGCTTATATTAAAAGTAAACTAATGAAAATAGCTGCTGTAATTTGATTCTTTTAATAAGCCATGTAACTTGCTATGATCCAAGGTTTTGAACAGGTGTGATACTGGTGTGTGGCCACAGCGTGCACATCTGATGTTGCTCACAGTGGTCCTCAGTGTGCTCAGGGAGCTTGTGTGTATGCCCAGACACATGAAAAATTAGAGGGAACATTGCCTGCCTGTCTGCCCTACCTGCCCTGTCTGCCTGCCTACCTGCCCTGCTTGCCCTTCCTGCCCTGTCCTGCCCTACCTGTCTGCCCTGCCTGTCTGCCCTGTCTGCCTGCCCTGCCTACCCTACCTGCCCTGTTCTGCCCTACCTGCCCGCCCTGCCTGCCCTGTCTGTCTACCCTATCTGTCTGCCCTACCTGCCCTGTCTGCCCTACCTGCCCGTCCTGCCCTGTCTGTCTGCCCTACCTGTCCTACCTGCCCTGTCATTCTGCCCTGCTATTCCGTTCCCTCATTAAAACCGGGTTCCTTTGATATACGTCTCCTGACTCTGTTCTGCGCCTCTAGCTATGACCGTAACCAAATAATAATAATAATAATAATAATAATAATAATAATAACAATAATAATAACACACCTAAGTACACATTAAATACATGCATACATTAATACTTAATACTTAAATATGCATTTTTTTCCGCTTGAATTATCTGCACACAGAGGACCAAATGAAGACCAGGCAATGGTCAAAATGTTGTTTATTTCATCACTTGACAAAAATCAGTATGCTGGCATCCTCTCTGCATTATACAGTTTTTGAGTATTTTTGAACCATGTCACTATGGAGGTGGAGAAGGTTGTCCGTGCGCATGCCACTGTGCCGCTGTGCCATCTGTCCTCCTCTGTTTGGTTGGTGGAGTATGGTTCTAGCAACGCTATGGTTGTCAGTTCGATTCCCACTGGGACCGTACACGCCGAAAAAATGGATGCACTCAATGTACTGTGAGTCGCGTCGGATAAAAGCTTCAACCTTAAGTGAGCTATGCATGACCGCATAGAAGACCACCATCAGCTAGCTCCCTGTCAGGGTCTCTATGGGATTCAGACATAGAAGACCACCACCAGCTAGCTCCCTGTCAGGGTCTCTATGGGATTCAGACATCACAAGGAGGCCGCGGGGCACAAACCTTCCACTGACTCATTACCTGTCCACCCCAAAGAAGGGCTGGGCCTGAGAGAGGAGTAGGAGGAGGAAGTGGAGGAGGAGGAGGAGGAGGAGGAGGAGGAGGAGGAGGTGGAGGAGGAGGAGGAGGTGGAGGAGGAGGAGGAGGAGGAGGAGGAGGAGGAGGAGGAGGAGGAGGGGAGAGTACACAACATCATCTTTCCATCTGTGGATCAGAAGGCCCTCCAGGCTAGGGGTAGCCTGTGGAAAGGAGAGATGCAGAGGAAGAGAGGAAAGAGAGATACAGGGTGGGAGTAGAGGGTGGGAGGAGAGGGTGGGAGGAGAGGAGAGGAGAGGATGAGAGAAGAGAAGAGAGGAGAGGAGAAGAGAGGGTAGGAAGGAGAGGAGAGGGCCGAAGAGCAGAGGAGATTCAGCTGTAAAAGAGTAGGAGTAGGTGAGATGCAACCAGAGTTCAGGAGAAAGAAAAA